>NW_006921592.1:9958773-9998370 GCF_000298275.1 Orycteropus afer afer | reverse complement strand
GCCTCGGAAACCCAAATGAGGGGTCGCTATGAGTCGGGGCCAACTAGACGGCAAACAACAACAACAACATATATATATATATATATATATATATATGTTGTTGGGTTCTGTTGGCTAGATTTTGTTGAGAGTTTTTCCATCTATGTTCATGGGGGATATTGGTCTATAATTTTCTTTTTTAATCTTTGCCTGATTTTGGTATCAGGGTTATGTTTGTGTCATAGAATGAATTTGGGAGTATTTTATCCGTTTTTATGTTCTAGAAGAGTCTGAGTAGAATTGGTGCCAGCTGCTCCCTGAATGTTTGGTAGAATTTGCCAGTGAAGCCTTTGGGACCAGGACTTTTTTTGTTTATTTTTCTGCAATGACCTGTTCAATTTATTCTTTTGTGATGGATCTGTTCAAAATTCCTACCTCAGATTGTATTAGTTTCAGTAGGTAATGTGTTTCTAGAAATGTGTCCATTTCTTCTAGGTTTTTAAATTTGTTAGAGTACAGTTCTTCTTAGTATTTTGTTATCCTTTGTATTTCAGTAGTTTCTGTTGCAACATTACTTATTTTATTTCTTATAGGTATTGTTTATATCTTCTCCTTCTTTTCCTTTGTTGTATTTACCAGTGGTTTGACAATTTTATTAATCTTTCAAACAACCAACTGTATTCTTGTTGATTCATTTAGTTGTTTTTCTATTTTCCATTTCATTTATTTCTACTTGAATCTTTATTATTTTATTTCTTTAGGTGACTATCGGCCTTTTTGCTGTTCATTTTCTAATTTTTTGAGATGTTGAGTTAAGGTGTTGATTTTGTTCTTTCTTCTTTTTTGATGTGTACATTTATTATTATAAATTGTCTTCTGTGTCCCAAAGATTTTGGTATGTTGTATTTTTATTCTTGCTTAAGTCAAGGAATTTTGTTTATTTCAGCTTTTATTTCTTGTACCCAGTAGTTCTGAAGCAGGGTGTCATTCAGTTTCCATATATTTGACCTTTTCCTTTTGATCATTCTGTTGTTGAATTCTAAATTTATAGCATTGTGCTCTGAGAAAATGTTTTGTAATTTTTCAGTGTTTTAAAATTTGTTGAAGCTTGCTTTATAGTCTAACATGTGGTCCGGTCTGTAGAATGTCCCCTGTGTGCTGGAAAAAAATGTAAATTTTACTGTTGTTGGGTGGAGTGCTCACTATACATTTATTAGGTCAACTTGGTTTACTCTTCTGTATCTTTGTTGAGTTTCTTTCTAGTTGTTCTTTCCTTCATCAAAAGTGGTGTATTTAAAGAATTCTACTATTCTGGAGATATTGTCTCTTTCTCTTTTCAATTCTGTTAATATTTGATTTATGCATTTTGGGGCTCTTTCATTAGGTGCCCAGATATTTGTTATGATTACACCTTCTCATTGGATTGACCCTTTAATCATTATATAATGTCCTTTCTTGTCTCTTTTGCTGGTTTTTGCCTTAAAGTCTATTGCATCAGAAATTTATATTGTCACTATTGCTCTTTTTTGGTTGTCATTGCTTGGTATGTTTTCTCATCCTTTGATTTTTAGCTAATTTTGTGTTTGTGTCTATGGTGTGTCTCTTATAGTCAGCTTGTTGCTGAGTCATGTTTTCTTATCAATTCTCCTACTCTGTCTTTTGGCTGGTGCATTTAATCCATTTATATTCAGTGTAGTTATCGATAGGTATGAATTTACTGCTGTCATTTTGTTGTTTTCTTTGTGTGTGTGTGAGTGTGTGTGTGTGATGGCTTCTTTGTTCCATATATTTTTCTGTGCAGAGTTCAATTTGTTTACAGAGTTTCTTATCATTTCTTTCATTGCTACCTTTTTAGTGTTTAGTCAATCTTATAATTTTCTTGTTTTATTTTATTTACTGGGAATGCTTATTAATTTATTTTCTTTGAAGTTGCTCTGTGATTTATTACTATCTTCCCAAGTTTAAAACAGTCTTTTCTATCTTGATATCACCTTGACTTCCTCTCCATTTGAAAGTTCTATAACTACCTACACCATTTATTCCCTCTTTTTGCTTTGTATTTGTCATTATATACAAATTGATGTCTCTAGTTCCCTATTTGCAGTCTTGCAGTTTTATTTTATGTTTGATACATCTGTATCCTGGTTAATTTCTGGATGATGAGTTGTGTGTGTTGATTTCAGCTTGTTGTCTTCTGTTGTTAGTTCTCTGTAAGATTGGTATGTTTTTTACAAAGCACCTTAATTTCTGTTTATCTGGAAATGTCCTAATTTTGCCATTGTATTTGAGGGACAATTTTGCTGGATATGTAGTTCTTGGTCGGCATTTTTTTTTTTCTTTGAGGGTTTTACATATGTTGTCCCATTGCCTTCTTGCCTGCATGGTTTCTGCTGAGAAATCAGAACTTAGTATTATTGGATATCATTTGTAGGTGACATTTTGTTTTTCCTGAGCTGCTGTCAGGATTCTTTCTTTGTTTTTGATTTTGGAAAGTTTGATTATGATATATCTTGGTGATTTTCTTTTGAAGTTTGTCCTATTTTGGGTTCATTGAGCTCTTTGAATGTATATCTTCTCACCTTTTATGATATTAGGGAAGTTTTCTTTCAGTAAATCTTTGACAATTTTCTTGGTGCTATTTTTCTGTCTCTTCTGGTGGAATTCCAATTAAACATAAGTTATTCCTCTTGATGATGTCCCACATAATTCTTAGGCCTTCTTGTCTTTCTTCTTCTTCTTCTTCTTCCTCTCCTCCTCCTCCTTCTTTTGTTCCTTTTACTGATTGTTCCTCTAACAAGTTGGAATTAAGAGATTTGTCTTAAATTTCACTATTTTTATCTTCCTTTGAGTTACTTCTATTCCTTTGCATTATCTATTTCTCAAATTTTAGTATTAGTCTTCTGGATTTTTATTTGCTGTTTTTGTATGATTTCTAATTTTCCATTTATTTTGTCAATTTTCTTTTGTATTGTTTTCCTGAATTCATCTAGAACTTTGTCTGCTTTTTCCTTGATTTTGTTTATTATTTCCTTAGTGTTTTCTTTATTTTCCTTGATCTCTTTCCTAATCTGCTGAAAGGATCTAAGTATATATCCATTCTGGTTACCTAGTGTCACTCTGACAAGAATATACCACAAATGGGATGGCTTGAATTAACAGGAGTTTATTCCCTTACAGTTTGGAGGCTTTGTGTCCAAGTTCAAAGTGCCAGGCTCTGGTGCTAGGTGAAAGTCCCTCAAACTTGGGCTTCAGCTCTGCCTCCAGCTCCTGGCCCACTGAAGCTAGAAGATTTCTTCACTCAGACAGCTACTGGCAGCTGAGACTGACAAGCCCAAGGTTGACAAGTAAAAAAGGCACAGTCCCAATGTTACCAAACCACATGGCAGGCCATTAATTCAAATCCATTGAAAGTCCCAAGGTCAGCAGGGCATGGCAGGCTGCTGAACAACAATATGGTTACACGCAGGGTTCAAGTGTGCCATAAGCTAGAGACCATTCCTCAAGGCTTCTCCTTATATATCGGAAGCAGACCATATTCCCAAGGCAGCTACTCAGCTGCTCACAGTAGGTTCTACCATGGAGTTGATTACCAGTCTCATCATGGGGACTATTACATCCAGCAGCCCAGACACTCAACCAGGCCCTGCCAAGTTGACACACAAACTTAACTACCACAATATCTTTTCAACTCTTTATTAGTTAGCTCTAATAGCATTTCTTCCTCTGGAAGATTTTTTGAACCTGTGCTTTGGTCACTTGTTTGATCCATCTTGTCCTGTTTTTTTTTTTTTTTTTCTTTAATTAGCTGTCTTCTCCAAGATATTGTCATATTACTGCATTGATTTGTTGATTGTATGTTAGGTTTTCTTCACTCTGATTTTTTGTTTAGTTTTATTTTAATATAGCCAGGCAATGGAGTATGTGTGCTACTCTGATCACTAGTTTGGCAGCACTGGGACACTCATCACCTGTCTCCAGGTGAATTTGGTAGTGGTTGTGAGTGTGGACTCAAGTGTCTAATTTCTGGAGGTTTATATCACCTGAAGGATAGCTGTACAGATATTGGCCACTATCTGTTGTTGATCCAGTCATGCTGAAGTGGGTGGGAGCACTCACCCAGTGTGTGGTGTGGCAGATGTGATGAGTATGGCTGGTAGGATCACTGGCTCCCAATCATGGGGGGAAAAGAAGGTGGGAAAAAGAAAGAAAAGAAAAGAAAACAAGGGAGAAAGAGGGAAGAACTAAGAAGAAAAAGAAAAAAAAGTGTCGTAGTGCTGGTGTAAGTGCTAGCTGCTAGACACAGCTGTTGTGGTAACATAGAAGTGTGCACCACTGACAATGAAGGGATGGGGGAAGGTGGTGCTGACTGCAAAGGTGGACAGGGAGTGATGTGCACTAGTGATGTACTTTGATCCCAGCCTTATCACCTATGTTAGAGTCCTGACTTGGCTACTTACTAGTTGGATAACTTCAGGCAAACCACATCTTTGTATCTCTTTCCACATCTTTTAAATTTGGATACTAATTTTTTTAAAAAATTGCCATTGAGTCAACTGCAATTCATAGAGACCCCCTGTGTATCAAAGTAGACCTACACTCCAAAGGATTTCCAATGGGTGATTTTTAGGAAGTAGAACACCAAGCCTTTCTTCCAAGGCACACCTGGGTGAACTTGACCTGCCAATATTTTCATTACTAGTCAAGTATGTTAACCATTTGCACCACCCAGGAACAGGATAATAATAGTGCTTACTTTACACATTTGTGTTGAGGGCTAAATGCATGAATACATGTAAAACTATTAAAAGAGTACTTCACGTATTGTAACTGCTCAATAAACTTTAACTTTTTCATGAAAAAAGCTTGGATTTTGGAATCTAGAAATCTGGATTTCATTCTTTGGGCATGTCAGTAAACAATTTAGAGTCTCAGGTTTTTTTTTATCTCTAAACTGGGAACACTTGCAGACCCATTGTCATATACCTCATAGGGTTGTTGCAAACTATTGTTATCATTCTAGTCTCCTTGTCAAATACCTTTTCAATGGAAATGCATGGTGGAGTCATAAGTTAAAATTTATAGCATAGCTCTGAAACATGCATTATAGTTTTGAAGGGAATCGAGACACACTTCTGTGGGAAGAGAGTGTGTAAACCCTGAACAACCTGCCCTTAATAGTGTCATTTTGAAGGGAAGTGGAGACATTAAGACTATCACCCCTCATCTTTCACCAGTCACAGATGTGAAAGTGGCAGCCACTATCTCATTTTCCTGATGACTCATAGAGCCAGAGTACTTTCCCTCTCCTCTGCTGTCCTTTCAAATTAAATTCATTGTTCTACAAGTCATCCATGGTTCCCAGAAATGACGCAAGCAGTATGAACCCTATTCAAAGCCTGGACATTTGACTCTCAGGCTGTTCTCTCAAGAGATCTGGGCCCTGCCACTCACTAATACAGCCACGACAATTCCAATAACTCTTATCTTTTCTTTCTTATCAGAAACTCAGATGATTACTGCTATAGGAATGCCTTAAAAAAATAGTTACAAAAGCTCCTTTAAATTTTTTAGATATCCTTGCCAAAGCATATGACAAAAAAATGAATTTGTTCTGATGTTGTCAGGCAAAATGAGTAGTATTTGACCATCCACAGGGTGAAAGCAGTCATTTAATAATTGTTTCAAAGCTAAACAAGAGGTATTTGTTAATGCACACCACTCACTGATGGAATTTAAGCTCTTTAAAGCAGGGTTTTCATGTTTTATACTCCCAGTTACCACTCCTCATTGCCACTTGGCATGCGTTCTTTCCTTTAGCTGGTGATCATAGGAACATGGTACCACTGCATCCACCAATAAGAGAAAGCACTATTGCTGCCAGCACTATTCTTCTTCTTCTTTTTTAAATTGTGATTTGGGTGCAAGTTTAAAAAGCAGATTCATTTTACTCTCAACAGTTCATGAACATTTGGTTTCATGCCCTGATGGCAAACCTAACAATAAAAAGCACTCCTCTCAGCTCCCCCTTGTGACTACCCCTTCCCTAGGCCCTTCTTATCTATGCATTCCTGTCTGTCCAGGTTTCCGTCTGTGCAAATGATGCCCTTCTGATGTCTCACTGTGGATGGATCCAAGGGGTGCATATCCCTAGAGTAGGTAGGTGCATCTCCCTAGGGGTAGATTATGTCTTTCATCCTTGAAACAAGCTTGGGTTGCTTTTCAGACTAGTCCAAGTGGAAGATGCAATTTCTTAAACATGTTTTTGTCACATAAAATAATTGAAAAGTTGCCACATAATGCATCTGCACCAAGGAAACTACATCTCTTGGAGGCATGGTTGATCAGTAAAAAAGCTAGCAAGGAAACATGCCCAAATGGTGAGTCAGCTGCCAGCCCAGCTACAATACATTTTTAAAAGGATGATGTAGAACATTAATTTATTTACTTTTTAACCAAAGAGCTATCCTCATTAGCTTCCTTTCCAGTTTTAACATTTTCCAATATGTATAGGAATGTTATCATTTGACTTTTTACAATAGTCTTGCAAAGGATCTTGGACATTATTTTGCCCATTTTACAGATGAAGAGACTGATGAGCAGAGATGTTAATCAACTTGCCCAAAGGCACATAGACAGCAAGGCACACAGCCAGGTCTCACATCTCAGTTTTCTGATATCATGCCAGTGTGAACTCCAGGGGAGTTGGCTCTGATAAGACAAACTTCAGATGAAGTTTATTCACTTTAAGTATAATGGTGCTGGTTATCCTTCAGGCCTGGACTGTACTTGCTTCCATGGATTAGCTCTCTGCTAAATAGTAGAAAGGCCTACAGGCAGAACACCTACCCCAGGGAGATGCACCCCTTGGATCAATCAATGGTGAGACATCAGAAGCGCATCATTTGCATGGACGGAAACCTGGACAGACAGAAATGCATGGATAAGAAGGGCATAGGGAAGGGGTAGTCACAAGGAGGAGCTGGGAGGAGAGCTTTTTATTGTTGGGATTGTAATCAGGGCGTGAAACCAAATGTTCATGAACTGTTGAGAGTAAAATGAATCTGCTTTGTAAATTTGCACCTAAATCACAATTAAAAATAAAAATAAAGAAGAAGAAGAATAGTGCTGGCAGCAATAGTGCTCTCTTTCATTGATGGATGCAGGGGTACCATGTTCCTATGACCACCAGCTAAAAGAAAGAATGAATACCAAATGGTGATGAGGAGTGGTGACTGGGAACATAAAACATGCAAACCTTGCTTAAGGAGCTTAAATTCCATCAGTGAGTGGTGCAGGCAGATGAATCTGCAGAAAATGTCACTAGTTGGGACATCTGCAGTGCCTTTTTCTGAAACAGGCTTCTTTTTGTATGAAGCCCATGTTGCCAAAGAAGCATGACCCTTAGGAGGTATTGTTTGGTGTGAGATAGACACAAATTATAATGTAAACACATCATTTCACAATTTTAGTGACTGCTGATCCACCTACAGTTGACCTAGAAATTCTGCTCTTATTGGGTTCTCCATAAAGACCCTTATTTCCACTCCAAGCTACTACATTTTATTTCTCTTATCTTTGATAGACCCTTTGGAATGGCAATAATGGCAACTATGGGCCAGACACTGGCCACTTTAGATGTACTATTGCATTTAAACTTTACAACAAACAGTCCTAAAAGGGAAGATGATTCCTATATTATAGATGAAGACACTGAAACATGAAGAGGATAACTTACCAAGGTTACTTAGCCTGTGAATGGTCAAATGTTTTGGTTATCCCTTGCTGGTGGTACAATGGTTAAAGCACTTAGTAGCTAACCAAAAGGTTGTTGGTTAGAACCCACCAGGCACTCCATGGAAGAAAAGATTTGGTGAGTTGCTCTGGTAAAGATTACAGCCTAAGAAACTCTATGAAGCAGTTCTACTCTGTCCTATAACTATGAGTTGGAATAAACATAACAGCACACAACAACATAATAACAATCATTTTATTTTATCCCATGATTTTGTGGGTCAGGAATTTAGGCAGGGCTCAGCAGGAACAAGGTAACTGCTCCACAGAAAATCCCTGGAATGATTTGACTGGGGCTGGAGGATCCACTTCTAAGAGGGCTCACTCATGACTGGCTATTAGTGAGGGTCCTTGGTTCCTCTTCATGTGGGTTATTCTATATGCTTGCTTGAGCTCCTGCAAAGCATGATGGTTAAGGTCCAAGAGAGTGTATTCCAAGAGACAAGAAGAGATAGATGCCACTCTCTTAAGACCTGGTCCCAGAAACTGGCATGGAGTCACTTCTGTTACATTTTATTGATCAGGAAGTCACAGAACCCTCCCAGATTCAGGAGGAGGGAATGTAGAACCCATCTCTCACTGAGAGGCATGTCAAAGAATTTGCAGCCATATTTTCCCATCAGAGCAATGGGACAGCACACCATATTGCATCTCAGTAAGTTCAATACCAGATGCATTTCTCAATCATTGCATTTATCTCATTGTATTATAGTGACTAGACCATGAAGTCCTTGAGGGCAGGGATCATGCCTTGTGCATCTTGGATTAGACATGATGCCTACATGAACATAGTAGATGTTCAATAAATGCTGAAGGAATGAATGAAAGATAGTTAAGTTCCAGTCCTGGCTCTGCTTCCAAGCAGTTCTGTTAGCCTGAGCAGGATATCGAACCACTCGGATCCTTGGTACTCACGAGTAAAGTGATAGAATGAGATTAGATGATCCCTAAAGTCTCTTCTTTTTCCCTCGGAACTACTATTCTACTAGTCTACTGTAGCAAGGGTCCTTGAGAGAGATAGAACCAGTAAGATATACATATATATATATATATATATATATATATATAGAGAGAGAGAGAGAGAGAGAGAGAGAGAGAGAGAGCTCTGGTAGCATAGTGCCTAAGGCACTCGACTGCTAACCAGAAGGCTGGCTGTTCAAACCCACCAGCCACTCCTCGGAAGGAAGGTTGGTCATTCCTACTTCCGTAGTGATACTGCCTTGGAAACCCAAGGAGGGGTCTCTATGAGTCGGGGCCGACTCGATGGCAAATAACAACAACAACAACATATATATACATATATATATATATATGTGTGTGTGTGTGTGTGTGTGTATAATATCTATCTATACATTTATATCTATATATATCTAAGAAGTGATATATATAGATATATAGATATAGATAGAGAGATAGATATATGCTCTGGTGGTTTAGTGCCTAAGGCATTTGACTGCTAACCAGAAGGCTAGTGGTTCAAACCCACCAGCCACTCCTCAGAAGGAAATTCTGTAGTAATACTGCCTCAGAAACCAAAGGAGGGTCGCTGAGTTAGATCTGACTTGACAGCAGTGAGTTTTTTTGAGTAAATATCTAAGGAGTGACATAAATGGTTAAGTGCTCAACTACTAGCCAAAAGGTCAGCAGTTCAGACCCATCCAGAAGCACCTTGGAAGACAATCCTGATGATCTACTTCTGGAAGGTCAAAGCCGTGAAAACCATGTGGAGTATGTTCTACTCTGCACACATGGGGCTGACATGCATTGGAATCGACTCAATGGCAACTGTCTTTGTTATGTTAATGAGGCAGGATTGTTGTTGTTATTTGCCGTGGAGTCGGGCCTCCTGACTCATAGCGACCCCTCCTTGGGTTACCGAGGCAGTATCACTACGGAAGTAGGATTGCCCAACCTTCCTTACGAGGAGTGGCTGGTGGGTTTGAACCGCCAGCCTTCTGGTTAGCAGTCAAGTGCCTTAGGCACTATGCTACCAGAGGCAGGATTAGTGTAGGGCATATCCTGAGTCAATCTCTTTTTTTTTTTTTTTCTTTTTATTGTGATTTGGGTGGAAATTTACAGAGCAAATACTCTTTCCATACAGCAGTTCACATACACTTTGTCTCATGATATTGACCACAATTTAGCACAATGCAACATCTCCCCCCTTCCACTTCCTCCTGACAGTTACCTCTTCCCTGTGTTCATCCCTCCATACATTCCTGCCCCCTGAGCTGTCTCCCTGTGCATAAGCAGCCCTTCTTTCTCCCATGCTTGTTCTCTCCAAGGAATGTACCTACCTCAGGTAAATGTTCAACTCATATGCCTGTCCATTGTTTGGCTGGAAGCTAATGGTGTGCTTTCAATTCCAGACCTGAAGGGCAGCTAGGGGCCATAGTCTCAGTGGTTCCACCAGGCTCCATCAGGCCAGCAAATCTGATCCCCCCCCCTTTTTTTTTCCCCCAAATGATTTTGAGTTTTGTTCCACATTGTTCTCCGTGTCTATCCAGGATCTCCTACATAGATCCTCTTCCAAGTGGTTGACAATGGTAGCTGGGAACCATCTACTTCTTCTGGTCTCATAGTCATATAGGCTGCAGATTGGACGGTGTACCAGTCACTAGGACTAATTGTTTCCATGAATTTTTGGTTTTCTTCATTCTTCTTGGCTCTGGACTAGGAGAGACCCACATTGCATCTAGATGGCAGCTTGTAAGTTTTTAAGATCCCAGTCGCTACTCGCCACAGTAGGAGGTGGAACAATGTTTTGTGAAGTATGTTATGCCAATTGAGCTTGATGTCCTCTGCGACTATGGTCCTGAGCCCACAGGTTCAACTACTTGGTCCCTCTGGGTAGCTGGCTGTGACCAAGCAGTGACCACAACCTTGCCCCTTGTCAGCTCCATTATACACCTGGGAATTCAGATCATACACATAAAGTTATAGGACCATTGTCTGCCAACCCTATACATGTTCTTGGGTGCACTCCCCACTTCAAAGACATACCTAATAGTTCAGCCTATCCACCCATCTATCCACCCATATACCTGTGTTTGCCTTCACTGCTGAGTCAATCTCTTTTGAGATATAAAAGAGATTGAACAAGTAAACAGAGGAGAGATGGGGTAAGATAAGTTCCAAGACACATGGAGCTCTCTAAGGAACCTGGAAGCAGAAGCTGAAGAGACAAGGACTGTACTCTAGAGCCAACAGAGGGAGAAAGCCTTTCCCTAGAGTTAGTACTCTTAATTCAGACTTCCAGCATCCCAAAGTGTGAGAAATTAAATTTCTGTTTGTTAAAGCCATCCACTTGTGTTACTTCTATTATTAGAGTATGAGATAACTAAGACAGATGGGAATATGAGTTATGATGAAAATTCTTGGAATAGAAAGGAAAGATGTCAGAGAAGGCTTTTTGCAAAGTTTGAAGACATTGGAATTGGAATCTGGCCACAGGGATAGGAGAAAGTGCTGAGTCAAGGAAGACTCCAAGTTTAGCCTCTAGGTGACTAGTGTAATACAAATTTATCTATCATCAGCAGTGGTTCCTAACTCTGCCTACACAGAGAATATCTTGGAGGGATTTTTGAAAATGCTGATGCCTGAACATCTCTCATGACTATTCAATTCAGGATGTCTGTAGATGAGGCTTGGGCATCATATTTTTCAAAGACCCCTAGCTGGCTTCACCGTATAGCCAGGGTTTGAAGTTGGTTTCATTTTCTTATTTATTTTTTACAGAGATATAGATGTTATAAGAAACTGAGGCTCAAAAGCTGGTCATCATCAATCACCTTGAGGTTTGGCCCTCCCAAAGATGTCCACATTCTAATCCTCAGAACTTGTGAATATAGTATGTTACATGGGAAAGGGGAATTAAAATTGCAGGTACAATTAAGGCTTTGAATCAGTAGATAGATTTTCTTCAATTACAAGGGTCTTTAATAAATGAAAGGGGGTAGCAGAAGAAGAGCATCAGAGGGATATGTGACAATGTAAGAAGGGTCAGAAAAGTGCAACACTGCTAGTTTTGAAGATGAAAGAAGAGAGTCACGAGTCAAAGAATATGGGTGGCTTCTGGAAGCTGGACAAGACAAAGAAAAGGATTGTTTCCTGCAGCCTCGAGGAGCACAGTCTTGTAAAAGCTTTGATTTCAACCCAGTGAGACTTGTGTAGGACTTCTGACTTACAAAAGTATAATATAATAAATGTGCATTGTTTAAAGCTACTGAGTTTGTAGTAATTGGTTCAGCACCAATAGAAAAGTAGTCAGTTTGAGAAGGCTTCATGGAGGAAGTAAATATTGACACACTTTTGAAGGGACATTGTTGGTGAAGAAAAACTGGGAAGATACATGTTGGAATTTGAGTTCATCAGAATGTCTTTTTTTTTTTTTTAATTGTGACTGTGTAGTATCTACCTAGGGTGTTTACAATAAAAAGTCAGAGAAGTAAAACAATATTATGCAATTGTCACTAAATTTCTCAGTGGAGTCAAGGGTAAGGAATTTTGGGGAATTTTTCTCAGTAATGTTACTTGAATTGTGATCAATTTCACAGATTTAAAGGCTGAAAAACACCGTTTTACTTGAATGGTTTTAAATCACTTAAGTCAGCAAAGAAAGCAGATAGAATCTGCAGCTTCCACACAACTCCTCACCTAAATGTAACCTGGAGCTTAATATTCCCATCACTTTGCTTTAATCACATTTGTAGACTTTGCTGATTTATTTTCATTGGATCCCCTGAATTAAAAAAAAAAAAAAAATCATGAAAGAGAGAGAGAACTGAAAGAGAGAGGAGAATGGCAGAAATAGAGAAACACAGAGAAGCTCTGGATGGTGCAAATAGTTACCATACTTGGCTATTATTGAAATGTTGGAGTTGTAAGTCCACACAGAAGTACCTCAGAAGAAAAGCCTGGTGATCTACTTCCAAGAAAAACAGCCACTGAAAACTCTGTGGAGCACAGGTTTACTAAGATACACAAGGGGAAGCCGTGAGTTGGAGTTGATTTGATGGCAACTAGAAAAAGTTGGCTAACCCACCAGTCTGTGGTAGAATGATGTAGCTATCTGTTTTTGTAAAGATCACAGCTTTGAAAACCTTATGGGGCAGTTCTACTCTGTCCTAAAGGGTAGAAAATACAAATTTCTATGAAAGAATGAAGAAGGGGCAACTGATTCAGTCTGAAGGTAGAGAGAGAGGAGCACATATTTCTTAAAGTGTGGTCCCTGGATGAGCAGCATCAGCTACCCCTGGGATATTGCAAAGTCTCAGGCCCACTCCAGACCTATTATGCCTGGAACTAGGTGTAAGGCACAGAAGTATGTGTTTTAACAAGCCCACTAGGTGATTCAAATACATGCTGATGTTTCAGAAGCACTGTTGTAACACAGGGGATCACACCTGGGCTGCACATTAGAATCACTTGAATCACCTTTACACTGTGGCCTCACCTCTAGAAATACTGATCCAATTACTCTGGGATAGAGCCTGGGTATCAATATTTCTTAAAGCCCAGAGTGTCCTAATGTAATGTTAATGTACAGTCAGGGTTGAGACCACTTCTCTAAGCTGGCAGCTGAAGTGCACCTAGCCAGGCAATGGGAGCTAGGAAGAGAAGGGCAAGAAGGGTATTACAGGCAGAGTGCAAAGACTCACATAATCTAGTGTTATAAGCAATAACCTAGTGTGGTATATCCAGGGACCTACAGCTGGTGAGTACACACAACAGAACTCTATGGCTGAAATAAGGTTCACAGTTGTACAGTTAAGTATTTATTGCAGTACTTCTTAAGTTTCACTGCACTGAGAAATCATCTGAGGATCTTGTTGACACACAAACTCTTATTCACTAGGTCTGGTTGGGGGTCTGAGAGTTTGCATTTCTAATAAGCTCAGTGATGCTGATGTTGCTGGTCAGTGGACCGCTCTTTGAGTAGCAAGGTTGCATTGCACCAGCTTTGCCTGAGCGTATTTGTCAGACTGTGTGTGGGGACTGCAGTATGGTCTATCTATGCGTTAGCCCCAGAGACAATATAAGGGCACTCAGTGGGTCCCCATTGCTGGGTGGGTATGTTTTAAGAGAAGATAGAAACAAACAGCCTAGTACAACCTCCCAGCATGCTCTTCTGATTATTTTCCAAGGTCGCACTGTTTTTTTTTAGCTCAGTAATACAACCTCCGCCCCTCCAACGGAGTGCGTACCCTGGCCAGCCCAGCAACCAACTCACTAAGTGACCGCTGGAGCTCTTTGTAGCATGCAAGCCAGACCGGGAGGCGCTGGCCGAGGAGGGGGGCTCTTCTGGGGCCTGTTTCCCCTCGCTTCCCTTTCCCACCTTCCCTCTCTGAGAGCGGCCGGTGCCTGCGGCAGAGGCTCTCTCTGCAGCAGCCCCTTGCACTTGGCTCGCACTTCTGGGCGCTGTCCATGGTTGCAGTATCTTTCGGCGCGCCACGTCAGGAGGCCGCAGCAGGGCCCTGCGATTGGCCGCGGAAACCCTCGCCATCCCACAACACCCCCGCCTCCGCTCTCCGGCCCCGCGTCCGGATCCCGGAGGCGCGTGCCAGAGAGCTTGCCGAGCGCGCCCTAGAGCTCTCGGGCGGCACACCCACTTTCCTTATTAGGGCAATGTCGGGCGCCTAGAGCTGGCGGTGGGGCACAGGGCGGGGGGAGGGCGGAGGAGCCTTGGGCCGAGACAGCTGTGGGCGCAGTTACAGCTTCAGCCGCCTCTGAGCGGCGGGAGGGAGCAGCCGGAGCCTCCGCTGCGCCCGGCAGGCCACTTTCCCGCGACCTCGCATCTCTCTTCCTCTGCGGCCCTCCGGGTGCCCCTGGCTCAGACCCCTCGCAGCGACATGGAAGAATTTTTGCAACGCGCCAAGTCCAAACTGGTAAGTTGAAAGAGCAAGGCTCTGTGTGTGTGTGTGTTGATGAAGAGGAAAGGGTTTTGCAGAAGGGGAAGGAAGAACTTTGCCACTTAGTTGTCAAGCTTTGCAGGCTATATACCCTTTCATGAATCTCTGGAACTCTGACAGCAGGCAGTCTGGGTCCAGAGTCCTACATCACAGCTAGACTGAGGGTGGTCGTGGATTATCTGAAGTTGAGTGTTTTGGTTTCCGTGGCCTGAGGCTGGGGAGAAGCAAGCCATCCCAATCCGCAGTTTGCTCCTGAAGGCTAGGGGAAGAATGGGTGTGGTTCTTCCGGAGGAAACTGCCTTCTGCAGTGCAGTACGTGCAGGTGGTGTAAAAGGAAAAGAAAAAGAATCGTTTAAGACTGTACTTCAGCTGTAGGTGGCAAAACATAAGTGAGGAAGTCAGGGTGCATGGTAGGAAGGAGTCGAGGATCCCCTGCATGAAGCTTGCTTTAGTGAAGCGGTTAGGGATGCTTTGGTATATACGATGGTCCCTCCGATCTCTTGCCCTATCCAGATCTGTAAATTGGGGCAGTGACAGAGAAGAAAGCCCCAACTGTTGCTGGTGATATGAGGTTTGCCAGACTAATGTCCTCCTAGGGGGAGATCAGCGTGTTGGCTGGGTGTGTTCTACTGTATCATGGTCCAAACAGTGAACCCTAATTTAACTGTCCATGTTGACAGTTGCTATACATGCTGGAACAACATACTCTAGCAGTTTCCAGATTTCAAGTTGTTTTGGCTCTCCAGCACAACCAGTGCAACGTAAACATAATGGTAATATTTGTTTTGGTACTTTAAAAAAAAAAATGCCTCTCCTCATTTAGGAGCAATGTCTTTAATGAATAGAAAAAGGACCTTTTATGGGCCTGGCATAGAAGGAAATGCATAATTTATGATGCCTTTAACCTTTAAACCTTCATAGAAGCCACAATATGAAGTCTGCATCAAGGTGATGTCTTGCTCACATGGCAGGATGTTTGCTGGGTTATTACTGTAACTCATTTACCCTGAACAACAAAGGAGATGTAGGAAGGGAAGGAGAAAAGGTGACCATGCCTCTGTTAAGAGTGCAGACAGAGGTGTGATCCTTACAATGATCTAACTGTTAGTATCTTTAAAAAGAACATTAAAGTTGATTTATGCTTATATAAGTATTTTGTTTTCTTCCTTAAGCCTGCCTGAGAGTTAAACATTTGTGGAGATTTCAGAATTGAGAAAGTTTGTGATTATCTTTGTGTTTATTGCTGATCTATATATATATATAGTTTTACTTGAGCGCATGAAGGAAAATACTGATTGCAGAAATTCATGTGCATTTCAGAAAATGTAGGCAAATGCTTTGGTCTTTGCCTAATAATGGGATGAAAAATGGTCCAAGAGGAAAGTCATGTTTGGCAACATTTGTTTTTCATTCTTGTTTTGTGTGTGGATAAAACAGTGATCCATGATAAAGGCAGTTTTAGACTGTGCTTCTGCTCCACTGGTACACCATTTAGATGATATTTTAACAAACATTTAGATTGTGGCATCTGATGGAAGCAAGAAGTGTGTCTCCTTTCTGAAGAGCAATTGCCGGAATGGAAAAATTCTCTATTCCAGAGTAATCACTTTAAAGTAATGTGTAAGTTTATTTACCGAATCCCGTCATAAGACGAGCAATTGCTCAACATCATTTAGAAAAAAAAAAAAAAGCAGAAAACAAAAGCAGCTATTTGAAATACTGCTCTGCATTTTTTGCTTTAACCAGCAGGACAATGACTCTTAATTTGATTTTTTTCTTAGAATCTTTTTTTTTTTTAATTAGAAATCATGATTAGCATTTTATATTCAGTCACAGCAAAGGCATTTGGGTGGCTTTTAATGTCACATATCTCCTGATTCATAACATGTTTTAGGTAATAACGTTTTTACTTAGTATGCAATGTCCAAATATATTAGTGGATAACCTTCTGCTTTAGGACTGGGAAGAAAAATTAAGCCAAGAATTGTGTCATTCATTTATGGGAAGTTTATTCCTAATGAAATGGTAGGTATATTTTTAATTAGGCTAATCCTTTGGAAACCATTTTAAAGAGAACAAATTTATCATGTTGGTTTTCACTCAAGCCTTAGGAGACCAGAATTAGACAGAGTTTAGGAGTAATGCTGAAGCTGTTATCCATCAGAAGTTAAATATAGATTTTATCTCTGTTTACCAAAAATGCCTAATTCTCTGTTTTTCTCTACCTACTTGCCTTCTTGTTTTGATATTCTGTAGGTGTTGTACATACACTTTAGTGTTTGAAATAGTGAATGTCCCTTCCAAATCCTAATATAACCTCTCACCATTAAACCCGTCAAGTTGACTCCTAGTCATAGGGACTCTATATTGTTGTTATGTGCCATCGAGTCGGATCTGACTCATATAGGACAGAGTAAGACTGCCTCATAGGACTCCCTTGTCCGTAATCTTTACAGAAACAGTCTGCCTCATTTTTCTCCCACTGAATGGCTGGTGTGTTTGAACTGCAGACCTTTTGGTTATCAGCTAACGTCTTTCCAATAATCAAAAGAAATTTTAAATTGCAAGACAGAATCGCTAGTAGTCATAGGTCAAATCTATAAGTCAAAACTTTGGAAAAACTGTAGGTGCTTTTTCCCTGACTGGGATCATTGGTGGTGCAGTGGTTAAAGCATTCAGCTGCTAACCAAAAGGTTGGCTGTTGAAACCCACTAGCCACTTGTGGGAGAAAGATGAGGCAGTCTGCTTCCATAAAGACTTACAGCCTTTATGGCAGAAACCCTGTGGGGCAATTCCACTCTGTCCTATAGGGTCGCCATGAGATGGAGTAGACTTGATGGCAATGGGTTTTGTTTGCTTTTTGGTGAGCTTATTATTACGTATTTGTCATTGGGAGGCGAGGAAAACTCTCCCATTGTGGGCAGACCCTTGGGCTGAGTAGAAATCTTTGAAGAGGAAAGAGTGTTTTTGGATTCTCATCAAATAGTTTGGAACTTATTTCAGTTGAAATTGGACACTCTCAATTCTATTTTTCATCCTAGTCTGGTCCTCTTCATTCTTAAACTAAGGCAGATTTGCTGATATAATCTTACTTCTCTTTTCCCTAAATTTCCCTTCCAGTACCCATCCCTCATTCCTGAGAATGCATGGTATGGTTTATCAGGAATGGCAAACTTAAACCCTAGGTGTGTCCTCAGAGGGATCACCCCTGTGTAGGACTCATATGCTTCTAAAAAAGGCTAGCCTTCTGCCTAGTTAAGACAGGCTTGGGTGGTTGAGGTGTCTTGTGAACAGACCTTAGCTGAAGGCACAGGGTAACAAGGAAAGTGTTCACTCCTCTCAAGCAGTCTCCAAAAATGGTACCCTGTTGATAAACAGGGAATGACAATACAGAATAGACACAATATTGTTAAAAATGGTAAAGACATGACAGTAGAGTAAGCAGTATGAGAACAAGATCTCCAGTAGCAGAGGTGGTAATCAAAGGGTCATACACACTACCCACCCCAACTCATTGCCCATCCCCCAATGTGAGAACCCAGTTATGTGTCTGATCTGGATACTAGAACTAGAAATGAAAGTGGAAACAAATTTCTTTTTCTTCTCCTGGTGCCCATCTGCCCATTCAGAGCTAGAATAGGAACAGAAATCAAATCCTTTAGTTCCAGGTCAATCCTTAAATTTTAGCCATAGTTTTCATTCTCAGCTAGACCATTTCCAGTGGCAAGAGAAACTGCCCCCTGGGCTGAGATTTGGGAAATGTCCTCCGACTTCAAAATGGCTCAGCAAAGAAAAATATTCAGGCTAAATAACACTGACTACATAGTGGTAAATGGTACAAGTTCACATGAACTTTTTGGGGAAAAATGAAGTAAATGAGGAATCATCTGGGACTAATAGACAGTCCTGGGGCTCTGGCTACTGGGTCATCCACCCTACACAGACACCAACTGCTGATGCAGTTTAAACAGCTGCTAAGGGTGGGGGTCACTGCAGCCCACATGCCCTCAGATGTAGGTCATGAGCCAGCCTAGGGCGAGGCTGTCAGCTGCTGCCTGGAAGGCTGGAGGGCACACCAGTGTCCCAGGAATGCTGCTTTCAGAGAGAGGGTGGGGAGAGGGTTCACCCTCACAGTCTGGGAGGCGCATCTGCCACCTTAGCATTGCCAGCTGTGGTTGAAGGGCTCCTTTCTGCAGTTAGTATTAGTCAATACATGGACTTTTGTAGAAGAAAATTCCGTGTGACTTAAGTGTCTGTGGTATGTGGCATAGGGACAAGAAAGCGTACTCAAAACTCTAAATGAACAACCACCTTTTTTTTTTTTTGTTACCGGAGATGGGCTTTAGACAGAAAGCAGAGAGAGAGACAGAGAGAAAAAGAGAGCAAGAGAGAGAGAGAGAGAAGAAAGAGAAGGAGGGAGGGAGAAAGGAAGAAAGGAAGGAAGAAAGACTGCAGAATGTATCTGCATGACTTATTGACGTATCACGAGAATGATCTACAGAGTATCATCTTGGTAGGAGATTAAAGGAAAATATTCTTCCTCATTTTCTATATAGGAAGAGGGTTGTGTGTGTTTCAATAAAGAAATGTCTTTAGTGAATTCTTCATACCCTTGGAAAGGCTGCTGAGGTAGGGACTAGTGATGATGGAGAAGCAGGCCAGCTGAGTCATTTGAGGACCAGTTCCCTCCCACTGCAAGTGAGAGCAAGCACTCAAGACTTGTGTCCGTTCCCAGAACATTATTAGCAGTAAACTCAGGAATCCAATGCACTTCAGCGAATGCAGTGCCACCCCCTTAGGGGCTGATGAGAAATGAGCCTTTGATGGCTTTAGTCCTTGAGTCAGCTACATTTCTAACTGCCTGAGCTTTCCATCTGGGAGCTGGATTGTCCCAACCCCAGGGTCTTCAGAAAAGAACCACACTTTTTCATAGTACGTGGCTCTCAGAATAGATAGGCTAGCCTCTAAGGTAAGAATTGGTCCCTGGCATTCAGACAGCACCTTGGGTCTTTGAAAACATGTGAGCCAGGTACCTTTTAGCCAAAGATTTGGATAATATTTTATGTCAACTAGGTAAAAAAGGTGACAGTTTTGTTGTAATATGTCTGTTATTTATAGTAATTTTTTTTTGGCAGATATTAACAACATTTTGGGTTGGTTGTATTATTGGAGGGAGCTCTTGTAAGCAATGGTGGATTAGTGATAAAGGCATCACTCTTCCTGTAGATCACCCCTCCCTGGAGTGCTGGTTGAACAGAGAGAAGGATGAGGAAGGGATATATGGGTTTTCAAATGAGGGCTACAAAAGAGGGAAGAACATCAGGGAACCGGAGAGCTAAAGTGAATGAGGTAGCAGCCTTGGTCTTTGATTCTTCTTGAACTCTGGGATTTAAGGGAAAGTCATAGGGTTTGGAGCCTTCTTGAAAGGACACTCGCAAGGGGTAGGGCTGACATATTCAGGGAGTATCATTCACAGGGACCTTAATATGAGTGGTACCCCTTAGGTTTGTGCAGTACACAACCTGAACAATCATACATGCCTTCCCTGTCAGAAGTCCCAGCGTAGCCTATTCAAATTGCTGGCAATGTCCCAAATCCATTGCCTTCTAATCCTGTGGCTTTGGTTTTCAGGGAAAGGTAATCTTTCTTCCTTTTTTATCCCCAAGGGCACTTAAGTGGGGGAAAAAAAAAGGAACACTTGCATGGCTAATTGGGTTCCATATTGCCCTGAAAAATCAGACCCATAAAGTCTGGGTTAGAAAAACTAAGCTAATAACACAGCCTTGGGCTGTTAATCTGAAAAATGGCATAAATAATATCTACTTTATGGGATTGTTGTAAAGCCCCAATGATGTACTTAAGCCTCAGCACAGAACTTGAAACAGTGGCTGACTGTGTCCCATCACCCTCAGGCCTGTCCTCTGCAATTGCTATCTCTATAAATGGCATCATCATTCTTTATTCACTTTCTCCAGCTGGAAACCTTCTCCTTCATCAACTCCCAACCCACTATATCCCAGGCATTACTAAGTAACCTGGATAACTGCAATGGCCTGCAAATCCCTCTCCACACGACTAGCAGGGAGATCCTTATGAAAATATCTACTCCTAGCAACTTGCCCATCCCATTCTTGAAACCTCATAATCATCTTCCATTGTTCTTAGGTGAATAGACAGCTCCCTTAGCATGACCCTGAGATCTAGTCCAGTCTGCTTTTTAGCCTTTTCTGACTTCTTTTGGCTTACATAACTCCTACTTTTTCTTTATATTAGGTTATACTTCCTCAGCAAAGTGTCTATTGAATAAGCCCACTCTATAGCTCTGGTGGCGTAGTGCCTAAGGCATTTGACCGCTAACCAGAAGGCTGGTGGTTCAAACTCACTCCTCGGAAGGAAGGTTGGGAAATCTATTTCTGTAGTGATAACTCCTTGGTAACCCAAGGAGGGGTCTCTATGAGTCGGATTGATCCGACTCTATGGCAGTGAGTTTGGTTTGGTTTTTGGTATCAGTCGAGGGTTCTTTTGTTAAATGTTTTTTAGCTCACTTAGCTTGAAATTTTACCTTTATTAGGCATGTTTGTTGACCCACCAGCCACTCCTCGGAAGGAAGGTTGGGCAATCCTACTTCCATAGTGATACTGCCTCGGAAACCCAAGGAGGGGTCGCTATGAGTCAGGGCTGACTCGACGGCACATAACAACAACAACAACAACCAGTTTGAGGAGAGCAGGGAGTAGGGTCTCTATGTATCTTAAGGGCCCAGCACAGTGCCTAATGCTCATCGAGTATTTCTGGAATGAATGAAACCATAAGGCAAGAGTCTTGCACAAAGCACATAGTAGAGTGGCTTAAAACAAGAAGCTAAAAGTTGACATGATCACCATCAAAATCTTATCTGTTTTCTCATCCTTAATGATTTAGATGATTGCTCCCTGGGAATAGCATGAACCACACGTTTTCATACCTTAGCCCAGAACCTGGAAAACATCAGGCTGTCTCTGGTGGATGTCACTTGTCCTAAATCAGATGCTGGAATATTTTCATAGAGGAAGAGTTTTGAATTTTTTATCCCTTAAATGTAATATAATGTGGAGACCAAGAGTTTGGGCTCTGGAGCAAAATGCCTGATTTGAAATCCTGACTCTGCCACTTTTTCATTATGCAACCTTACTTAGTGTCACTGTGTCTCAGTTTTCTCATCTGTAAAATGAGAATAATAGTGGCACTTCTCTTTTAGGACTGTTGCTGGCGTACATGTATTGAGTAACACAGTACTACAGTAATAATAATAAGAAGAAGAAAAACAGGGACGAGAGAGGCAAGAAGGCTTTCTTACATTTCAGAGACAGGAACAATTCTTAGCTCCTGTGAAACCAAAACCAAACTCACTGCCTTCAAGTTAAATCTGACTCATAGTGACTTCCACTGGGTTTCTAAGGTTGTAAATCTTTACAGAATAAGATCGCCCCATCATCCTTCCACAGAGCAGCTGGTGGGTTTGAGCTGCTGGTTAGCAGCCCAATGCCTTACCCACTATGCCACCAGAGCTCCTTTAACTCCTATTAGTCCAACTCAAATTTGTTGAATATCTATGTAAGTTATAAAAAGATGCTGTTTTTCATTGAAAACCCCTTCAGTCCTCAATAGTTTTATGAGGTAGGTGTGAAGTAGAGATTCATTTCTCTGTGTTGGCTGTTTTGTATTAAAAACTCGTAGACAACTAAGCAATCAATTAATATTATTGAATGTCTACTATGAGAGAAATATGGTCCCAGCCTATTGATGATTTACTTGAATAAGTCATAATAGTGTCTAAGGCATTTGACTGCTAACCAGAAGGCTGGCGGTTCAAACTCACCAGCTACTCCTTGGAAGGAAGATTGAGCAATCTACTTCTGTAGAGTCCTTGCCTCAGAAACCCAAGGAGGGGTCACTGTGAGTTGGAATCGACTCGATGGCAGTGAGCTTGATTGGAAAAGTAAAAAACATTGAAAATTTTTATGGAAAATAGGGTGTCTCACTAGCTCTCAGAGTGACCAAGAATAGTGTGGCCTTTTAGTGAATTTTTAATAATGAGAATATATATTTGAAAGAGTTTGAAGTTGTCCCTTATTTACCATCAAGATGGTTGGCTTAATCTTTGGTTTTGTAGATTTTTTCATTATTGCTTATCTCTTGTTGGGGATGTTAAAGATTACTTTGATGGGTTGATTGATTGTAAGGTGGGGTGAACTTGGCCAAGGTGGCACAGCTAGGAAGAAGAAAAGCCAGATTAGAATGCAGCTCTCAGCCTGTGCCAAGGCCTAATTTTGCTTTTGAATCTTCTGGCTTCTATGCCTCAGAATCCTGCCAGTTATGCTCAAGACATGTGTAGCATGAAGGGGAAAGGTGAGAAAGGAAAGAAGGAAGGTGGAGTAGAATAGGAAGAGAAATAGACGAAACATAGGGTCAAGCTCATCCGGCGGTCCTGTGGATTTTTCTCTTGCTTCAACAGTGTTTGGACGGATCAGACCCAGGAAGTCCCATCTCCAGCCTTGTATTATTCTCCAACTTCCTCTCCAGGTGCAAGCTATAGGACCATCCTCTTGGCCATCCCATTTGTGGGGTCAGCTAACACTGTTTTTTTATGGCTAGCTCCACATCCTTGACCAACTATGAACTCCCAGATCCATCAGAATTATTCTGCCAAAGCTGAGGCTGGTGTCAACCACCTGGTCACCATCTCCGTGTCACTTACCTCTCTCTGGGCTTCTATTTTGACTGTGACAATGTGGCCTTGGAAGGCATGGGACACTTCTTCCATGAGTTGGTGAAGGAGAAGTGCAAGGGCGCCCAGGGTCTCTTGAAACTACAAAATGAGCATGGCAGCAGCGCTCTCTTCCAGGATGGGCAGAAGCCATGCCAAGATGAGTGGGATAGAACCCTGGACACTGTGGAAACCTCCCTGGCCCTGGAGAAGAACCTGAACCAGGCCCTTCTGTATCTGTATACTATAAGTTCTACTCACACGGACGGAATCTCTGTGACTGTCTGAAGAACCATTTCCTAGGTGAGAAAGAAACTCCTCAAAAAGATAAGTGACCACCTGTCCATCCTCTGCAGGCTGGCAGGCACCCAAGCGAGGCTGGGCTAGCATCTCTTCAAGAGGCTTACCCTCAGTTACGACAACTAGAAGCTTCAGGAGCCCAGCAATCTGTGAGGGGTCCTCTGCATTCCCTGCCATCATCAGAGTTCTTCCTGAACTTCTCCCTCCAGCCATGAGGCAGCAGTTTAATCACCCTGGAGCCCTATTCCCGAGAGGTGGACCAAATGGAAACAATAAAGCTTCCTTTTGCAGCAACCCCTGAAAAACAAAAACAAACTAGAAAGCTAGGATAACAGGATTCAGAGAGGAAACATTAATAACATACTGTTTAATAAAGAAGATACACTAGGCTTAAACATTTTGCTTGCTTCCTCCTTTTTGGCCATTGTTAATAATACTATAATTAATATCTTTTTAGATAAAATATTTTACCCCGTTAAGGATCACATCCTCAAAATAGCTTTTCAAATTATTAAGGCAAAAGATATATATACAGTAAAACCTATCAGAGAAGGAAAACTCAAATATTTTTCATGGAAAGGAGAGGCAGAAAAGTGATAAGACTGCACCTTGTCAAAGGTGAAAACGTTCGAGACCCAGAAAAGCAAAGAAGTCCTATTGAGTTACAGCTCTCACAGGTTTCACGGTACTCTTAAATTTCTTGATAAATCTTTCCAAATTGATTTCTGGATGAAATCCCTCAAATTTAAAGACATTGTGGCAAAGCCAAACAGATTTCAGGTCTCTTTGACACCTAGGTCTGTGTTCCTGCCACATTTGAGAGACAGCATAGTATAGTAGGGAGGGTACTACGCTAATTTTATAAATCATGGATCTGAGCAAACAATCTGAAACTGTGTTGCTGTTAAATTAAGAGTATCATGCTATGAATATTTTTATTGAGTATCATGTATATTGTATATTTATGATTTATACGTATTGTAAATTAAGAGACATATATTATGCCATGCTAGTTACAGCTCTGAAATTTGAGGCCACCCATAAACCCACTGCTGTTGAGTCAATTCCAACTGTAGAGAGTAGAACTGTTTCCTGGGGTTTTGCAGACTGTAAATCTTTACAGAAGCAGACTGCCATATTTTCCTCCCATGAAATGGCTAATGGGTTTGAACCACTGACTTTTTGGTTAGCAACCAAGTGCTTTAACCACTGTGCATCAAAGATCCTTACATTTGAGTCCAGAAGATATAATCTGACTACAAAGGCCACTTCTTTTTCACTTCCTAGCTCAATTATTTAAAAAATATTCAGTCAAGCAAGTTGTTGTTATATTTTGTGTAATAATTGAGAATATTACACACACACACACACACACATATACAACTCCATCAAACCTGTTGCTGTAAGTCAATTCTGATTTATGGTGACATCATGTATAGCACTTCATCATTGATTTTACTGATACAATCTCATTTGACCAACCATGGGTAGGGCAGATGTTATGATATTTATTTCATAAATGAGAAGAACAAGGCCAAACAGGTTCAATCCAGGCTTTCCCAAGGACACACAGTCAGTAAGTGACAGAACTGGTCATAGAATCTGTATTTTCAAGTCCCAAGCTTTTGCTTCCAAAAAACATCAGTGGGGACAACAACAAAAATTGATCCATACTCTCAAAATATAGTTTGAAGATCCCATTGAGAGTTTGGTGGTTTGGATTCATCTCTGTAAAAGAAAATGGCTGAATACAAATGAAGTGCACTGTTCTGAGAGGAGAACATCAAAGGTGAAATTTTGTGCTGAGCTGTCTTTTCCTCAGCACAGGGAAATGAATCCACTGAGCTCTGAGTTTCATGTGATAGACTCTGATGTACAGTTTGGAAGTGTGAGATTAATGAATGTGTCACTGATGGAAACTTGCTGAGCTTCACAGGCTCTGGAGATCCTGCTCACATTCTGCTGAGTGTCATCTGGGATGGGAAGGAGATGCCTGAGAGGCAGGGTCCCTGGAAGGTCTGTGGGCATCACCAGCACACCTGTAAATGGGACACAGGTGACTGTATGTTGCTTTTGCCTGTTTCAGCTGAGAGTTATATGTTGTGGGAGAAAAAGTTTAACAGCCTATACCATGGGCTTTGTCCCTGCTACAGAGGAGGTATGATTCTGTTAAATTCTCATTCTGTCTGTCGATCTTGTTAGAGCTCTGTCTCTACCACCTCCTCCTCATCTTACTATTTCTCCATCTGAATCATACTCATTAACTGGCCAGAGCTCTAAATGCACCCCACATTGATGCAATAGAAACTAATTTTATTTTTATTTAATTTAGTTTAGTGGTGTAGTTTATGCTGCATTCTTTTAAAAAAGACTCATATTGAGAAACACATATGACTGCTAACCAGAAGGCTGGTAGTTCAAACCCACCAGCCACTCCTCAGAAGGAAGATTGGGCAATCTACTTCCGTAGAGATACGGCCTCAGAAACCCAAGGAGGGGTCGCTATGAGTCAGAATTGACTCGATGGCAGTGAGTTTGGAGTTTGGTCTGGTAGGAAGTAACTTGATGGTGCAAATGGTTAAGTGGTTGCCTCAAAAGAAAGGCTTGACAATCTATTTCCAAAAATCAGCCACTGAAAGCCCTGTGGAGCACAGTCCTCCTCTGACCCACATGAGGTTGCCATGAGTCAGAATTGACTCCATGGTAAACGATTAGCTGGTGAAAAGCACATATGTCCCTGGACCAACATTTTTATGGCCATAGCACAACAGAGGCCACGTGGTTGCTAAAACCAGCATGTGCAAAGATGAAGATGGCATCAGACACATTGGCCTTTAGACAGAGTCCTGCTTTGCCTGCATTTTCCATTCATTCTTAGCGACTTGTTTAATTTACCTTGGTGAAAAAAAGTGGACAGAACTATTCAAAGATAATTGAAGAAAGTGTAGGAAGATAGAACTCAAATTACTCTGGTATTGAAATTCTATAGTAATGAAAACTTCTTGTTTATAAGACATATGTGGTCTTGAAAGCTTATGACTTTCATAGGGAAACACTGGGTAACAGAATATGCTGTTTTTGTTGATATTTGGTGCTGTTGAGTCAATTTCAGCTCATAGTGACCCAATGTATCAGAGCAGAACTTTCCCATAGGGTTTTCTAGGCTGCATGCAATCTCTATGGAAACAGTAAAGTGATTCCTTTACAGGTGTCATGTTGGGAAGCTTTAATCTATGCCCAGGGGTATACTTGGGGATGATATTTCCTTGTAAGAGTTGGGATGGGACTGGAAATCACTCACTCTGAAATATTTAGCCATGTAATTATTAAGTCATGCACATTTGCATTAGCCACGTTGTGTGGTAGTAGTTTCTTTTGTGCAGCGAGTCTTGGCTATCCAACTTCTCTCTGAATACACTTCTGCTTTTAAGACATAAAGGAGTTCTGGTGGTGTAGTGTCGAAGACATTTGGCTGCTAACCAGAAGGTCTGTGGTTTAAACCCACCAGCTGCTCCATGTGAGGAAGATGAGGCAATCTATTTCCATGAAGATTTACAGCCTTGGAAACCCAAAGGGGGTTGCTATGAATCAGAACTGACTTGAAGGTGGGGGGGTTTGTTTGCTTTTCTAAGACATAGAGCAGAGAATATAGTGACCTCTGTTGGGTTTCTGATAGTGTAAATCTTTACAGAAGTAGATTGCCTTGTCTTCTTTTTGCTGAGCAGCTGGTGGGTTTGAACTGCTCACCTTCTGGTTAGCAGCCAAATGCCTTATCCACTATGTCATCAAAGCTCCTTAGAGAACATAGTCAGATAAGAACATTCGGATAAAGCTAGTGTCTCAACATGCCCAATATTCCTCACAGAGCCTTTTGTTTTCTTGCTCCTATTTCCTCAAAACATCTTTATTCTTGTCCTACACCCCTCAGAAAAATCTGTGCTTGGTCACCAAACAAAGGAATTAGCATCTCCAGTAGATTATCAGGAACTCTGGTAGCATAGTGCCTACGGCACTTGACTGCAAACCAGAAGGCTGGCAGTTCAAACCCACCAGCCACTGCTCGAAAGGAAGGTTGGGCAATCTACTTCCGTAGTGATACTGCCTCGGAAACCCAAGGAGGGGTCGCTATGCGTGGGGTCTGACTCCATGACACGTAACAACAACAACAGTAGATTATCATTAGTTGTAGTAGTTATGTTCTGCAAAGTTGTCGTAAATACTAAATTAGCAAATACTGAACTATTGGTCCTAGGGAAAATACAAGGTTAGGTTCCTGTGAGCAATATTTTCATCAACCAATCAATACATAGCTTTTTTTGAAAAAAATGTGTGTTTGTGTTTAAAGATACCTTATTTAATAGATATTGTTGATTCATTAACATTGAATGCACAGCCAACAGCACTCTAACTCATCATGGCTGAACAAAGCTTGTCTGACATACACATTTTCTCTGTAAGGCATGTCACAGCCTTCTTATGCTTAGGAACATTATGCTGGGGGCCCGTTTTGAACAATAAAATCACCAACAAAGGAGGGACAAAAATAAGAAAAATGTGTGTGTGTGTGTGTGTGTGTGTGTGTGTGTATATATATATATATATATATATATATATATATATATATTTGTCTGTAGAAAGAACACTCAGTACAACATGAGAGCTGAAGCAAGAAAGGAGAGAATCACCTTGTTCTACCTCAGCTGTTGTCTTAGTATTCTCTAGAAAAATAACCAGTGATTATCTATCTATCATGGAGAAATTTACTTCAAGAAATTGCCTCACATGCTTGTGGGGGGTGGTCAAGTCCAGAATCTGTAGGCCAATGTGACACAAACAGATATATGTTCATCGCAGCACAATTCAAAATAGCAAAAAGGTAGAAACCACCTAAATGCCTATCAATGGAGAAATGAATCAACAAACCATGATACATACACACAATGGAATACTAGGCAATGTGAAAGAACAGTGATGAATCTGCAAAACATCTCATGTTGTTGTTGTTGTTATGTGCCTTCCAGTCAGACAGACTCTTAGTGACCCCTCCTTGGGTTTCTGAGGCAGTATCTCTACGGAAGTAAATTGCCCAACCTTCCTTCTAAGGAGTGGCTTGTGGGCTTAAACTACCAGCTTTCTGGTTAGCAGAAGTGCCTAAGGCACTACGCTACCAGAGCTCCTAAGAGAGGATGAGCAGGGAGTGACTGGTGGGTTTGGGTGTGGCAGCTGACTGCCTGAGGCCCTGAGGCCATCTCCTGGGGTTCAAAACATCTCACACCATGGACAAACTTAGAGGCCATTATGCTGAGTGAAATTAGTCAATCACACAAGGACAAATATTGTATGAGACCACGATTGTAACGCATCAAGAAAAGGCTATCACACACACAAAAAAGAAAATATTCTTTGATGGTAGGGAAGGGAGTGTAAACCACTAACTAGAGGGTAGACACATACTGACTTGGGTGAAGGGAGAAAAAAATCTGTAGGTCAAATAACAAGCTGGAGACTCCTGGTTCCCAGAATCCATAGTTGAGATAATGGAAAGAATATTCTGGCAAAATATCCATTTATGGTCTGGAGGCAGAACATAGCCCAGGGAAACTCTTTTTGCTCTTATGGTCATCAGCTAATTGACTAAGGCTCACCCGCAGTGCAGAGAGTAATCTGCTTTATTGAGGCCAACTGATTTTATCACATGCAAATATGTTATATAAGCATCTAGACTAGTGTTTGACCAAATAACTGAGCACTATTGCGCAGCCTAGCTAACACACAAAATTCACCATCACAACTGTAAATGTGCGTATAGGGTGATTCGAATGTTTTACCTCTCTGGGGTTGCTTCGAATGGAATCTACTCACAGCAACTGACAAAAGCAACAAGAAGCACGTCCATGAATGACTGTGGAAGTGCAGTGAGTGTTGATTTTGAGGCTACAAATAAATTTTAGCAAGTCAGAGAATTCACAAATATGGAATCTTCGAGGACTGACTGTAGCAGTGTTTACTCTGCAACTACAGATTTCATTAGGCCTTCGTAGCAATCCTCTGAGACACCTGTTTACAGAGGGAAACAGAGGCTCAGGGAGGCCAAGTAACCTGCCGAAGGGCACACAACTACTGAATGCTAGAGGTAAATTTCTAGTATGATATACCTGAGAGTCTTAACTTATTTTTCCATTTCAATACAGCTTGGGAACATAATATACTTACTTCATGAAGAGAGGGCAGCTTAGCAAAGCTTCTTAATCTTTAATGTGCCTAGGAGTGATTTGGGATCTTGTTGAAATGCAAATTCTGAATCAGTAGGTTTGGGATGAGGCCTGGGATTCTGCATTTCTAATAAGCTCTGGGGATGCTGACGCTGCTGGTTCCCTTATAACTATTTGAGTAGTGAAGATCTAGAGCACTGAGAAGGCAGTGGCTCTGTTCTTGCCCCTTTAAAGGGTGTGTTAGAATATGGAGGGGATGTGCAGTTGGGAGAAAGTGCCTCGCAAGCAAAATGGGTTTTTTTCCCCCAGTAGGGGTGTTAGGCTGGAAGATAGAACAGGAGGACCGCCTGGGGGCAGGCTCAAAGGGAGGAGAAAAGGGAGAGAGGTGGAATATTTAAGAAGGTTAATAAGCTAACACCTGTAACCTCTTGCAACTGCCTGTGAGATTTGGCCAATTAAAATTAAGCAGAACAACCACAGACTTCGGAATATTTAAGGAGGTTAATAAGCTAATACCTGCAACTGCCTGCAACCACCTGTGAGATGTGGCCAATTAATCAGGGTCACAGGACCCTGACTCAAGAGGCCCAGGCCCACCTTAAGGAAGTATAAAAACCAGTAAGTGAGGCAATTTGGCATCTTTTCCATTCTGTAGGAAAGACTGGTTTCCACTCTTCCAGGGATGCTCTTTGCTTTTAAGAGGCCTCTCCACTTGAGTAGAGAGGCCCATTTCCCCTCTGGAAATATACTTTGCTTTCAATAAAGGCTTGTGTGCTTGGTGCTTGGTTAGAGTTTGTCAAGCCACCTCCGACCACCACCTTTTGCTTGCGGATTGCCTGGGACTGCCTGCCCACGAATTGCTCACTCGCAGAGATTCTTCCCACGAGTAGGGCAAGGACCAGGAAGAGAACTTCTTCACCCAGATAACGGGGTTGTTCTTATACCGTTCACTCAATCACTTTGTGGTGGAAATGCCTAATGAGACAGTGCTGTGTGGGTTCTAGGTTTTGAGAATCTAAGCCACAGGAACAAGTCTTTAGTTATTATATTTCAGGTCATAGATGAATTGGTAGGGAAGAAAAAAGACTCACCACCCAGACAGCCATCAATTCTAACTACCTACAAGGCAGGTCATGCACCTAATACATGTTTCTACTGACTAATACATGTTACTGTTAAAATCATTGACTATGCATTATGCTTTGCCCTTATAAAACATGGGGTCTTTGGCTTCATAGTGCCTGGCAGCCAAGGACCAAAAGAATCAAACTCACTGCCATTTAGTCAGATCCGTCTCACAGCGACCCCTCCTTGAGTTTCTGAAGCAGATCACTACAGAAGTAGATTGCCCAACCTACCTTCTGAGGAGTTGCTGAGGGGTTTGAACAGCTAGCCTTTTGGTTAGCAGTCAAATGCCGTAGGCACTACACCACCAGAGTTCCTGGCAGCCAAGGAGGTGACCAGAAATATGTTAATGGATTTTAGGGAGGAAGTAGAAGAGAACTGAGGGCAGGTCCCTGTTTTAGGAAATGCAAAGCTTGAAGCCTACATTTGTTTATCTCAGGAATAAAATATACCAAACCCTTTCCCAAGGATTTGCTGCGGAAAACAATGTTTGGGTGAAACTTTTTTTTTTTTTTTCCACTTAAAACAGCACATCGTTTTCTTTACCCTTTTCCAGTCTATTTATTTAATTTCTTTCTTTTACCTCTTTCTCTAAATTATATTTTATTTTTCTTCTCGTCATTGCCTATCGTCTTTGGGGCAGTCCTGTGCCATTTGGATGCTTGTTTGCTTTCTGTTTCCTTGTCCTCACCTTACCTATTGTTAGGGGTGCGTGTTTATATGGGATGCTTTGCTATTTATGGCATTCCTGTATTATTAATGTCCTTCTTGCTTTACCGAATACTTTTGCTTAGTCACTCTGCTTCTCTGATGGATTGCTTGTTCATACTTCGTTTCCTACAGTGCTTTTCCCTTCCTAATTCCTTTTCCTTTAGTTCAGAATTCTGTTTTTCTTAGCACAGTGGGGAGCCCTGGATGGCTGGTAGAACCTCAGGTTGTTTGGGGATGATCAACAGACCTACCAGAGTTCTCAAGATGAGTTTAGGCACTGCTCTGTATCAATCAGCATTCACTAGGCTAGGCAAAACACCCAAGGTCAGTGGCTTTCAAGAACAAAGATTTATTGCTCACTCATGTTACAAGTTGCCGAGGGTCAGCTATGGCTCCATTTGCCTTCTTCATCCAGGGTAACAGAAAAACTCCTGCCTGGGATAAGCTGTTGTCATGAGAGAAGAATAAGAGAGCTGGTAAGATCCAGCAATGGCTCTTAAAGCTTCTACTCAGAACTGGAACAAGCCACTTCTATGCATATTTCATCAGTCAAAGCAAGTCACATGGCCAAGAGCAATGTCAGTGAGGTGGGGAAGTAAATTCTCTGAATAGGAGGATATGGCAAGTCACATAGCATTGCTCAGGGACGTGTTATTATCATCTTGCAGGAATTTGTTATTGTTGTTATGTGCTGCGAAGTCAGACCTGTCTCATAGTGACCCCTCCTTGGGTTTCCGAGGCAGTATCTGGTCAGTTGGGAAGTGTTTTGGGGAGCTCTGGTGGCATAGTGCCTAAAGCACTTGACTGCTAAACAGAAGGTTGGTGGTTCAAACCCACCAGCCACTCCTCGGAAGGAAGATTGGGCAATCTACTTCCATAGTGATACTGCCTCGGAAACCCAAGGAGGGGTAGCTACAAGCCGGAGATGACTCGATGGCACATAACAACAACAACATCACTATGGAAGCAGATTGCCCAACCTTCCCTCCAAGGAGTGGCTGATGGATTTGAACTGCCAGCCTTCTGGTTAGCAGTCAAGTGCCATAGGCACTATGCTACAGAGCTCCTTCTTGCAGGAAGGAAAGTTCATAATCAAGAATAATATTGCAATATAGTATGTGCCGTATCTTTGTTTCTGTAATAAACCACACTTACATTAGATTAATTGTTATATCAGTGAGTAAGTATTCACCAAATTCAAATTTTGATTAAGAACCATGAGGTGCCTTGTAAGTTTTTTACATTATTTCAAAACCCATTGCCATCAAGATGATTCCAACTCATAGCGACCCTATAGGACAGAGTAGAACTGTCTGTTTGGGTTTCTAAGCTGTAATCTTTATGGAAGCAGATGGCCACACCTTCTTCCTGCAGAGCAGCTGGTGAATGGGAAGCACCGATGTTTTGGATCGCAACAAGCTTTTTAACCACTGCGGTCCATGAAAATCTCCATAGCTATTTCATCATCTCTTGGGCATGTATTTTTAGATGAGGCTCAAGGTGGGGAGGTTTCCATTGCCACATTTGGGATGAATGATATACCTGTGTCTCAAGTTTGACATTTGGGAAAGTAGGGTCCATTCCTTTAGATGACCAGGGAAACATTTATGGAGTAAGATTGCCTGGGAAAGTCTTTTAAACTCTCTGTGCCTCAGTTTCTTCATATATAAATTGGGAAACACAATAGCATACTATTGTAGGCAGTTGTAAGGATTAAATTTGGTAGTATATGTAAAATTCTTAGCACTTTTTGTTGTATAATAAAAAATATTATGTTTACTTTTATGATGATGATGATGATTTCTACTACTTTTGTGTCTGGACCCTAGAAAATCATATTGGGGATTCCAAAACAACCAGTTTTTGAGCTATTAGACAATCAGACTTAAATTTCAGAGCTTAGGAAATTAGCACAGAAAGTAGGGCCTTTAATTCTTGGTTCTTAATAAAACTAGCCACAATTTCTCTTAGAGAAATTAATGTCTAAGTTCTGTGTGTACCTATTCCAGTCACTGTGCAGAGTAAAAATCCTTTAAATGTTGTTACATAAAGTCCTTACATTTTACAGCTATGTGTGAGTGGGGACAGCTGCACAGTTTTCTAGAAAGCTCCAGACAAGGGCATAGAGGAGAGGCACAGGGCTTTCTGTGCAGGAAGGTCAGTGGCTTGGCCCTAGGTTTCAGGACATGGAGGAAATGGGTAGAGATAAGTACGAAGATAAGTGTTTTGTAGGGCCTTTACTGGTAAAGGTAACACCATGTTGGCTTCTGGCCCGAATAGCTGCTTTTGTCTTGCATCCCATCAACTCAGCCTAAGCAGGAGGTGATGTAAAGAAGGGAGCAAGAGTGATAGAATCAGAATGTCAAGTTCAGCTCCTTCTTAGCTATGTGAACTTGGATGTGTTTCTTATATTCTTTAGATCCTACTGTACTCATAAATGAAATATTAATTAATATTTATTGAGTCCTTACCATGTGTAAGGGAATTATATAAATTCCTTAAATATGAAATAAATTACTTTTCACAATAACTACTACCATCCCTGTTTTAGACATGGGGAAATTGAGATAAAGAGAGCTTGAATAACTTGCTCACATTTGCATAGGCTGTAATCGATAGAGTCAGGTTAAATCTGTTCATCTTTTCTAAATTCTAACACTTTTTCTGACATGTAATAAGTAGGTACTCAATAAACAGTAGTAGTTATTACCTTCAGTTTTTTTCCTTTTAACTTCTGAGGCAAAGTCTCATCTGATTCTTAAATGTAGCATGAATTTTAAAAAGTCCTCTTTATATCCCATTTACTGCATGAAGTTTTCCCACCCCAAGCTGGAGAGTATGATGTCATCTTGTAAACCAAAAAACCAAACCTATTGCTGTGAAATCAGTTCTGATTCATGGAGACCCCATGTGTTTCAGAATGCTTTGTAGGGTTTTCAGTGGCTGTAGCCTTATAGAAGTAGATCACCAGGCCTCTCTTCTGCAGTGCTGCTGGGTCGATCTGAATCACCAACACAAACAATTTGCATCACCCTGTAAAGAAAGTGCCAAATTAAAAAGAATAATGGCATATTTCAATGTTCTTCTCGGCACACCATCATATCCCCACAAAGAAGTCCTCCACCTCAGTAATAATAATACATGAAAAATTTTCATATGTATTTAAATTTGCATTTGATGATTCCCATCTTAAAAAACTTAATTTGAGTCTCCCTTTGGTCTAGATGGTGTCAAAATGGGGATCTCCTCACTACTTCCCTTAGACTAAGTAACCACTAAGCCAAAAGGTGTGACACATACACAGTAGCTGTCACGAAAATTTTAAATATATGACAAACCTCTTCAATGATTCTGTTTTTCTACTGTTTTCTCCTACTGGGGATTTGGTCCCAAATTGACCACATGACTAGTGCCATTTTCCAAGGCAAAATTTGGCAGTGGAAAAAGCAGTGGCTCCAGGGAATAATGAGACCTGGATTTCAGTGCATTCCTTTCTAAATAGAAACAGTGTGACCTTGGCAAATAACTGACCCTTTCTGGGGCTGTGCTTTTCTCAGTAGCAAAATGAGAAGCTGGGGTTGTTCTGCTGTTCTCGGCCAGAGTTTGTAGCATCTTGAGAATCCTCAAGGCAATGATCCATTTTAATGTTTCAAAACTAATAAGGCAGTTAAATGGTAGATAAAAACTTTCAAAACATGGAGTCCACAGAGGAAAGGAAAAATGAAAGGGCTCTTTGGCGGCGGAAAGCCGGGTGTGGTGGTTACATTTTGTTATCAACTTGGCTAGGCCTGGTTGATTGGCTGGGCAGCTGAAAGTAGTTATTCCCCGTGGTGAGATTAGTAATGAACTCCATGGTGGAATCTACTGGACCAGCTGAGCAGCTGCTTTGGGTGTGTGGTCTGCTTCCCATATATAAGAAACAGCTTTGGGACTGATCTCCAGCTTATATCACACTTGGACCCTGCCTGTAGCTGTGTTGTTGCTGAGCAGCCTGCCATGCTCTGCCGACCTTGGGACTTTCAGTGGACTTGAATTAATGGCCTGCCATGTGGTTTGGTAACATCAGAACTGTACCATTTTATTTGTTGACCTTGGGCTTCTCAGCCTCAGCAGCCAGTAGCTGTCCGAGTGAAGAGATGTCTCTAACTTCAGTAGGCTGGGAGCTGGAGGCAGAGCTGAAGCCCAAGGTTGAGGGGCTTTCACACAACCCCTAGAGCCCAGCACTTTGAACTTGGACTTCTAGCCTTCTGAATGTAAGAGAATAAACTTCTGTTTATTAAGGCCATCCCATTTGTGGTATATTCCTGTCAGAGTGGCACTAGGTAACCAGAACACTGGGGAACAAGAATCAGTTATTTGTTTTTCATGCAGTACCCTGTACATAATCAATGGGCAAATAATTCCCATCTCTGAGCCTCAGTTTTCTCATCTGTAAAATGGGTCCGACTCAACGGCACATAACAACAACAACAAAAAGGGGGATAATACGGAGTCTATCTCAGAGGGCTCAGAAAATTGCCATGAGGATCAAATGAAGTAATCCATATAAAGCACTTAGCCAATGACACTCAACAAATAATGGCTGTGTTCCTATTTCTTCACTGTGGATTCAAAATTACACAAGAGGATTATTCCAGATTAAATTAACCCAACAGATTATGTTATAATGAAAAATACCAAACTCACTGCCATCTAGTTGATTCTGACTCATAGCAACCCTTTTTGGTTTCCAAGGTGGTAAATCTTTACGGCAGTAGATTGCCCAGTCTTCCTTCTGCAGAGTGGCTGGTGGGTTTGACCTGCCAACCTTCTGGTTGGCAGTCAAATGCCTTAGGCACTACGCCATCAGAGCTCCTTAGATTATGTTATAAATGTCCTTAATTCAAGGGTGGATCTTGAGTTTTTTGGGTTTTGATGACCCCAAGGATGGACCAGTTAATTCTTGTTTCCTTGGGAATTATAAATCAAGTGTGCTTTGAGGAAGCCTTTTAGCTGGATATGCAATCACCTGGTGAGATCTGGGCCCTGCCTAAAGTAGGTGAGTGGGGAGAGCAGCAGAGAAGTGCGAGGGAAACAGATGGAGACCAAAGGTCCTGGTCCAGAGAGCAGCACCCTTAATTCATGTTGTTTACAGCATACATATTCTCAGTGATAATAAAACCTGTGCCACTGAGTAGATGCTAAATCATAACAACCCTGTAGGACAGAGTTGAACAGCCCCATAGAGATTTTAAGCCTGTAATTTTTATGGACACATACTGTCACTTCTTTCTCCTGTGAAACCACTGGTGGGTTTGAACCACCACCATTTTGGTTAGTAGCCAAGAGCTTAACCACTGCACCACCAATGCTCCTTCTCAGTGGTAATAGCAATCATTCACCTAGTGCTTAGAGCCCTGCTGGTGCAGTGGTTAACTGCTTGAGTACTAACTGAAAGGTTGGCAGTTTGAACCCACCAACTGCTTTGTGGGAGAAAAGACCTGGCGATCTGTTCCTATAAAGACTACAGTCTAGGAAACCCTATGAGGTAGCTCTACTCCATCTTATTAGGTTAATATGAGTCAGAATCAGCTGGGAGGCACACACCGCTGTATGCTATGCCTATATGTTTACTAGAAGCATCACTCTGATCTCTGTTCCTGTCTTCACACGACCATCTTCCTTTTGTGTCTCCTCTCTTTTTGTAAAGACACCACTCATATTGGATTAGGGCCCATTCTATTCAAATATGACCTCAAATTAACATAACTGATTATGTCTACAAAGATCCTATTTCTAAATAAAGTCACATTCACAGGTACCAGGAGTTAGGACTGAATTAAACATATCTGTTTGAGGAACACAATTCAACCCATAACAGGGCCCAGTGAGAATTTTGTGAACTTGTCTCTTGGTGTGGGGGATCTTGGGTCTGCAGATATTCTGTGTTCATCTTCCTTCAGGCAAACACATTATTCAAGTGTCAGGAATGTGGATATTGCTTGGCAGAATCCCAGAGTTTACAGTGAAAGATGAGTCAATATTCCCCTCGTCCCATCAAGTGGTGACTTTGGTGTGTCAAACTTTTGGCCATGAGTTGCAGGGCTGTGTTTATGGTAATATACCCTGACAGGATGTTACTGCTTAAAGTCAAGAATGGCACCACTGTTGCTGATTTTAAGAGGTATGTGTAAATCTATTAAGAGAGTGAAGTTGTACATACTACCTAAAAACAGTATAATTTCAGAGCCACAATTTTGAGAGGAGAAGGTGCAGATTAGAAAATACTTCACTTTAGGTCACCAGAGTCTTACCAAAATGAAGAGAGTGAGAGAACAGCAAGAGTCTAAATGCTGCTAGAGTGGAAAGACAAGGGAACCAGACAGTGGCAAGCTAATGGAATTAACAGATCTAAGAGGGAAATAATGTGGAATAGATGTTTGCATTAATTTATCTTTTTTACAAATTTCTTTGGATTCAGGAAATAAAGGAGACATTTATTGGGTTGTGGAATAATATGTAGCAAATGTAACCTATGCAGGATATGATGGCTATTCCTTGCAAATCAGTGGTCTCTGTATCAGTTAGCTGTTGCTGCATAACAAACCACTTGAAAACTCAGTTGCTTAAAGCATTAAGCATTCATTGTTTTTTATGAGTCTATGGGACATCTGGGTGATTTTTCTCATCTCAGTTGGTCTCACTCTGCATCTGTGGCCTGTAATTTATCAGTAGATAAATTTATCAGTAGATAGCTCTGTTGTTCTTTGCTCTAACATATATTTGGAGTCAGCCCTTAGCAAACTGATCTACAATGGCCTAGCAAAGACAACTGGGCTTTTCTCCAAATGCTCTCTCATCCTTTGGCAAGCTGGTCTGGGCTTATTGATGTAGCAGTGGCAGGCTATCAAGAGAACAACTGGAAATGAGCAGGGTCTCTTGAGGCCTGGCCTTGGAACTGGCCCAACCTAACATCAGCCACATTCTGTTTGTCAAATCCCAGCTTCAAGGGGTGGAGAAGGAAATGTCTTGGTGAGAGGAGCTTCGAACTCATATTGTAAGGAAAGTACCATTTTTTTGCCATTGGTCTGCAACAATCTACCTAGTATAAATAGCACAGAGGATCATTTATTTGCCCAGAGTAGCCTCTGTTCTGAAGAAAGGGGAGTCAGAATGTCAAGTGTCTCCTTGCGTCTTTCATTGCAGATAGAGTCCAAGACAATATTTAGAGGCAATAAAACTAAGATATGATCCAATTGCTTTGATGTGTTCAGGTGCCATGTTGTGACTATTTGGGGAACTTGGGCTTTTTGAATTCACTTTGGTTCTCATGTTCAAAACAAGCCTCAAGAATGTCTCTTATCTATTATCTCAAAGTTCTAAAAGTGCTCCATGGTTTGGGTGGCAATCAAAGCTATAAACATTTCCACCAGCTTTTCCAAGGGAGAGCAATGAAACTTAAATTCTAAAAGTAATTAAGATATAAAAAAAAAACATGTATATACAATAATAAAATAAATTTGAATTACAGGGTTATCTGACATACAAAGATACAATCAGTAATAACAAAAACATAAACAAAGGGAGGGGTGGGGCACTGGCATATGTATGAAGTTTGTATGTTAATAGTGTCGATATCAATATAAACCAGCATGTTATAAATATGTTGTTGTTGTTAAGTACCGTCGAGTCGTTTCCGACTCATAGCGACCCCATGCACAGCAGAACGAAACACTGCCCGATCCCACGCCAGCCCCACAATCCCTGCTATACATGAGCCCATCATCGCAGCCACCGTATCAATCCATCTCCTTGAAGGCCTCCCCCTCTTTCGTCGACCCTC
>NW_006921592.1:9950082-9955868 GCF_000298275.1 Orycteropus afer afer | reverse complement strand
TTGTTATGTGCCGTCGAGTCGAACCCAACTCATGGCAACCCTTCCTTGGGTTTCCGAAAGAGTATCACCATGGAAGTAGATTACCCAACATTCCTTCTGAGGAGTGGCTGGTGGGTTTGAACCACCAGCTTTCTTGTTAGCAGTCAAATGCCTTAGGCACTATGCTACCAGAGCTCATTTATCTCTTGAAATAAATTTTCAAAAAATATTAATAAGTAAACAAATAATAGAGGTGATATATAAATATGTCAGAAATCATGAAGGTACTACATAAATGACTGAACTTTGAGAAACACTGAACTAAAATGTCACTAACTTTCCTTCTGGTTCTCAAATGCTGTAGTTTTACTTCTATTCTTTTGTTCTTTACTTTTTTCCAATATTTAAAATTTTTTTAAAAAAAAACGTAATATCTACTTATGTCATTCAAAGAATTCTAGAATCTTCGATTGGGCAGAGATTGTATTAATAAATCTATCACTTATTGATAGATTGTTGTTGTTATGTGCTATTGTGTCGGACTGACTCATAGTGACCCCTCTTTGGGTTTCCGAGGCAGTATCACTACGGAAGTAGATTGCCCAACCTTCCTTCCGAGGAGTGGCTGATTACCATGAGCAAAAAGACATGCTCTAACTATACAATGGGAATTCACAGATGATTAGGATCTGGACCTTGTCTTTTAGAAACTCACAATATTTTTATGGTAGAGACTAAGATGACATCGTAATAAGAGTTTTGTCTAGTTTCTGTGTACTAAATCACAAAGAGCTTACACAGCAAAAAGGAAGTCTTCCTTCTCTCTAAACTTCCCCAGTGCCCTGCTAGGCAATCAGTTACCATTTTTTGTGTGTGTATCCGTCCAGAAATATTTTTTGGTAATAATAATAAAAAAGTTGCCATGGAGTTTGTAAGATTGTGGCAAGGAGAAGAGGACTCACAAAAGTGGGGTTAAAGAGAAGTTTTTATTCTGCGCTTCCGGGTGAGGTTTACGGGGCCCCGAGAGGGGCCGGGGTGAAGTTCATGGGTCCCTGAGAGGGGCTCGAGAAGTCACGCCAACCAGCTGGGGAGGGTAGGGTTTATAGTCTTGCAGAGGACCTAAGTGGGGACACTGAGAGAAAGGTGGGGTCCAATTAACTAGTAGCAGGTATCAGCACTTCATTAGCATGAGGGGTTTTCAAAGAGGAAGTTCATTAGCATACGGGACTTTCCAGTCTGGGCAGATTCTGCTACCTCAGCCATCCTTCAATTTTGTGTTTTGTGCCTCAGGCCTAACAGAGTTGATTCCGACTCACGTGTGTCAGAGTAGAAATGTGCTCCGTAGGGTTTTCAGTGGCTGATCGTTTGGAAGTAGATTGCCAGCCCTTTCTGCGAGGAGCCTCTCGGTGGACATGAACTGCCAACGTTTGGGTTGGCAGCTGAGCATGTTAACTGTTTACACACCTAGGGACACCTGAATTTTTTTTAAAAAAAAAAACCTTTTTTGTTGTGATTTGGATGGAAGTTTACAGAACAAATTGGTTTTCCATTCTACAATTCATACACATTTTGTTTCATGATATTGATTGCAATCCCCCAATGTAACAACACTCTTCCCAATTCCTTCCTGGGTTCCCCATTTCCATTCATCCTTTCCTATCCCTTCCTGCCTTCTGAGCTTTATCCCTGGGCAAATGCTGCTCTTTTGATCTCGTTGATTGTTGATTGTTCTTATGAGTGGATACCTCCATGGTGTTATAGTCCACCTTATAATCCTATTGTTTTGTCGAAAGTTGAGCCATGGAGGTGAGTTCATTTGCAGGCTTGAAGGGTGCCTAAGTCCATAGTCTTAGTGGTCCCACTTGTCTTGATCTAACCAGTAAACCTGGTCTTCTAAAAATTATTTTGAGTTTTGCTCCATATTTTTTTCACCTCTATATCCAGGATCTCACTGCCATCGAGTCGATTCCGACTCATAGCGACACCTTCTGGGTTTCTGAGGCAGTAAATCTTTACGGAAGTAGACTGCCCAGTCTTCCTTCTGTGGAGTGGCTGGTGGGTTTGACTGCTTAACCAGAAGGTTAGCCACATATACAAAGGCCAAAAGCTTGGAAAGGAAACGCCTTCATTCAAAATAAGAAAATTGAGGCTTCAAAGAATAGACGCTGAAGGTATAATAACCAAAAAAAAAAAAAAAAAACCCCAAACCAACTACATGCAAAAACACAATATATTAGGAACTGTTATAAAATGACTATTACAATTAAGCACTTTAAACACTTGGTGATAGGAACAGGGATTATAATGATCATCCATCAGAGTAACATTTCCCTTTGTATAGCATTATTTTATTAGTATAATGGTTCTCAAATTCTTTGGTCTCAGGACACCTTTGCATTGTTAAAAATTATTGAGAGCCCTTAAAAGCTTTTGTTTATGGGTACTTGGTTTATATCTATCAATAATAATTACATTAGAAATTAAAATTTTGTTTACTGATTCATTAAAAATAATGTAAAGGCATTACATATTAAAAATAACATATTTTATTAAAAATAACTATATTTTCTAAAACAGAAACAAAACAAAAGTTAGTGAAAACAGCTAGTTTAACTTGTAACTGAAGTAATTGCAGGAGTGCTTTTCCTCCTAGACAAACATTGTTCTTCAGTATACTTTGTACATACTTTCCATTTTATCACACAGAGTATTACAAAGATGTGTGTATCCAAACTTTTGAGATTTAACTAAATTAATTTGTCATTGTTTCATCGGAGAATTTTTAAGTGAAACTGGCAATTTTTGCACTGCATGTGGGCATAGTGAGTAGCACAATGCCTTGTAGAACAGTTTGATGCCACAGCCTTGATTCTTCCTAAGGCTCTGGGAGTTTTACCCACCACTGCTTTGGGACCATCAGTGTAAATGTCAAGTAAAAAGGCAAATAATGTCTTTATATTATTATGAAAATAGGTTTGACTTCATGGACCCCCTGAAAGTATCTCAGGGACACAGGGGTGTATGGAGCAGAAAGGAAGGACTCTTTGTGTCCTCACAGTGAAGAACAAGACCCAGGAGTTATGCATACCTACAACATACACACTGTGGACTTTTCAAGTGTTAGATCTCTTTCTCAGTGGTGTCACTAGGTCTAGTTTATGGTGTCATAAACATGAAAGATGAACCCCCCTCCATGAACCTCCTGCCATACCAGACCATAGAGAATTTTTTTTAGTAATATTTATTATCAATTTCAGCCATAGAATAATATTGATAAATGTAATTGTAAGGTGCTTAAATATAATATTTCTTATATTATATGAATATTAACAACAAAATTGCTTTGTAAAATCTTTCTACATTGAATTACAACATTATTACAACATTACTAGTAACTAAGTAGAAGTTTTTATTTTATTTCTCTCCTATTCCTTTAATTGGGAGCTCTGGTAGCATAGTGGCTAAGACACTTGCCTGCTAACCAGACGGCTGGCGGTTCAAACCCACCAGCCACTCCTCGGAAGGAAGGTTGGGCAATCCTACTTCCGTAGTGATACTGCCTCGGAAACCCAAGGAGGGGTCGCTATGAGTCGGGGCCGACTCGACGGCACATAACAACAACAACAACAATTCCTTTAATTACTACTTTGTTCTCAAAAAGTTATCAATATAGGTTCACAAATAATACTTACCACAATATTGTAGGTAAAACACCAAGAAAACTGACAAAATCAGCAGTTATAAAAACACTGGAAAACAATAGCACATGCTTGTAGCACATGCAGATGAAACCATGTTACCTGAAGCATCACTGAAATTGAATAATAATGACAGCTCTGACCAGAGTGCATTACAAGGTTCAAAAAGTAAAGTAACAGTTTTTTTAGTCTTGTAGGTATATTGATGCATGTGCACTGACTGGGCTTATGAAAACTATTTTTATTGTTATTTTGTTGTTGTTGTTATGAGCTGTGGAGTCGGACCCGACTCACAGCGACCCCTCCTTGGGTTTCCGAGGCAGTATCACTATGGAGGTAGATCTTCCTTCCGAGGAGTGGCTGTTATAGCTAACTAAAATAAAATAAAAACCAAACTCACTGCCATCAAGTCAATTCTGACTCATAGCCTCCCCCATTGCATTTCCAAGGCTGTAAATCTTTATGGAAGTAGATCATCTCATCTTTCTTCTATGGAGCAGCTGGTGGGTTCAAACGACCAATCTTTTGGTTAGCAGCCAAATGCCATAACCACTACACCACCAGAGCTCCTTTACAACTAACTACAAGCTATTTTAACAAAAAATGATAAATTTCTGCTGAAACACTGCACAAAAATGTTGTTATTGTTAAGTGCTGTCAAGTAGATTCTGACTCGTTGCAACCCGATGTACAACAGAATGAAACACTGCCTGGTCCTGCACCATGCACCAGCCTCACATTGGTTGCTGTGGTTGAGCCCATTGTTGTAGCCACTGTGTGTATCCATCTCATTGAGCGTCTTCCTTGTTTTCATTGACATGCATTTTACCATGATGTTTGAATGAGAGAAAACGAGGCAGGGGCAATCTCTTCATCATAAGAACACTGTGGCTCACTTTCTTGCTCTTGACACCCTCCCTTGCATGCCCATGTGCTTTAAGGGCTCCACCTGCCCTTCCTTTTCCTTCCCCTCCTCTTTGGCAGTACTTAAAGAGAATATTTATCCCTCTAGCTGGGTTTTCTTGTCTTTGAGGTCTGTCTGCTCTCTTGCACTCAGAATCACCAGTCCCTTGCATCTCCAGTGGCCTCAAGGATCATTGACTGACCACAGCACTGACTTTTCTTTTGCAGAGCACAATTTCTGAGAAATCAGCAGGACATGCAGCATCTTGCTGATGCGACTATTGATCCCTAACTCTTTCCTGCTGAATAGCTTGATCAGCCCCAGGATCTGTCAATAACATCACCACTGCTCAATTCCTACTTCCTGCTAAGTCCAGATTCCACTTCTCCTCTAAGTGTCACAGTATATCTTTACACCATACTGAAGGAGATTTTATTTGCAGTCTTGATCAACTCAGTGTCTCCACTAGACAAGTAATCTCTCCCAGTCCCATCGTCTAGAAGTGATACTATAAAATCTGTTGTTGTTGTTGTTGTTGTTATGTGCCGTCGAGTCAAACCCGACTCATAGCGACCCCTCCTTGGGTTTCCGAGGCAGTATCACTACAGAAGTAGGATTGCCCAACCTTCCTTCCGAGGAGTGACTGGTGGGTTTGAACCGCCAGCCGTCTGGTTAGCAGGCAAGTGTCTTAGCCACTATGCTACTATAAAATCTAGTGGTTACCTATCCCTGTAAAAGCCTTTAATTGTGCTTTATGACCTAGAAAAACTTTCCTTCCTCAAATGGTAGATCATCTATTTGACCATAGTTGGTTACTGCACTCTCATGTCTCAAGATAGTTTAAGCATTACTCAAACAAACTTGAGGAGATAGTTAGCAACCAAAGGAGATCTTTTCTGTGTGGTAGGACTTGAGGAGCATCTAGAAGGTCACCTCAAGGTCTCGAGTGCAACAATGCCCAGAATTCCACCAATAGAAAAATATTCCTTTGTTTTTCTCCTTATATATAGGTAGCATAAACGATGAAGTGCTTGGCTACTAATCAAAAGGTTGGTAGTTCAAATCCACACAAAGGCTCTATAGAAGAAAGTCTTGCCCATCTACCTCAGAAAGAGCACAGCCATTGAAAACCCTATGGGTTGCAGTTCTACTCTGAAACACATAGAGTTGCTTTGAGTTGAAAGTGACTTGACTGTCAGGTAGGT
>NW_006921592.1:9927442-9949982 GCF_000298275.1 Orycteropus afer afer | reverse complement strand
GCACTACGCTACCAGAACATATATATATACAGATATATATGTGTGTGTGTGTGTATACATACACACACACACACACACACACGCACTGGTGATCTGTTTTCATAAAGAAAATGGGACAGTTTACCTCTTTCATGGTGTGGTATGTGTTGGAATCAACTCAATAGCCTCCAATAACAACAGTGCGTATTTCTGACTTATAGTGACCCTATGTGACAGAATTGAACTGCCCCATAAGTTTCTTTTTTGCCTGTAATCTTCAGCAAAGCAGATTGCTAGGTCTTTCTTCCGTGGAGCTGTTGGGTAGATTGGAAGCACCAACTTTTTGGTAGGAAAATCATAAATATAATCTTCCAGCATATTTTATATATAGTATTCCAATATATATTACATATGTACACACGCACACACACACATATAATAGAAAAAGTTGGAGGTCCCTTTTTAAAGGTAAGTCCTCTTGGGAAATACTAATAAATTAGTGACATAGATCCTTTTCTCACACCCATCTTTAGTAGACTTCCTCTACAGCATTAAGCGGAAAGAAATCTTAACGTCATCTGTCCCAACCTCCTTATTTTACAGAAGAGGGCTCTGAAGCTCAGAAGACAGGCATGTCTTGATCGTAGTCTCATAGCTGGTTAGTAGTAGAGTTAGGATCAGAACTCTGTGTCTCCTGTTTCTTTTCCAGACAGCTTTATTATCTTACGAAGTCTTGAGGAGACAACATTCTTGCAGATGTGTCAACCTGTATTAAGTTCTATGCCTAAAAAAATTTCATATAATGCAGTTGATTAGCATTTCTCTGGAGTCACTGTAATTCTAGAGATGTCAGGCATTGGGGTGATTTATATATAAAACACCCTCTTGGGTTTAAGCCACTTCCAAGAACCAATGATTATTTAAAAATGAATGCTTAGAGAGGCATGTTTGGGTAGCAGTAGTATCAGAAACAGAACAATGAGAATGAATGGCAGATATGGAAGATTTTTCTACCAGTTCCAATAAAAATGGTGGGATGTTGCCAAGTTTCACTGGTACCCAACACCACCATCAAATGTAATAGATGTATTGATACGTGAGGAGAGGAGCCCTGGGTAGCAAAGAAAGTGGGGATGAGAAAGGAAGCAGAGAGTGAAAAAGACAGTTGTTTATGTAGATGTCTCCATAGAATTAATGTTATCCTTTGTCTGCTGTGGAAAATTCCTGAAATGTCCAGGGGAAATCTGACCCTATGGAGGAACAATGGTGTCCAGGAGGAAACCTCTCCCCAGTCTCTCTGGCAGTGTGCACCAGGGACTTGGACTGTTCTTGTACTCACAGGCATACCAAACTCCTTCTTTCATTTATAGAATTGTCCTTACCAGTTCTTTATAATTCACCTCAGTAAAATCAAGAGAGTGTGATTTCTGAGTATTAATTGTTTATTTCCATTTATTGATTTCAATAGTTTTCTTCTACAATCCAAGACGGTCCCTCTGTGTCTAGTTGAATCATTTCTCTTGAAAGGGGTTTCACAAGCTTGTTGTGGTTGTTAGTTGCCATTGAGTTGATTTCAACCCATGGCAGCCCTATGTGTGCAGAGTAGGGTTTTCAGGGTTGTGACTTTTCAGAAGCAGAAAAGCCTTTCCCCAGACCTGTCTACAAAGCATATCTGGATAGGTTTGAACCTCCAAACTTTGGGCTAATAGTTGAATGCTTAATCATTTGTGCCACCCAGGAACTCTCTTTCACAAATAGGTCCATTGAAATGATCTCCTCTACTTCATGGGAAATAGGAATTTCTGCTAGCTGCTTGTCATAAACCCAGGCTTCTTAAATTTTGATGTGCATTACAATGAGCAGGGGTGATTGCTAAAAACACAGGCACCTGGGCCCCACCTTAGATCTACCTGCTCAGAGTGGGCTAAGGCTTGTACATTTGAAAAAAAAAAAAAATCTCCTAGGGCTTCCTATGCCTACCCTATGGTTTTGATGTTTTCCTTTACTTGTAAGAGAAATCTATATAGAAAAAAAAGGTAGAAATGATATGGCTTAAGTGTTGAGGGAGTCCGTATGCCCAAGTTGCTCATTCATTCTTTCATCAACATTTACTGAGTACCTCTTCATTGTGTACACAGAATATTGCTAGGCTGTGGGCCTGCATGGATGACTGAAACAGTTTTCGCCTTTAGATTGCTCACAGTTTAGGACAAATCGATACGGCCTCGTCTATTTATAATTCAATAATCCTTAGAACAGGAGAGTCTAAAGGTGATAAGGGTTAGGGCAGTCAGTGAACATCACATAAAAGTGATGTTTGAGGCAAGTTTTGAAAAAAGGGTCATGAATCAACGGGCAGAGGAGAGAAAGAGGATTCTAGAAAGAGGAAACTGACTGTGGACTGAGCGAGTGCATGAGTTTAGAAAACTTTAGGTTCCTTTGTGTGCCTGAAACATACTGAGAGAGTTCATACTCAGTAAACTCAGTACCCCAGGGGAGAAAAAACCTGGAAAATGAGTGTGCCGGGCTAAGAAGTATAGATTTTTTAAATAGACAATTGTAGTGGGGTTATGGGCAAGAAAGCAGGCTACATGTATGAACTTAGTGTTTGAAAATTGGTTTCTGACATTTTGGTGTTAATTTCTTACTAACTAATGTAGTGACTGGGCACTACAGGACCTCCCCTGGCCCCGCTTTCTGATCTCGTCTTGTGATGGCTAATGCACTTCCTCAACTGCACACTCTTTCTTCATGTTTCCATGATCTCCCCTTGTCTATCTCTTGTATGTTCTGGATCTGGCACATCACCTGAATTTGCAGTTCCTAGCATCTGGTAGCATAGTGGCTAAGACACTTGCCTGCTAACCAGACGGCTGGCGGTTCAAACTCACCAGCCACTCCTCGGAAGGAAGGTTGGGCAATCCTACTTCCGTAGTGATACTGCCTCGGAAACCCAAGGAGGGGTCGCTATGAGTCGGGGCCGACTCGACAGCACATAACAACAACAACAACAACATTACTCCTCGGAAGGAAGGTGGGGCAGTCTACTCCCGCAGGGATACTGCCTCGGAAACCCAAGGAGGGGTCATTATGAGTGTGGTCTGACTCGAGGGCACATAACAACGACAACAACAAGCATTATTCCTATTATGCTCAGACCATCTGATTAGGATTTATAAGTCTGGTTCCTCTAAACTTTAATGCTAAACTAAGCAGCAATGCTCAATGAAGCTACAGTGATAGGGTAGAAAATGTTTACTGCCTTCTTCTTACTAGATTGACTCATGAATCTAACTTAGTCTTTTTTTTTTTCTTCAAGTTTTCATTTCTTTTTAATGTCAGGAAAACTTAATAAAGCTCTCTCTAGATTTTAACATAATGGCTATCAGAGCCAGTCTTGATAATTGCTTATTTTGTATTGTCTGCATGTCTTCTGACTTCATCATTAGCAGTAAAAATGATACCTAGCTCTGGTGCAGGGCATTACATTTTCCAGTAAGCTTTCACTTGCTTAAAATCACTTTTAAAATGATATTACCAGGAATCCTGAGAACTTAGCAGAATGTTATTATTGTTATTATTCCAATGTAAGAAGTGAGAAAACTTAATAATAACAATAATCACACCTAGTCTGATTAGTGATTTGCTTTAATAGGTTTTACTTCCACTTCCAACTCTAAATATTTTCCATCAACATGATAAACATATTTAACGTCACTAAATTGTTCATGTGAAGATTGTTCAATGGTAAATGTTTTGTTACATATATATTTACCAATTAAAAAAAAAAAAAAAAACAGCCTAAGTAATGCCACCACCAAAACAGAAGTTTTAAATGCGGATGTTGCTTTTGGTATTCATAATTAAGATAGCATTTATTTGTACTAATAATCCAGCATTACATCTCTCTAATAGATGTACTGAGCAAGCACTGTGGTGACAAGATAAGTTGCCCTGTTTTGTTCCATATGTCTGTGTTCTAAGTATTCCATAGTTTTAATTGGTTCCCTGCAGAATAACATTTACAAGCATATGGTATGGAAAATGCTGACTGCTTTTGTTATCATGTATTTTATTACTTGTGGTGGCCCTGGCTCACTTAGCCTTTAGATGTGATTATGAGGTTATTTAATGCTGTTTGTATACTTTTTCTTAACCTGCTTACCGACTGTGAAATGCCATCAGCATAGTGTCTCTGGTAGCCAGTTCACATTTGGGCAGAAAAGGAATTCACAGACGCTTTCATCATGGATTTGTACTGCAATATGCTCTCTGCTTCCTCGCTTCCTTGAGGGTTTCAAAGGCACTGCGAGACTGCCTTCAATTATGCTTCAGAGGAGGATGTGCTGTTGGGAGCCCAAAAAGCCAAGAGGCACAACAGAACTCTCTGGCGTCCTGTTTGGGAGATTTACCAGCGATTCCTTGAAAAAGGATTACAGATGCAAAATTAGACTCATGGATTGAAGAGAGGTCCAGCTGTATTTTTGGTTATTAGAGCTCCTTTTGTACTTGGGTGGTTTCCTCTGGGAGTGTTAGGGTGGAGTGCAGCTGAATTATTAATACTTCCGAGACTATGAACAAGGTTATTATTTTTTTTCTTGGGGGGGGATACTTTTTTTTCTGGAAAATTCCAAACATAGACAAAAGTGGAAAGAATTGCATAATGAGCCCCCAGTAGATCCATGACTTAGCTTCAGTAAATATCAATGTTTTCAATCTTGTTTCATCTATTTCCACACCACTCATGTATACTTTTGTTTCCTGGGGTATTTTAAAGCAAATCAGACTTCTTGCCTTCTCACCTGTAAATTATACCATGTGCATCTCTATTCCATAAGGAATCTGTACCTATGTGTTTCCATAAACATCGTGTACTATGGTTTTCAACTTAATGGGAAACATCAAAAGAAAAGTAGAAGCTCCACTAACTTTTCAGCCTGGGAAACTCTCATCTCTCTTCCCTTGGAGAAAGACAGAAGTCACCTCCTCTGAGCAGACTTCCCAACACTTGAGGGCAGTTAATGGCTATAATCCACACCCGTTTTTCAGTGACCTGTTATGTATAAACTATCTCACTGTATTTGTAGTAGAATGATGCAGAAATGAAAAAGACTGTGATTTGTGTGTGTGCTGCATTATTTCTCTGTCCCTTTTACCATTTCCTAGAAGAATCTTTTCTAAAAGCCCATCAAGCAGCAATGAGATAAAGAGATGAGGGAGGGTGGGCTGATGGGAGGGTTTGGAATGTGCACCTGAGGATGCTGATGTGGGGCTGGCTAATACTTCACTCTCAGGGGAAGTTGCTGGCAAAGTGAGGAGACGGTCCTTCAAGGGACTACCCTTCTGGTTGTCAAGGACTTTGACAGGCACTGTGTGGTATCTGTCATTTCCAAGTAGAGCTAAGCAATAGAAGCCTTCTAAATATCCAGCTGTTTTTGCAAATTTGTATAAATGTTTATTATTTTCATTTTTGTAAAAACTACCATAATAATCCATATTTTCCCCATTTGCCTCACGATAATCAAAAGTTAACTATGATAATTTTTAATGTGGTAAACTGCCTAGGAGGTAGAGTGCCATCAGACTAAGAAGAGCCTATCAGCCAGCAAAGCATAAGGAAGTGGTGAAATACACAGGCTTTCGAGAAGACAGATTTTGTAGATCCTAGTCCTGGTTGCTCTGGTAGTATAGTGCCTAAGGCACTTGACTGCTAACCAGAAGGCTGGTGGTTCAAACCCACCAGCCACTCCTCGGAAGTAAGGTTGGGCAATCCTGCTTCTGTAGTGATACTGCCTTGGAAACCCAAGGAGGGGTCGCTATGAGTCAGGGCTGACTCGACGGCACATAGCAACAACAACAACAACAACAGTCCTGGTTGCAGCTCCGTTGGCTAGTCAATCCCTCAACAGTCTCTGTAGACCAGACATTTCATCTGTCAAGGGGGTCACATGTAGTATTTCCTGTTGCAGATTCTGAGAGTGCCTTGAAATTAATCCAGGATTAGAGAAACCACATAATACTGTTAGCTTGTTGTTATGTGCCGTCGAGTCAGCCCTGACTCATAGAGACCCCTCCTTGGGTTTCCAAGGCAGTATCACTACGGAAGTAGGATTGCCCAACCTTCCTTCCGAGGAGTGGCTGGTGGGTTTGAACCGCCAGCCGTCTGGTTAGCAGGCAAGTGTCTTAGCCACTATGCTACCAGAGCTCCCAATACTGTTAGCTAGCTATCCTGAAGTTGCTTGGGAGGAGTCACTTAGCATTCTATGTGATAGATGCTCCCTGGAACATATCCCCATGGAATGTGACTGGTGCCCCCTGGAGTTGGCTGACTGTGAGGTACTGTTTGTTGTCACTGTTCTCATTACCTGGTTCTTGCCACTTGGATTTCTCTCTCCAGTTAGCTGGAATTTACTAGCAAGCAGTGGGAAAATAGGACCTCCTCCCAGATCTATAGATCCCATATTTTCACTATGCCTCCTCTTGGCTCGACCCCACATTTTACTATCAAAATTACCACATCCAGAAGTTCTACCTGGTAATTTTTTTTTTTCTTTTCCCTAGCATCTTCTTTCTCCTTTCTACTCTGAGACTCTGAAGTTCTTAATACGAAAAAACCAAACTCACTGCCGTTGAGTCAGATCCGACTCATAGTGACCCCTTCTTGGGTTTCCGAGGCAATATCACTGAAGAAGTAAATTGCCAATTTCCCATAATATAGCAAAAGAAATGTTGGAAAATCTTGTTCTATATTTTTCTTTTCATGAAGGAGTCTTAGTTGATTCAACCTTCTGAAACAAAAAAACAAAAAACAAAAACAAAACAAAACAAAAAAACCGGCAAAAACTTGGGAGGGGAGCAGAGGGCAGGATTTTGTTCTGTTAGTGAAGATAAATTAATTACTTAATCAATTCCAGATCACTGTTAACTATGTTATTATTCCCATCAATCTTCAAACCAGAGATTCACAATCCAATTGCTATTTGGAGAGTATTTGGCTAATATTTATAATAAGGCTATTGTTTCAACATTGCTACTTCAAATAGCTTCACATCTGTTAGACAGTGGATTTGCATTACTCATAGAATTAAATTGTGAGCTTACTAATAGTTGCAAAATATTTGGAATTTTCAAAGCAGATCCCCAGTCCTAAGGAATTAATATCTATCTAATATCCTGGTCATTGTTTAATTACTCCTGCTAAGGAAATGACTTAGAAAGAACACTAATTTAAGAGAAATAACATGGTAAGAAACATTTGAAATTTTAATTCCGAGTTTTTACATAATTCATCATTGAACACAGCCACTAGCCCAAAGTGAAAAAAATTTATTTTACAGGATAAGTACAAAATTTAAAAAGGTGATGTCATTCATTTTATAGTTGTTTAATATGGTTAAAGATTTTAGTGGTCTGATGCATCTCTATTATCCATTGTTAAAAGTTTCATAATATTTTTAAGTCTCTGTGATTTGTTAATCTCTGGATATGTATTTTTATTGAAAACCCAATATGATGCCTCTGTTAAAAACTAAAATAACAAAAACGCTTTTACAGTATTCTTTTTTATGTAACTGATTTATTTTTCATCAGAGGCAGAAAACTTTGTTATATTTTTGTATGAAAGGTTCTTTGCATAGTCTATATCCAGTTGAGTATGCCCCTTGAAATGTCAAAAATAACATTCAAACTGATATACTGAAAAATTTCCAAGTTATGGGCTTTGTTTGCAGATCCCAGGCAATCTTCTCAAGAGAGAGCAGACAAAGGGAAAATGTCTGGGCAATTGAAAAATAGATTACTTAATACTTAGAAACACAAAATCATATTTTCTGAAGGTTGGAAGGCTTCTAATTTTTCTATTTGATGCTTAGAATACGTGAAACTTCACTGGCCTCTTCTTAACAGAGTGTGGTACTGTGTTAATATTAACATATTTAAAATTTTGAAGTATTCATTTAAAAAATTAAGATATCAGTGGAATAATACAGAATTAATAATGGATATATTTCTATACCTTCATCTATGGCTATATCCTATTACAGTACTCTGTGCCATAAAACACGTATTTTAGTAAACCTTTATTGAATACCTGCCTTCTGTGCACAAGTACTGTTTATTTTGAAAACAATTTTATTTTAAGAGAAAGAGAGAGAACGGGCAAATATGAGAGGTCACCTGGAATGTGAGGGTGCTTCTGTCACTGAAAAACACACAGTGTAATAAATAATAGCATCATTAAAAACTGTCATCTTTGCAAAGTACAGTAATTGTTCTGCATGTCCCGTGTACATGTCCCTGTGAACCTGCATAACTTCATCACACTGGAAACATATCTTCTGCCTGCTCCCAGTCGCTTCTCTGTTCATTAGTGTCATGTCTGAGCAAGTTTCAGACACGCCAGGTGTGTGGTGTCACCTGCCTGATGTCCGTTCCAAATACAGACATTTACACTCGTGAGTATTAAAGTAATAGATCTTCCTTTGACAACAGAAAGCTGACTGCAGGAAAGCAAAGCTTCTGGGAAATGTCTTCTGAGTGCATCTTGGCTTCTTCATGGGTGGAGAAAACTTAACTAATTAGCTTCAGTCCTTCCAATCAGCGGGAGAAAAAAAAAATGGTTATAGTTTTGGAAACAATAGTGGTAGCAGGCTTCGGAAAAGGAGCCGGTGAAGGAATTTGATCTGAGTGAAGGCTCACGGGACAGATTCTGTGACCTTAATGGAGAGCAGCAGACCACTCTTTATTTTTAAAATTTATTATTTTTTTTTTGCACAAGGATCTATTAAAGAAAAATTTAAGTATTATGACTCACAGGTTTTTTTTTTCAATAAAAATGAAAACAATGTAATGGAGAAAAAAAATATAAATTCCTGCAATTTGTGCTGACTTTAAAGAAGAGAATAATAACAATAAAAATTAGAGCTGTTTAGTTATTAAAATATTAAATTCAGGGCAAATTTGAAAATAACATAAGTAACGTTTTCCAATCTTTTTTCCCCCTAGTTGACATTGTATTTTGAAGCTTAGGGGGATCAGATGTTGCCAATCCCTGTGCAGTCCTTTGTCCCCAGACACTGCTGGGAGTTCCTCCATCAGGGATCTTGTAAAATGACCAAAGTGAGTGGGCTTCTGCCTTACAAAATTCCCTCAGGGCATGCCAAGTCTCCAGTGCAGTTTTTCAGGATTGGCAGCCACTCTAGTTTGTAAAATCCTACATAGGTGTTAACAGTAATATCACTTCCTCTTTCCTCCTGTGCACATCTCCTTCAAGTGGTTAATAGCAAGGTGGACACAATAAACCTGAGAAGATTTGTGGACAATTACAAAGCACTCCAACATCAAGTGTCTGCACAAAGGCGAATAGCTTATTTTTTAGAAGGTTCTGTATTCTTAGCAGAGATCTTTATTCTTTCTTTCTTTTTTTTTTTTAAATTGTGACTTGATGAAAGTTTACAGAGCAAATTCGTTTTCCATTCAATGGTTCATACACGTTGTTTCCTGACATTGATTACAATCTCCACAATGTAACAGCTCTCTTCCCACTTCCTCCTTGTGGTTACCTTTTCCCGTGTCCTTCTTTCCTATGCATTCCTGCCCTTTGAGCTTTCTCCCTGGATAAATGCTGCCCTTCTGATCTCCCATGATTGATTGTTCTAAGGAGTGCACCTACCTGGTGTAATTGTTCACCTCATAGGCTTGTCTATTATTTGAGTAGAAGTTAAGCCACGGGAGCGAGTTTAGTTGAGGGTCTTGAAAATGTGTTTGGAATGGTGGGAAAAGACAGGTAAATTAAAGAAGTTCAAAGTGCATCATTACTTTTGTTGCTTCGATTCTTTTTTCTTGGTTCTTCATTTAAAACCAATTGCCAACAGTCAGCTCCAACTTTTGGTGACCCCATATGTGTCAGAGTGGGACTGTGATCCATAGGGTTTTCATTGATTTTTTTTGGAAATTGATCACCAGGCCTTTCTTCCAAGACAACTCTGGATGGACTAGAATCTCTAACCTTTCAGTTTGCAGAGAATTAGCTTTGACTCACCCAGAGACTCCGTTTTAATGGCTATGTCAGATTATTTCCAAAGATATTATAACATTTCCTAATGTTATCTGCCTACAGTCTAACCAGCATTAGATGTCAACATTCTTAATTTTCTGCCAAACTGATAGGGGAAAATATGACATTTTATTGTTTGTCTAATTTGAATTTCTATCACTACTAATGAAGTTGACTGTAATCATTTTATATATTTCATATAGTCCTTTCTTCTTCTGCTAATTTCCCATTTGTACCATTTATCCATTGAATTATTTGACTTTTTTTTTAAAAAAATCAATGTGCGGAAACTCTTTGTATTTTATGAATATTGCCCTTTTAATGGCAAGGTGGTGGAAATATCATGCATATATTATTTCCCACTCTATTATTTGTTTTGTATCATTCTTTATGGTGCTAATGTCCTACCCAAATTTCACTACTTCTAACAACTCTGAAGACACTTTAGATTTAGTTATAAGTTGTATTATCATTTTGAAATGAGACTAATTACAAAGTAGAGGAGTAAATGTATTCTAATCAAGAGATAGGAGACTGTCTATTCTCCAGCTGAGTCTGATGTGTGTTACTGTGAATTTTCTTGAAGCCGAGTGTAGAGGGAGGACATGGTATGGTACAGAGTGTGCCATTGCTCTTTAGTGCTTGAAAAAATAATGTCATATTAAATAATTCATACTTATTGCATACTTAATGCCACTTACTGAATAAGTTTTTCCATAGTTGCTCAAGGCAGAAGAGCAAAGTAGTATCTTAGTGATATTACTAGAGATGAATAATATTTTAATAGTTTATTCTTCAAAGAGAGTAAGGGAAACATCCTAAAAGACATGCTGAGAAAAATTGACAAAAATATTGTGTCCATATGAAGACAATAATGTTTAATTTCCACATGAAAAAATTGCCTAAAGGACTCGTAATAGAAATAAATGCAAATTAAACATTAAGGTGTTCTTTTACCTATCAACATTAAATACACTGCTGAAGGTATGAAACTCAAGTAATTCAGTGGATGAGAATGTAAATATCTAGACCCTTTCTGGTAGGCATTAAAATACTGATGTTGTTTGACCCAGAAATTTCAAATCCAGGAGTTTATCATGAAGAAATAAGTAGGAATGGGAACAAAAATATTATCTTCCAAATATTCGTTGTAGTCCTATTAATACCATAAAAACATTAAAAATAACTTAAACCTATAATAATAAAGGATTGATTGAATAATTTATGATGATGATCCATATTAAGGAATATTATATACATTTTATGTCATAATCATTCATTTATTCATTTTTTTAGAAGTTATTTAGCACCAACTGTGTGCAAAACAGTAGGCTTTACAAAAGTAAACACAAGGCACCCTGGCAATCCAGTATTTACATTTTAGCATTTTAGAAGAATGCTTGGGCTGTTCTTAAATATTTTAAAAAAAGAGACAAGTTACAAAATATTATGTATAAAATGGTCACAGTATTGCAAAAAAGAACACTCAGATAGGCATAGAAAGAATATTGAAAGGAAAACGTTAAATGCTGATGAGATTAACTTTGGGTCTTGAGGTGTTTTTGTTTTTGTTTTTGAGTGTCTACATTTTACAAATTTTTATGGTGAATATATAATTTTTTATAAAACAATGTGTAAATCTTAAGTGGTGTGGGTGTAGGTTTAGCAGGAGTGTCCTTTCTCATTTTGTCTTTACAGCTTCTTTGCTGCATTTCCATTGATCATTCTTAGCCTTTCCCGAAGTCCCATTATGTCCTGAGTGGTTTTGAATGTCGCAGTGACTCCAAACCAGAGGTGTGAGCACAGTAAAGGGGCACAAGGTCAGAAGAGACAAATGGAAGGATATGGCCCCAGATGCATGTCCATATGAAGCTAGATGAAAAAGATTATGGTTCATGAGTCTGAAAAGGGAATGTTGAGACATGAAAAAGCTTATAAAACCATTGAGGGATAAACTCTTCAGATGGGGCTTAGTAGATAATAAGTTAGAAGGAAGCAGGACCTAAAGAGGAAAGTTACTCTGTCTAGTAACTAATAAACATATGGACATATAGCCCCTAAAAGTGAGATAGCTGGGAAATGACAGTTGTTGTTGTTGTTATGTGCCGTCAAGTCGGCCCGACTCATAGCGACCCCTCCTTGGGTTTCTGAGGCAGTATCACTACGGAAGTAGGATTGCCCAACCTTCCTTCCGAGGAGTGGCTGGTGGGTTTGAACCACCAGCCGTCTGGTTAGCAGGCAAGTGTCTTAGCCACTATGCTACCAGAGCCCCTGGAAATGACAGTAGGAAGCTATATAGGACAGTTTTCTTGGGCTCTTTAGGAAAGGTAAGGATTTGGAGGAACCATCTCTGATATTCTGAGGTTGAAGCAGTGGAGGAAAAATAATAATGCTGTCCCCAAAAAACTGTTCTTCGTGACAGCTATAAGAAAGATAATCTGAACTAAAATGAAAAAAAATTCTGTAGGAAAGATAACAATTCCTGCCCAAATCATTATTAAGATTCAGAAAATGTATATAAACTGTATTTGAGGACACTCCATTTGAGAACACTATTCCCAAGACCAAGAGCAAACAGATTGAGCAAAGATGGATTCAGAGCTGAAGACAAAAGAATGGTTGAATCCAGACCCAGTGGTCCCAGCTAAAAGGTACCTAGACTGAAAAGGACTGGAGACCCAACTGCTCATCCAAGAAGCCCCTCAAATGGTACTTGGGTTTCCATTGCCTACTCAGCATGGTGTCTTGTGTTCGAAGACATAGAAGGAGACACAAGTGCACAGACCTGTTTATAACTGAGTTTGTTCTGATTGACCCCATCCCTTATCTTTCCCAAATGAGAGATGTGAAAAGAGGGCTTCCTCCAGTTTGTCAAAGAGAAGGCTGAGGGACAAAATTGTCAGGGTTGGCTGGGAGGGCGATGAGGAGGGGAAGCTATAGGCAATAATATCTGAATTGATTAGGTATCAGTTTTATCAGGAAGTGAAACAATAAAATTACTTCATGGTCCTTTTGAGCATAACTATTGGAAGGCTTTTGTCTTTTCCTAATTTTTTTTTAAATTTTATTTTTTATATTCAAGGAAGGTTGGGCAATCTACTTCTGTAGTGACACTGCCTCAGAAACCCAAGGAGGGGTCACTATGAGTCGGGTCTGACTCAATGGCACATAACAACAACAACAACAACAGTATGCCATCTGTTAAGTTAGGTTGTTTATGAGAAAATAAAATATAAAATGCCTATGTCTCAAGGTTGGAGACTCTGGTAAATGCTTTTGTTTTGACATGGGACCTAAGCTACAGCTCCATACCAGGGCCAATTTCAAGAGGCATCTTGTTTGCTTGCAAATGAAGAAAAATGTGACTTTATCTGTATGCACTGATTAGTGGCTTTTTTTTCTCACCTTTGGAGCTGTTTCTCTGGGTATTTCCATAGCTCCCTTTTGTCTTTGCTGTTCATTTGGCTGTGACACCTTTGTGCGTGCTCTCCCACCTTGGCTTTCCTGTTGACTGTGAGGGGACGACGTCTAGGACTTAAGGTTGGGATCAGCATGTTTGATCTCCTTCTCCCTGTCCTCTAAGTTTTCTCACTTAGACTCATGGCAGCCTTATGTGTTCAGGGTCTCTTGGGGAGGAAACCAGTAAACCCATGGTGTCAAAGTGAAACAGTGCTCCATAGATTTTTCTTTTTCTTTTTTTTAGTGTGATTTGGGTGAAAGTTTACAGAGCAAATTCACTTTCCATATAGAAGTTTGCATACACTTTGTCTTACGACATTGACTACAATTTACCACAATGCAATGGCTCCCCTCCCACTTCCTCCTGATAGTTACCTCTTCCCTGTGTCCTCCTGCCCTCCATGCACTCCTGCCCCCTGCGCTGTGTCCCTGTACGTACACAGCATTTCTATTCTCCCGTGATTGTTCTCTCCAAGCAGTGTATCTACCTAGTATAAATGTTCACCTCATATGTCTGTCTTTTGTTTGGCTGAAAGCCACAGGTATGGGTTCAATTCCAGACCTGAAGGGCAGCTAGGGGCCATAGTTTCAGTGATTCCACCATGCTCTATCAGACCAGCAAACCTGGTTACCCCCCCCTTTTTTTTTTAAATGATTTGAGTTTTGTTCCACATTGTTCTCCCTCTCTATCCAGGATCTCTTACATAGATCCCCGTCCGAACAGTTGACAGTGGTAGCCAGGCACTGTCTGGTTCTTCTGGTCTCATAGTCGTAAAGTCTGAGGACCATATGATGTACCAGTCACTTAGACTAATTGTTTCCATGAATCTTTGGTTTTCCTCATTATTCTTTGCTCTGGATGAGGAGAGACCCATTATTGCATCTAGATGGCAGCTTGCAAGCTTTTAAGATCCCAGTCACTACTCACCAAAGTAGGAGGTGGAACAATGATTTTGTGTAGTATGTAATGCCAATTGAGCTTGATGTCCCCTGTGACTATGGTCCCGAGCCCGCAAATCCAACTACTTGCTCCCTCTAGGTAGCTGGCTGTGGTCTAGAAGTGATTACAAACTTGTCCCCCCACAGGTTTTTCAGTAACTGATTTTTCAGAAGTTGAATGTCAGTCAGGCCTTTCTTCCGAAGTGCCTCTGGGTGGACTCAAACCTTCAACCTTTTGGGTAGCAGTTGAGCACAGTAAACTTTTATACCACCTGGGGAGGAACCCAGACTCTTTTCTGTACTAACTCACAGCCAACTTCCAGGTAGGCCCACTCCTCATTGAACTGGAGTAAGTAAGTAGCTGAGGGAAGCCGTAGCTCAAATGCCAGCCCTTTCCTATGCTTAGGTTTTCTTGTCAACACAGGATACTTTTTCTCTGTTCATTTGTTGATTAGCAATGAGGGGCTGAAAAATGTGCCCTCCTTGATTGTGTGAGGAAAGAGACTCTCCAACTTTTGTGGGTTTTGTCTATAATACTTTTGAAATGAAATTAATTTCAATTAATTTTTCTGAAAAAAAAGTAGGATTTTTAAGAAAAAAGAATGGATACTGAGAAATCATAGTAAAACTATATAGCTGGGCTTGAAGATTAAAAGGTTTATTATTGGACTTTAGATGTGGAAAATTATAAGCATGAGCAGTCTTTGTTTCTGAGAGGGCTGAGCTATGAAAAAATGAGTGGAAGGGTCTTTGTAACCTGGAAAGCCTCTTTCTCCTCAATTCTGCTATTTTCTGTGGATGTGTTTGAAAGTCCATTTACCTAATAAATTCAGTTTTCTTTAATGGAGAGTTGAATCTGAATGCTTAGGCACTTTGGTGGCTTTTAGAAAGAGATAAGAAGTAAACGTCTTCATCAAGGGATCTTATTTTAGTGGTGTATAGGATTACACTTTGAAAGCAAATTAAAATTGTGCTTTGGAATGCTGGCATGTTCCATATACTTCCTTTTGTGCATTCATTATGGAAAGATTCTTTCCTGCTATTTGGAAGTCCTTCTAGATGACAAAGCAGTGTGGTTTCTATTTCAACCCATTATCAATATTCCATTTTGTGTTGGGCATAGACAGTACTGGGTTGAGGCATTTGCTGTCAAGTTTCTGTCTCTCAAAATTGCTTAATGCCTGATGGCTGTGTCAATACTAGGGAATAGATATTTACTTATCACATCTATTCACTCCTTGCTAGCAGTTTGCAAAGTCACACTTAGAAAATGTATACAACAGGCAGTAATTATTTGTTGAACACGCAGGGCATGCTCTTTCCTCAGGGCCTTTCCACTTACTGTTCCTGTGGCCTGAGGTACCTTAGGTCACAATCCCTCAATTGAAGTCTTTACTCAAATGTCACCTTCTCAGTGAGCCTCACCGCAGTACATCCTACCCCCTTTCATGATTTCTTTTTCTCCATTTATTATTATCCAATGTTTTTGTTCTTTGTGTCTCCTTGCGCTAAAATATGAGTCCACGAGGGCTGGGATTTTTGCCTCTTTGACTCACTGCTTCAACTCCAGGGCTTAGAACGGTGCCTGACACAGACATGCTTTCAAGAAGTATTTAATGAATGAAAATAATAAATGGAATTGATACACTGAACATGTCACATTTGTCTGGAAATCAATCTGTCTGCTGGGGATGAATTCAGACCCCAATTTGAAAGATATCAACAACCAGTTGCTGTGAAGTTGACTCTGACTCATGGTGACACCATGTGTGTCAGAGTAGAATTGTGCTCTGTAAGGTTTTCAATGGCTGATTTTTTCAGAAATAGATGGCTAAGTCTTACTTCTGAGGCACTGCTGAATTCACTTGAACTTCCAATCTTTTGGTTAGTAGTCAAACACTTTAACCCTTTGCACCACACAATGGTTATCAAGGGATATAGATATGAGGGTTGAACATCTAAATTCTGTGAGTTTGTAGAGATATGAAATAGGAAGGGACCCACAGATGCAAAAGTATCTTTGCTTCCAGAAGTCTCTTCCTGATTTCCATGAACCAGTGTCATTACTTTTTTTGTTGCTGCTGCCATTGCCACTAAGTGGATCCAGAACTTTAGGGATCTATTACTTCCTATTACCAACCTTGGACACCTTAAAATCAGTCCCAGGATTTTTCCACTTGGATGATGTCTGTGCTTGCTCTATTTTCTCTGCAAAGTCGTTTGTGTTGGGAAGCTTGAGAGTGGTTCTTGACTCCCAGTTTGAAGAACCAAATCATGCACTTTCCCTGAGTTCACCCACTGGATAAATCTGCATAAATACTTTCCTGTTTTCATCCTCCAAACATGCAGGAGTCTGTCTGATCATGGTTACTATATTTTCCTTTTGCTATCCCTCTTCTTATATCTTATCAATGGACAACAGACACATTTGAGGTTTTTTGAAGCCAGACCTATCACTTTTAAGGCCTACTGGCTGGCACCCAAATTTACCTTCTGGCTGTCATATCCATCTTATCTGGTCCAGCATTCTCAGCCAGCCTGAAATTTCCAGCCATCTTTTTTTTTTTTGGAATTGTGGCATAACCTCTCCAAGGTCTCTTTAAAATGAAAGGGTGTTACCCTGGTAGGAAGCTCATTAACCCAGCAGTACTCATTGACATCAAGTCCCTTGGTGGCACAATGGTTAAGTGCTTGACTATTAACCCAAAGGTTGGTGGTTCAAACCCACTCAGAGGTCCCTCTGAATATAGGTCTGGCAATTTGCTTCCAAAATGTTATAGCCTTGAAAACTGTATGGAGCAGTTCTAGTCTGCACAGATGAGGTCACCGTGAATCAGAATTGGGTCAACAGCAACTTATAGCAACAACTCGTTGGCATAGATGCTCTTTTGCAATTGGGAGTGGACAAAGAGACAAGTCTCTGGCAGGCTGGTACCAGGATGGTACATTTTGATGGAGGTAGGTGGTTGGGGAAGGAAGGATTAGGATCTGGGAATTGGACATTGGCTGGGAATGACAGATTGAATGAATGGCATTGGAAGAAAACATAATTATGAAGGAATTTGATGTGTGGAAAGAAGGAATGTCAGAGAAGATAGGAGAGAGCAGGAAAAGAGAGGTGTATTGTACCAAAGACAGTTCTCACAGTTTTGCACTGGGGTCTGCTATGGCTCTGTACTGTGAGGTGACCTTTACTTTTATTTTCTCTCTTTAAATGGAGAGGAAGAAATAGATCATAATCTTACCAGATCCTTGAGTTGCCAGGATCAGTCCAATATGTTTTGGGTGTATAGTCCTTATTTGGTTCATTCTTTTTACAGGTAATAATTGGGTTTTGGCTTGGAAATGAATCAACACATGAATTTCCCTATTTTCTCCATGTCTTCTTTGATGCAAGGTGAAAGTTGAACACAGACTCATGATTAGGAATTATTGAACCTTGATAAGCAAGCAAATAGGTCACCTTCAGGGTAATTTTCAGTGTTGCAAATGTCCAAATTTACTGACATTAGAATGCATATTCAACATTCTCTTTTCTCCCTTCATTCCTGTGGTCATCGTTGTGTGCACCTTAAAGTCATTTATGATATTAGTGTGTGGTTAGTATATGGCAGAGGAGACAGGACTCATTGTACTGGGTTGTGGATTTTGGGAAAATCCTGGCCCATCATAGATTCTATTGACCTATAAAATGTATCATTAATCTTCTTACTGTCTGTCTTACAGGATTTGGGAGGAGAAATGAGGTAATGTCTATTTAGACCTTTGAGCTTCTCAGAAGAACGACACACTACAGTAATATGATTTCTTAATGAATTTATCTATGTTGTAATGGCTTATAATTCCATTTTCCTATATTTCCTTAGGTGCTTCTAGAATATGAACCATTGTGCACAGGGAAAACAGCCCAGCATTGAGAGTGGGAACTGTACCTGGACTAGAACCCTCAAAGGATACTCAGCCAAGTGATCCAGTTATATAGATTAATGTGGATAGGGGAAGGAAGCTGGGAGAGGAAGGAATAGGAACTAAATTAGATGGTGAGGAGGGGAGGTCATCTCACAGAACAGAGCCATAGCAGACCCTAGAGCAAAACTATGAAGCTGTCTTTAGTGTCATATACCTCTCTTTTCATGCTTTCTCCTTTCTCCTCTGATACCCCTTTTTCCACACACCAAGTTCTCTCATAGGTAGGGTGGTGTAGTGGATAAGGCATTTGACTGCTAACCAAAAGGTCAGGGGTTCAAACCCAGCAACTTTTCCATGGGAGGAAGATGAAGAAATCTACTTCTTTAAAGATTTATAACCTTGGAAACCCAGTGGGGGTCACTATGATTCTATATGACAGTGGGTTGGTTGGGGAAAGGGCTTAATAGTTATTTCAGAGAGTTTCTATTATAGTTTTAAGTAGTCTTATTTTACTAAAAATCAGTATATTCTAAATTTCTTTTAAAAAAATCAATATAAATTTATTTGAATAAATTTAACAGTGTTACATACTGAATGACTCATCTGCAACACTGATCCTATAAACTTTGTCTGTAACTGATAGACTCTTTTAACCTAGTTCCCTTAAAGATTTACTTTGTCATGTTCCTTGGACCACAACCTGGTTGTTTAATTACTTGCTTCTGGTTCAGATGCCAGCAGTTCCATACAAACACTAACATAATTACAGATTTATTTTTAAGATCCTGACTCAAAGGCAGAGAGTTTGGTTTGTTTTTTGGTTTTGGAGTTGTAGGTTAGTAGGAGCTCTGGGAGCACAGTGCCTAAAGGTGTCTGACTGTTAACCAGAAGGTTGGTGGTTCAAACCCACCAGGCACTCCACGGAAGCAAAACTGGGCAATCTACTTCCTTAAAGATTTACTGCCTCAGAAACCCAATGGGGGTTGCTATCAGTTGGAATCAATTCAATGGCAGTGGGTTCGGTTTTTAGTAGGTTACTAAATAATGTTTTATTTTTGTTCTACAGATAAAGGAATAATAAATAAGTTGTTTTTGCTGAAACAGTCATGAATAGTCTAACATGTTGCATAACCTTTAGAGAAGAATTACAATAGAGCTGGCTTTCCAGTTGGTTCTAAAAAGGGAAGTTAAAACAATGGATGAAAAGTGGGGGATGTATACATGTGTCATCTCTGACCTTACCATAAAGATGTAAATTCATGTTACAGTTATGTGTATTGGATTGTTTTGTTATGAAAAATTCTAGAAGGAGTTGCTTGTTTGGAATCTCCAGTCCAGCATTTCAAAAAGAGGCCAGGCTTCTATTAAAAAATAGTAATAATAATTAAGTAATGACCAAGTTAATCAGGAAAAAAAAGGTATTTCAGAGAGGTGAATATATGTACTTTTTAAGGTTAACTAACTTGTATTTTTAGAGCAATGATACTAATTATATCTCTTCCTTTGGATTGGGAAAGTGCTACAAGTTTCATTTGCTAAATTGTAGAATATAATGTGGAGAGAACACATCCTGCCACCTGACATGAAAAAACAAATGCCTGGAAAATTGTGTGTTTATGTGTCTACATTGCATTTCAGGAATATAAGAACAAAATCACCTTGTTTGTTTCACAAATTAAGAAGCATGTCTTAGATAAGGAACTTACATAGAATGCTAAGTAGCTGCTCCTTAGAACAAAATTAATCTTACTAAAATTTGTTTCAGAGATATAGCTCATATGAAGTTAAATCATGAAAAATCTTAATGGAACCACATTTTCTGTTCATGACAGTTTACTACAGTTTGAATGAACATTTCTGAATGTTAAATTTATGTTCTTCTGTAAAAAACTTCATGAATTTCTGCCATTGTGTTTATAGCTAAGGCATACTTTTTAAAAAGAAGATTGAAATGTTTGCTGTTTACATTGATCTGTTGCAGATTAAAATTTGATGTTTCATTTGAATTTGTTTCAGAATCGAAGCAAACGCTTAGAGAAAGTCCATGTGGTTATTGGACATAAATCATGTGACTTGGATTCTCTCATTTCTGCCTTCACTTATGCTTACTTTCTAGAAAAGGTGAGAAGAAAAAAAAGTATTGTGCTTCTTATATTTGAATGATTGCATAATTTTTAGGAACAAACATTTTCTGGACAAAGAAAGAACCTATCAACTTACTTTTTCATTTTCTCGTTTATTGTTACAGAGAATAAAATATTATAATCCATTAATCAATAAATATTTACTGAGCAGCTAATAGATATTAGGCATTGTTTTAGTTATTCCTTAATGACTCTCTCCATAAAATATTGTTTCAATATGAACAATATTGTCAAATAAAAAATATTTAATTTACTTAAAGGTAAATTTTATGGGAATTGAGAGAGCAAATAAAACTATGGGTTAGACTTTTTGTTTTCCTTTACTTTTCTTCTGGATAGTCTAGCCCTGGGGAGTAGAAAAATATGTGCAGAATAAATTACATGACCATTACATGAAAGATAGAGTGTATTGACTAGAATTTTCAGTAACAGAGCAATTATGTATCAAGTCTGTATTCTGTAAGCCCTTGTTTTGTTTTGACCATTAGCCCTAATTTTACAGCAAGGCCATGCTTAGATAGTGCTGTCTCCTTTGAGCTAGACTTTTTCTACTCTATGAAGTCTATGAAATGCCTATTGTGTTGGTGTTGTGCATCGAGTCAATTCTGACTCACAGTGCCTTATATGGCAGAGGAGAGCTGCTCCATGGGGTGTCCTAGGCTATAGCATTTAAGGGAGCACATCCCCAGGTCTTTTCTCCTGAGGCGCTGCCAGTGACTGTGAACTGCCAACCTCTGGGTTAGCAGCCAAGTGTTTAACAAGTGTGGCACCAGGGTGCCCTATGATATGCCTACAGGAGTAGAAAGACCTTTCAATGAATTAAATTTTTCATTCTATAAAATTCATCAGCTCATAATAATATTTTACTTTAAAACCTAAAGAAAAAAGCACAATATGAGTGTTTGATTGGTATTTTTTATTTCATCAAAATTTTAAATTTCTAGAGTCTGATTTGTTTTATTCTAATTTTATTTGGATCCTTGGGCTCAGACAGTATGCATAGCTGGTCTAGAGTGATTTAAATTCACATGAAAATCAGTCTTCCAGAATGAGCTGTGGGAGGCAAGAACAGCTTTAGGGCAGCAGCTGACAAAAATGCTGGGTATAATATTCTGAACTCTACATGTGGGCTCAATATGAAATTTGTCTTAAAATTTTTTGAACTTTACAAGGGAGATTAATCGGTATGAAGACATAAATGTACTTGTGTCAAGACAGTCATATAAAACACTAATTTTATTAACTGGATTTTTTGACTCACTAGAAATAAAAATGTGGCTAATCTAGAAACTATAGTTAATTGAACCAGATTGATTTTCACACTGATAGTGGCATGGACTTTTAAAAAGTTTATATATTACTACTGTTAACAAGAACAACAACAGTGTCTTAAATACATATAATGAAACCAAAAGGAATGGGAAAAGTAGTGGTGATAGATAAAATAGATGACAATCACCAGTCAGTTGCCATTGAGTCACCTTGACTCCATGATTCCACATGGGTCAGAGGAGAGCTGTGCTCTGTAGGGTTTCCAATGGCTGATTTTTCAGAAGGAGATTGCCAAGGCTTTCTTCTGAAGTGTCCACAGGTGGACTGGAACTGCCAATATTTTGGTTAGCAGCTAAGTTTGTTAAACCATCTGCACTATCCAGGGACAAAAATATATGATAGATAGGTAACAATAAAGAAATGGGTGGCTTCCCTTCTCTTCTAAGGTTTGCTACTAAGCATGGAGACACATAAGGAATTACCAAAGGATCACATACTGAAATTTGTTATACTTCTGTGTCTTCCTCATACTTTACTGGGCCTGGGCCTCCTACTAGAGGTCTGTGTCTCCCTTTTAATTCTTCCTGACAACCTGGTCACTCCCTCTCAGGGTATTAACACAGTGCATGAGGTGGGTATAGAGCTCTGCAGCTTCATGTACATGACTTCATTTATATCCTCTCACACTGGTAGGTAAGTCCCATTCTACAGATGGGAAAATTGAGTCTCAGAGAGGAAAACGGTTCTCTCAAGCCAGATGATTGGGACCTTCTAAAAATTAAAT
>NW_006921592.1:9913775-9925507 GCF_000298275.1 Orycteropus afer afer | reverse complement strand
AAAAAAAAAAAAATGAAATGAAATGCATAAAGATCAATATCCTAGGCATTAGTGAGCTGAAATGGACTACTTTGGGCCATTCTGAATCAGACAACCATATGATCTACTATGCCAGGAATGACAATTTGATGAGGAATAGTGTGGCATTCATAGTCACAAAGAATGTTTCAAGGTCTGTCCTGAAGTACAACACTGTCAGTGATAAGATAATATCCATACACCTACAATGAAGACCAGTTAATACTACTATTATCCAAATCTCTGCACCAACCACCAAAGCCAAAGATGAGGAAATTGAAAATTTCTATCAACTTCTGCAGTCTGAAATTGACCAAAAATGCAATCAAGATGTGTTGATTATCACTGGTGACTGGAATGCAAAAGTTGGAAACAAAGAAGAGTTAGCAGTAGTTGGAAAATATGGTTTTGCAGATAGAAATAATGCTGGAAATAGCATGATAGAATTTTGCAAGACCAATGACTTATTCATTGCACATACCTTTTTTCAACAACACAAATGGTGCCTATACATGTGGACTTCACCAGATGGAATACACAGGAATCAGACTGACTACATCTGCGGCAAGAGGAGATGGAAAAGTTCAATATCTTCAGCCAAAACAAGGCCAGGAGCTGGGAACAGACCTCAACTGCTCATATGCACGTTCAAGTTAAAGTTGAAGACAATTAAAACAATCCATGGGAGCCAAAATATGACTTGATAATATCCCTCCTGAATTTAGAGACCATTTAAAGAATAGATTTGATGCATCAAACACCAATGACCGAAAACCAGAGGAATTGTGGGATGACATCAAGAACATCATCCACGAGGAAAGCAAGAAGTCATTAAAAAGACAATAAAGGAAGAAAAGACCAAAATGGATGTCAGAAGAGACTCTGACTTGCCCTTGAGCAGAGAGTAGCTAAAGCAAATGATCTGGAGTTAGAAGACTGAAAGGGAAGAACACACTTGGCATTTCTCAAGCTGAAAGAACTGAGGGAAAAAAAATTAAGCCTTCAGATGCAATATTGAAAGATTCTATGGACAAATATTGAATGATGCAGGAAACATCAAAAGAAGATTGAAGGAATACACAGTCACTGTACCAAAAAGAATGTTCATCCATTTCAGGATGTAGCATATGATCAAGAACCAATGGTATTGAAGGAAGAAATCAAAGCTGCACTGAAGGACTTGGCAAAAAACAAGGCTTCAGGAATTGCTGGAATACCCATTGAGATGTTTCAACAAACAGATGCCCCACTGGAGGCACTCACTCAGTTATGCCAAGAGATTTGGAAGACAACTACCTGGCCAACTGACTGGAAGAGATCCATATTTGTATCCATTTCAAAAAAAGGTGATCCCACAAAATGTGGAAATTATCTAACAATATCATTAATATCACATGCAAGTGAAATTTTACTGAAGATAATTTCAAAAATGGTTGCAGCAGTATATTGGCAGAGAGCTTCCAGAAATGCAAGCTGGATTCATAAGAGGACAGGGAAGGAGGGATATCATTGCTGATATCAGATGGATCTTAGCTGAAAGCAAAGACTACCAGAAAGATGTTTACTTATGTTTTATTGATTATGCAAAAGCAATTGATTGCATGGATCATAACAAATTATGGATAAACTTTGAGAAGAATGGAATTCCAGAACACTTGATTGTACTCATGAAGAACCTGCACATAGATCATGAGACTGTTTGAACAGAACAAGGGGATACAGCATAGTTCAAAATCAAGAAGGGAGTGAGTCAAGGTTGTATCCTTTTGCCATACTTACTTAACTTGTATGCTGAACAAATAATCCAAGAAGCTGGATTATATGAAGAACATGGCATCAAGATTGAAGGAAGACTCATTAACAACCTGTGATATGCAGATCACACAACTTAGCTTGCTGAAAGTGAGGATGACTTGAAACACTTACTGATGAAGATTAAAGACTAAAGTCTGCAGTATGGATTACACCTCACTAAAAAGAAAACAGAAATCTTCCCACTGGTCCAATAAACAGCTTCACGATAAATGGAGAAAAGATTGAAGTTGTCAAGTTCTAGAATGAACACCAATGGAAGCAGCAGTCAAAACATCAGTGATGTATTGCATCAGGCAAATCTGCTACAAAAGACCTCTTTCAAGTGATGAAGAGCCAAGATGTCTCCTTGAAGACTAAGGTGTGCCTAACTCAAGCCATGGTATTTTCAATCGCCTCATATGCATGTGAGAGCTGGACAGTGAATAAGAAAGATCAAAGAAGAGTTGATGCTTTTTAGTAGTGGTGTTGGCAAAGAATACTAAATGTCCCATGGTCTGCCAAAAGGATGAAGAAATCTGTCCTGGAATAAATGAAGCCAGAATGCTCCTTGGGAGTGAGAATGGCCAGACTTTGTCTCACCTACTTGGTCATGTTGTCAGAGGAACCATTCTCTGGATAAGGATATTATGCTTGGTAAAGTGGAGGGTCAACGAAGGGGAAGGCCTCAGTGAGATGGATTGACACAGTGACTGCAACAATGGGCTAAGATATAGCAAGGGTCATGAGGCTGGCACAGGACTGGGCAATGTTTTTTTCTGTGGTGCGTAGGGTCGCTGAGTGAGAGATGATTCGATGGTAGCTAACAACAACAACAACTATAGCTGACTCACAGTCATTTTAAAAAACATCTCTAGTTTTTAAATTCCTCCAGAAAAATAATTTTATTATTGTGAATCTGAAATTTTCTAACTCCTCTGGTGGTGTAGTTCCTAAGGCATTTGATTGCTAACCAGAAGACTGGCGGTTCAAACCCACCAGCCACTCCTCGGAGTTTGGGCAATCTACTTCCATAGTGATACCGCCTTGGAAACTCAAGGAGGGTTCACTATGAGTCGGATCTGACTCGACAGCAGTGAGTTAGTTTTATTATTTTCCTCATTCCTTAGGTCTCTGGGTGGTGCAAACACTTTGTACTTTAGTACTAACCTAAAGGTTCAAGCCCACCCAGTGCTGCTGTGAAAGAAAGGCTTGGTGAACTGCTGATGTAAAGATTACAACCCAGAAAACCCGATAGCAGTTCTACTCTGTGACACGTGAGGTTGCTATGAGTTGGAACTGACTCAATGGCAATGGCTAGTGGGTACCTATTCCTTATTTCACTCTATTGTCTCAATTTTTTAAAAATAGTGTAGAAGCTTATTACTCTAAGAGGTTTTCTATAATGTAAAATAGTAACAGAAATCACATATCTAGTCATCTGTGGGCTGAATCTGATTTATTAATCAGTTTTCATAGACCTACATAGTGTTTGGAAATTTTAAAAAAATCTTTGTCATAATTAAACATCACAGATCATACTCTGAAATTTAGATTTTTAGCCTCTCTTGAGTTAATTGAAAGATCTAAGTATATGCAACATGGATTTCTGCATGTAAACAGTTGACTGGAGCTGAATGACAGGCATCCCATTTACAAATCACATACATCTTCCTGCTTTAATCATTCCCATTTCCTGCCAATTCCCTAAGGATATATGAGTTTGTTATCTTTCCTAAAGTGAAAAATGTGATTCTTTTTTTAACTGTGGAGGTGCTATAGTGAGATGTAAAATATTTCAAGTCAGGCATGAGAAGTTTCATGTAGGTTCAAAAATATTAGGGGCTACCCATGAGTTCAGAAAAAGTTGATTATGAATGTCAAAAATTTTAGAGAGGTCAAAGGACTTATATTTCATGTACCGGTTACCCTTGGGCTTGAGAAAAATGTAGCTGTTTTCTTTCACCCTGCTGTTTTCAGTGATTAAGTTAACTTTTTTCTTGGTAGGTCAGTCCACCTGGGGTTCTCTGTTTGCCAGTGCTGAACATCCCAAGAACTGAATTCAACTATTTCACCGAGACAAAGTTTATTTTAGAAGAGTTAAATATCTCTGAATCATTCCACATATTCCGAGATGAAATTAATCTGCATCAGCTAAATAACGAAGGGAAGTTATCTTTAACACTTGTTGGCCGCAACGTGCTGGCCAGGTAAGGTTCAGTGTGAGACTCTGGGAGATTGATTCAGTGATGAAAGCTCTTGGCGTAGCATCACCTTGTTTGGAAGTCCCTGTATGGTGTAAATGATGAAAGTGCTCAGCTGCTCACTGAAAAGTTGGAGCTTGGAGTTCACCCAGAGGGACCTGGGAAGAAAGGCCTGGTGATCTACTTCCAGAAACTCAGCCACTGGGAACCCTGTGGAGCACAGTTCTCCTGTGACACACATGTGATCGCCATGAGTCAGAATCAACTCTACAGCAACTTGTTTTTATTAAGGCAGAGGACGTTTAGAGAAAAGGGAATATTTTTTATTTTTCTACCACAAAGTTTGGCCTATGTTGATCATCTACTTCTCCATTTTCATTTCAAATAAGACATCTTTGAGTGGAAAGTTCTTATAAAACTGACCAAAGTCATAATTTAAAATAAACTCTCTTCAAATGTTTACTTATCACAGCACAGTAGTTCTATGTATCAATGCTAAAAATATATAACGAAAATTAAAATTAAACACTAAGTAAAACTGAATGATTAGTAACAGGCAAATCTCAGTAGTGAACTAGAAACTTATGTGGAGATGGGCTATGAAAGTCACTGATCATTGGTTTATTCATTCATAGTATTTTTTACTATAAGAGCTGGAAGGAGTTTTTAGAGTTTGTGTAGTTGAAACTTCTTATTTCATAGGAAAAGAAACCCAAAACCAGTTTTGCAAATGATAGCCCAAGTCCCATATACAGTTGCTCGTAGAGCTGAATAGAACTTGGATCTTCTGAGTCCTTTAATAAGTACATTAGAGTCTTTACAAGAATTTAAAGGTATATAAAGAGGAGCAAAACACATGCTCTGCCTTCAACCTCACAACTCAGCACAAAGGTGCCCTTCTGATAAACTTTCTATGGCAGTTAAATGAAGAGTCATCAGTTAAGAGCTCAGGAGTTTGAGATGTTAGTCTTTTGCATAGTTTGCCAATTTGCTAATTGATGACATCAACTAGTGAACATTGACCTGAACATACATGAAATAAGAACTTGTGTCAGTTCCTAATTTTTTATTTAACCTTTTTAGGAAGTATATTTTTGTATGGATGTATTATAATGTTATACATGCAATTCATTTAAGTCTAAAAGTGTTTTGAAAAATAATCTGTGCATGGCTATTTTTGTCCTCATGCTGTTTGAAAGAAACAAAATTCGTTTGAATAGTATCTATGAATCAGTTGTTGACACTGGTTGAGAGCGGATGCTGTTATTTGACTGACTTTAATTATCAGTATTCAGTATAATCACATGCTTGACTAAATTTATTAATTTTTTCAAGACTGCTAATGGAGCTCTGGTGGTGCAGTGCCTAAGGCATTTGACTGTTAGCCAGAAGGCTGGCAGTTCAAACCCATCAGCCACTCCATGGAAGGAAGATGAGGCAATCTACTTCCATTAAGATTTACAGCCTCGGAAACCCAATGGGGCGGACTGTGAGTTGGAATAGACTCAATGGCAGCGAGTTTTTTTTTTTTTTTTATGTCAGTAGAGCTGGATAAAGACAATATAAGAAGCCAGAAGAATGCATTATGCAACATTGCATGGCATTCACTCTTAGAAAGAGTTTTGTTCCTAGTGAAAATGGAAATAGTTAGGCTGATTCTGAGACTGAAGTTGTGAATTCTGGCTTTGGGATTGTTTATGAAATAGAATGCTTTAAAAAACATAAATTTATATATTTGTTTCCTCCATGGCTACTCATTTGTTTTTGACAAGCACAAGGAATAAAGTTAATTATATCCATGCCTTTCTTCCTGCTTTTGAAAAAAACCAATTCTATCTCCCATATAAAGAATGATGGTGAAAGTAAATTAGTCCCATAGTATTTTTTTTTTTTTTCTACAGCACAGTGTCTGGATGAACAAGCTTTGAAGCCCAATTGTCAGGGTTTAAATACCAGCAAGTTCACTTACTAGCTGCATAACCATGATCAAATTTCTTAATATTTTTCTGCCTCAGTTTTCCCATTTTCAAAATGGGGATTTTAATAGAACCCATTTTGCAGGATCATTTTTTAGTATAAAACATGATAATATACATAAAGTGTCTATAACAGTGTCTGGCACATAATGGAAGCTGACTAAATGTTATCTGTTATTATTTTTGTCCCTGGGTAGTGCAAATGGTTAACATGCTCTGCTGCTGACCAAATGTTGTAGGTTTGACTTCATCCAGAGGTCCGTTGGAAGAAAGGCTTGGCAATCTACTTCCAAAAAATGAGCCATTGAAAATCCTGTGGAGCACAGTTCTGCTTTGATACACATGGGGTCACTATGAGTCAGAATCAACTCGACAACTGGTTTTATTCTTATGATTGTTATTTACCAGAAAAAACAAGAGACAGAATTGCTAAGGTGTGAAATTATTCTAAGATTCTGGGAAGAGGGTGGAATTAGTTGAAATGAAATGCAGAAACATTAAATAAAGTTCTACTCTTCTGAGCCATTTGAGCTTACTGATTTTTGCCTATTGAGAATAGAAAAAGGATAGAGGATGCCATTTGTGTGAAAGTAGAGATTAAATAAGTACATGTAAGAAGAAGACAACATCTCATATCTCTATCTTTCCCTCTCCTTCATGTGCTTTACAGTGAGGACAAAACTTTAGAATCAGCAGTTGTCAAAGTCATCAATCCAGTTGAGCAGAGCGACGCTGGGTTTGAGTTCCGAGAGTCTTCCTCCTCCCTTGTGGTGAAAGAGATTCTCCAGGAAGCTCCCGAGCTCATCACTGAGCAACTGGCTCATCTCCTCAGAGGTGAGAGATGACTCTTCCTAGTAAACACTGGGGGCTTAATGGTGTGTCGCCTGACCTGCTCATGCAGAAGGAGTGTGATCCATTCTTGGGTTAACTGTCCCTTTAAAGACCACAGGAAGCTTCATCGGAGAAGCAGGGAGTAAAGAGTTTGTGAAAGAGTAGCATTATATTGAATATTAAAAATGTGCATTTAAAACGAGGCACAGAAGATCTTTGCTGTTTCTCTAGACAAGAATATTAAGTGGAGCTGCTGCACCTCAGTTGGGGAGCTGGAATAGCTCCCCTGGCCATATTAATAGCTTTAACAGAGGTGATTCTTGTCACTTGACAATGTGAGTAAGGCCCAGAACTCTATATTCCCACACTGAAATATCTCCTGACACATAGTCATGCTTGGTTTACGTTATACTGCTGGTAGGTCAAAACACACACCTTTCCTTTTGAGGATATTGTGTCATGGCTTTTGTTTTGGTTACTTCATGCCACTCTAACAGAAATACCACAAATGGATGACTTTAACAAGCAGGAGTTTATTCCCTTACAGTGTTGGAGGCTAGAAGTCCGAGTTCAAAGTGCCAGGCTCTCCTTGAGCTCAGCCCTGCCTCCTGCTCCCGGCCCACTGAAGCTAGAGGCTTTCTTCACTCAGACAGCTGCTGGCTGCTGAGGCTGACAAACCCAAGGTTGAAAATTAAAAAGGCACAGTCCTGCTATTACCAAACCACATGGCAGGCCATTAATTCAAGTCCTTTGAAAGTCTCAAGATCAGCAGAGCATGGCAGGCTGCTGAATGAAGACTTGGCTACTTGCAGGATCCAAGTGTGCCAAAAAGCTGCGGACCATTCCCAAAGATTTTCCTTATAAATGGGAAGCAGACCACATCCCTAAAGTAGCTACTCAGCTGCTTGTGGCAGATTCCACCATGGAGCTGATTGCCAGTCTCATCATAGGGAATAACTACCACCAGCTGCCTGCCCAAGCAAAACCAGGCTCAGCCAAGGTGACACATAACCTTAACTACCACAGCTTTTATAGTGAGATTTCCCCTCCTTCACCACCATCTTGTAACATAGTCCATCTTCGATCAGCCTCTGTGAAGCCCTGGAGGCTTAAACACAGCATCATAAATTATTCTATTAATCTTTTTTTCATCTTATCAGTGGAACCACGGCTTCCAAAGAGTGGTTTGCAAGCTGGAAATTGTGAGTGTCAACTTGACTTTGAGCCAGATTCCCACAAAAATTAATTTATACTCTTTGCTTAGGATACTGTCTTGATTTTGTATGAAGTTTTTCTTTCCTTTTAACAATCTATCTTGCACATGTAGACAAGAATTTTCTCAGAAGTATTTAACAAAGGAAAATGAAAACTAATAACGAATGTATTGAAGGAACTGAAAAAAAGACTGACTTTTTTCTTTACTCCCCATGACTGTATCACAATGTGGAGAAAAAGGGACACAGAAGTTATTACAATTCTTGTAAATGTTTTAGAACTAAAAGCTTCAGTAAACCTGCCCTTAAATATTTTTCTGGCTATGGATGAAAATACTTTATATGAGACTGTACCCTCAACTAAAGTAAGTAAGCACATTCATTTATCTTTATAACCATGCAGAGAGAGAATAAAGGTAATTGGGGATTTCAGTCAAGAGGAAAGTTGTTTGACAGCACAAATATATGGTGCAGGAAAACACTGGAGATTATTGTGTTTAAATACTTTGCAAATTAAGAAGTTTGATATATTGTTAGATATATTATTGTTTATTAGGAAAGAAATGCAGTCAATTAATAGCGCATAAAAATAGTTCATCAAGATTTTCTACAAATTATAAAATAGTATTAAACTGTAATGCATTCATACAAAGAGTGATTTTGAGATTGTTCTTCTTGATTATGATGATATTCAGACTTAGGGAGTTAGAGGGGATGGAGATCCTTTTGTTAGTCATCTCAGTTTTAGTTTGTAGAGCTACCACGAGGAGTGGAAAAGGATCTTATTTTTTCATACTGCTGGATATCTTTCAAAAGGTGAGAGAGTGGGAAGCTGACACAACATGGATATTACCACACTGTCCCTTGGAATATGGGATGTGAAAGGATAAAGAGCTGCTACCCATGAAGACCGCCACCCATGTGTCAGTTTGTCAATAGAGTGGTGGCTTGGGTATTGCTACAATGCTGGAAGCTATTTCACTGGTATTTTAGACACCAGCAGAGCCACCCATTGTGGACAAATTTTGGTGAAGCTTCCAGAATAAGACAGACTAGGAAGAAAGGTTCTGATATTCTACTTCCAAAACTCAGCCAATGAAAACCTAAATGGTGTAGTTCCAATCACAATACAATATAGCCCAGTGTAATGCTGGAAGCTGAATCTCCTCATTTGGAAGGCACTATGCAGTAGCCAAGGAGCCCTGGTGGTGCACTCATGGTTGTTCGCTGAAAAATTGGTATTTTGAACCCACCAGTGGCTCCACAGAACAAAGATGTGGCAGTCTGCTCTTGTAAATATTACAGCCTTGGAAACACTATGAGGTAGTTCTACTCTGACCAGAGTTCTAACTCTGGTCACAATGAGTTGGGATCAACTCAAAAGCAGTGAGATGGGCACAGTAGCAACAACAATGGACTGAAACACACCAATGATCATGAAGATGGTGCAGAATCAGGCAACATTTCATTCTATTATACAGTAAAATCTGCAGAAGCTGGAACTTGTATAAGGTAGAAGTCTGTCAAAGAACGAAAACTCAAGCATTTCCCACTGAATCACCCCACCCACTGGTTGAGTGCCACAACTCACTCCAGCAACACTGGATTGATGACAGACAGCAGCTAACATGCTCCCACCCTGACCTCTGCTTTTTTACATGATCAGTGATCAGAAACTCACATTCACACTCCCACCTTCTACCAAATTCACCTGGAGACAGGTGGTGAGTGTCTCAGTGTGCTAAACTAGAGACCAGAGTAGCATGCCCACCCTATTTTCCAGATATATAAACAAAAAACCACAGTAAAGCAAACCAGCATGCAGTCAACATATAAATACAATATTAGCACAATGTCTCAGAGACTACAGACAACATCAAATCAACAACAACACAGCAACAAAAAACAGGACAAGATGGCTCAATCAGGTGATTAAAATATAAGGCCAGTAAGTCTTCTAGAGGAAGAAATGGTAACTGTAACTACCTGATTAAGAATTTAAAGGAATCATATTTAGGATCCTTCAATAGATTAAGAACGAGATCAAGGAAAACACAAGCAAAGCCCTAGTAGAATTTGGAAAAACAATACAAGAACAAATTAACCAAATAAATGGAAAATTAGAAACCATACAGGAACATCAAAAGAAGTCCACAAGATTAATACAAAAATTTCAGAAATTTAAATTCCTTTGCAAGGGCAAAGGAATAGAATTGAAGCAATGGAAGACAGAATTAATGAAATTGAAGACAGGTTTTTTTTTTTTTTTTTTTAAATTGTGCTTTAGGTGCAAGTTTACAGAGCAGAATTTGTTTTACATTAAACAGTTTGTGTACATTTTATTTCACACTCCAATTACCATCCCCAACCGTAACCTGCTCTCCTCCTCTCCCTTCCCTGTGACTGCCCTCCTTCACTGTGCCCTTCTTAACTTTGCACTCCTGTCTGTCCAGCTTTCCCTCCATGTGAATACTGTCCCTCTGGTGCCCCATGGCCTATTGCTCCAAAGGGTGTATCTCTGTAGAGTAGGTGGGTGCATCACCCTTGGTTGGGTGTTCTGCATGTGGGTCTTTCTACTGTTGGACTCAGAGCCATACCTTGTGTGTGAGTCCTATCCCAGGTCCATGCTCTTGGGGGTCCCACCAGACTGCATCCAACCAGTAATTCTTGTCATTATTGTGTTTTTGAGTTTTATTCCACATAATCCCTCCCATTCTATCTAGGATCTCCAGTTTTGATGCCTTCCAGAGTGATTGGCATTGATAGCCAGGCACCATCTACTTCTTCTGGTCTCCAGGTCCATCATATCCTTAGACTGATTATTTCCAAATGCCCTTGATTTTCTTCACTCTTCTTTGCTTCAGATGAGAGGGGACCATTAGCTGCATCTTAGATGGCTGCTTGAAAGCTTTTAAGACCCCAGTCACTACTCATGACAGTAGGTTGTGGAACAAGATTTTTATGTACTGTGTACAGTTGAGCTCAGTGTCCCCCCAATACCATGGTCCTGAGTTGGCAAGCCCAGTAGTTCTCTCTCCTAAGGTGTTTGGCTATCTCTGAGGGATTACTCCAACTCTGAGGACACATATTTTAATACTAATCTGTTAGAGGAATAACTAGAAAAAAGAATGAAAAAATAAATAAATAAAAGGAAAGCCTAAGAATTATACTGGACACCATGGAGAGGAATAACTTACATATAATCAAAATTTCAGAAGAGGAAGAGACAAAAATAAAAAGCACTGAGAAAACTGTCAAAGATTAGTTGGAAGAAAATGTCCTTACTACCATTAAAGATGAGAAGATATGCATTCAGGAAGCTCAATGAACCTCAAATAAGATAGACTCCAAAAGAAAATAACCAAGATATATCATAATCAAACTTTCCAAAGAAAACAGCTCAGGAAAAATGAAAAGTTACCTATAAAAGAGAACCAATAAGAGTAAACTTCGATTTCTCAACAGAAAATATGCAGACAAGAAAGCAAAGGGATGACACATATAAAACCAGGAGAGAAAAAAATTGCCAACCAGGAATTATATTTCCAGGAAAATTGTCCCTCAAATATATTGGCTAAATTAGGACACTTTCAGATAAATAGAAATTAAGGAAATTTGTTAAAAAAAAAAAGACCAACCTAACAAGAAATGTCCTTTGGACAGAGAACCAACAATGGCAGACAACAACCTGAGATTAA
>NW_006921592.1:9903340-9905936 GCF_000298275.1 Orycteropus afer afer | reverse complement strand
ATATGTATCTGTAATTCTCAATGTGTTCCTGACTGTGAAAATGGTTGAGATTAGACACTGTTCCCAAAATCTGTAATTCCAGTGCCCTACCTTTTCATGGCCACATCCTGTCCTTCCAGATCTTCTGCTCTAGCATATGCGCTCTGGCATATTTTCCACCTTGTTGAGGACTCCATTCAAAGATCTTGTCTCTTCATCACTATCAACTGTGATCCCCTAAGGGATTTACTTCCGTCTTTATTAGGCTTGAGTCACTGGTGTTGCAGTTGGTCAAGTGCTCTATTACTAACTAAAAGGTTGGCAGTTCAAACCCATTCAAAGGCTTGTGAGAACAAAGATCTGGTGATCTACTTCTGAAAAATCAACCATTGAAAACCTTATGGCACTCCCTCTGACACACCTGGGTTGGCCATGAGTGGTAACTGCCTGGAAGGCAGCTGATTGTTTGTTTTATCTAGCTTAGATTCTGTGGTCTTCATTGTGGTTATTCACTTTTGACACACTGCTCCCCTCCTCCCCTGTTTTACTTGCTTGGCAAAATTCCAACCCTGGGTAAACATCTATTCCTTCCTTGCAGTCAACCAGCCAAATACTACTTGAGAAAAACCAGACAGAATAATGCCACTTTTAATTTATGAAAACACATCATATATCAGCATGCAACACTATGTAATGATCCTGGTATGTTCCCCTTTTTGCTCTTCAAAATGATACTTTCACATTTTGTCCTGTATCCTCAAGCCTTCTTCCTCCCTTTACTCTCCACAAATGAGCTACTTTGTCTTTCTTAGAGAAAATAGAAATCATCAGATAGGAACTTCCTCACGTTACCATGCCCTAAATCACAAATCTACCAACATTTGTATCCATCATCCCTTCTGAATTACATGTAAGGTGTACTCATCATATACGAACCTTTCCCTTGTGTTCTGGAGCCTTTCCCATCTTTCCTTCTCCAGAACTTTGTGCCCACAATTATCTCATCTCTCTCCTTCAGTCTGCTTCTGTCTCTTCCTCTCTACCAGAATCTTCCTATTAATATTCTTGTCAGCAAATATCTCTTAAGAAAAATGGAAACAAATAAACACTACAAGCTGCATTTGACCCAAATTGCCTTCTAGCCATGTCACCTTTTCTCTTCTGTTAAGCAAAAGCCCTTGGAGTAGATGTTCATACTACAGAATTTACTTCCTCACCTTGCTCTCTCCCCAATCTGTCCTCAATCAGGCTTCCATCCCAGCCACTCCTCTGAGATTGTTCCACCAGAGTCACTAGTTGTTTTCATATTGCCAAATATCATTGGTGAAATTTCTCTTTGCTTACAGTTGGTCATTCCTCTCCTTAAAAATTTTTCTTTTGGTTTGCATGCACCACAAGGTCCTGGTTTGCCTTTTACCCTGCTGGCCACTCCTCAGTTTTGCTTATTAGCTCCTTCTCCTCTATTCAACTTCTAAGGATTAGAAATTTATCCTAGGACATTTTTTTTCTCTGTCTATATATCATACTTAGGTGAAACTATCTAGTCCAGAGACTCTAAATATTATGCACAGGCTGTCACACTCTGTTATCTCCAGCTACGGCCTCTCCTCAGAGTTCCAGATTCATATCTAATGTCCACGTGGCATATGCAAGTGACCAACACCTTAACACAATCACAACAGAACTCTAGGTTTCCCTGTACTTCCAAACCTTCTTTTATCTTAATTTTCCTATCTCAGTAAAAGAGACCAAGTATCCACCCAGTTTGTGAAGCCGTGATTGAGGAATTATACTTGATTCTTTCCTTTCCCTTTTCCCCCCACACTGATACATCAACAAGTTCTGATGCTACATCTAGAACATCACCCAAATGCATCACTTTTTCCCATCACTGTTCTGTCTCTCGTGGACTAATAGCCACCTAACAGTTGCTGTATTTCCTTCGTGTGATCTCTTGTTTATGAAGTAATTGGAATAATCTTTTAAAAATGTAAATCAGGTCATGTAATTACCCTGTTAAACTACCATCACATTCAAAATCCAAACATTCCCACCTTACAAATTGAACATAATCTTTCCCCTGCCTACTTTTAACATCATCTGATGTTATTTTCCTTTCTTCCTGCTATGTTTCATCACAAATACCTTTTGCTTTTTCAAACATACAAAGCTCTTTCTACTCTTGAGGATTTGCACAAACTGTTCCCTCCTTCAGAAAAGCTTTTCTAAGTATTCCTCTTTCTGTTTACAAATCCTTCTGTCTATTCTTAGTCTCCTCTTACCTCTTGTTCTCTTGCTCCAGAATGTAAGCTTCACGAAAAAAAAAAAAAAACCTTGTGTGTTTTTTTCACTGTTTCAGCTCTCAATAAATTCTGTCACAAAAGTAATTTTACAAGATTTTCTATATACTCTCTTTTAAATTATGCATTGCTTTAGTTACTGTTAAGACATTTGAATTTCCATTCCATCCCAGTCCATCCCTGAAATATGCTTAATGTCCAGAATGTGGACATCTAGAAATCCTAGTAGAATTTGCTTTGATATTTTGCATGTATTTTCATTTTTTGTTTTGGTCATCATTGTCTGATGTGATGTGTGTGTGTGTGTGTGTGTGTGT
>NW_006921592.1:9901268-9903065 GCF_000298275.1 Orycteropus afer afer | reverse complement strand
ACTCTTCTCCCAATACCCAGGTAAAGAAATAGAATGAGAAGACCCCTCTGTGTCCCTTTTCCTCACCACTTACTCCTTCCCTAATTAAAGGAACTGACATTCTAATTTTTATGGTATACCCTTCCTTGCTTTCCTTTATAGTTTTACTGTGCTTACATGGTTCCCATAACACTTACAGATTGTTTTTTCCTATTTTTGTGTATTATATAAATGGGACCATATTGCATGTATAGACATACCTTGCAGATGTGTGGGTTCATTTCCAGACCACTGCAATAAAGCAAATTCACAATAAAGTGAGTCACACATGGTTTTTTGGTTCCCCAGTGCATATAAAAGTTATATTTACACTATACTGTAGTCTACTAAGTGTGAGATAGCATTATGAAAAGGTTCAAAATATTGTGAAAATTACCAAAACGTGACACAGAGCTAGAAAGTGAACACATGCTTGTTGGAAAAATGGTGCTGACAGACTTGCTTGATGCAGGGTTGCCATGAACTTTCAATTTGAAAAAAAAAAAAAAAAATTCACTATCTGTGAAGCACAATAAAGCAAAGTGCAGGAAAACAAGGTATGCCTGCACTTTCATTGTCATTAGATCTCTACATTTATGATAAAAGTAGCATTTACTTGTATAGATGATGCATTTATCACTTAGCTTATTTATGCCCTGCCTTCTTCCATGACATATTTGAGCTGGCTTACAAAAAAGCATGCAATAAAATAAAATAGGGAAAAAAAGAAGTCAGAGTCAGGGAAAATAGAAACATACAGATGAAAGTAATAAGATCAATATATAATAATAGATTTGGAGGAGTCAAAATAGTATTCCATTTACAACTTTGGATATGAACTTCCTAAGCCAATGAAAAAACAGAAATATGGTTTATTATAATATTCATATTATTACTGAAGCAAATACACATGCCAGTTAACTCACTAAAAATATAAAATAAAAAAACAACCAAGAACATCTGATTCTAAAATCTCTTTTATTTTAGTCTTCTTGAAAAAGATCCCTCTCAATATAGACATCCCCCAATCACAGCCCTTTCACACATGCCATAGCAGTTTATACAGGGATTGTGCAGAATGCCACATACTTCATACCTCTCAGTCAATGTGTGGGCCTTATTTTAGTAACTTACTCATTAGTCAATGTCACCTTTAGTGTGGTAACCTGTTCCAAATTTCTTTTCTATGCATGTTGATGTTTTTCTCTAAATCAAGAAATAAATACTGAAATTCTATCATGTTGGAATCTTTGTAGTCTCATTTTTACTGCTATAGGTATATATCAAAGTGTTTGCAGTATGGGGTAATATTTTACTCAAATATTGAGATAGAACCTGGTGATTCTGAACTGGTGATTCTGGATTGTTAAAAGATAATTTACATAGTAATTAGTTAGTGGTGTTGTGTTTCCAGTGTAGAAATAACCAGCTTGTCTTTCTCTAATGTCACCATTCTCTGGTGTCACTGTGTCCTCTGGGTTCTAGCAGACAGTTATGGATAAATGTCAACAGGTGACATATTCAATGGCCAATGTGTGTCACGCTTTATGGGGGATTTAGCAGAGCTGAAATAGTTTGTCTTTTTTTAAAATTAATACTTCTTACTATAGATAGGACCAAGATGTTTACCTGTGTTTTATTGACTGTGCAAGGGCATTCCACTGTGTGTATCATAACAAATCATAGATAATGGTGTGAAGAGTGGGAACTCAAAACACTTGATTATGCTCAGGAGGAACCTGCACATAGACCAAGAGGCTGTCATTCAAACAGAACAAG
>NW_006921592.1:9896195-9900458 GCF_000298275.1 Orycteropus afer afer | reverse complement strand
ACGGCACATAACAACAACAACAACAACCAGAAGAACAGACAAATCTGTCCTGGAAGAAGTGCAGCTGGAATGCTCCTTACAAACCAGAATGTCCAGACTTTGTCTCACACACTTTGGTCATGTCAGAAGGGACCAGTCCCTGAAGAAGAATATCAGACTTGGTAAAGCAGAGGGTCAGTGAAAGAGAGGGAGACCCTCAACAAGATAGATTGACACAGTGGCTGTGACGACGGGCTCAAGCACAGCAAGGATTGTGAGGATTACACAGGACTGGGCAGTGTTTCCTTCTGTTGTGTATAGGGTCGCTAGAAGTAGGAGCCAACTCCACAGCGCCTAACTACGATACACGAGATTCACAACAGATAGGTCTTCCTGTTCTTAAATTATTATTTCTTAAGTAAGTTTCTCAAAACAGAAATTTTGGAATGTGCATCATTAGTATCACTTTCATCTGAAAAGGTACAAATATAAGAAGCATTATTTTCTAATTATTTGTGTAAGAAGAGAATGTGTTCATTCAGAGGCAACTGTCAATGACCCTGATTTTTGGAAGTGTATCTTTTAACTTTTTCTTTCCCCTCTCCATCTCTGTTTCGACATTGCAGTTCTACTTTTTCTGCCTTGTTTTATTCCTCCTCTCCCTCCTTTCCTTTTCACCTTTTCCTCCTCCCCTTTTTCTTTTCTTCTCTATCCTTCTATCTGCTTCTAAGATCTTTTTTGTCATCATTTTCAAACAGGCTGCAGTCCAAATATATTTAAAAAACCACCCAATACAATCATGGTGGCCTAGAGTTGGGGCTTGGTTATGCACTAGGTTTGTGCCAAAGCAAACAACTATAGGCCTGCCAGACTCCTCAACCTGTATTCTTTTATTTTTGCCAAAGAGATGTACTAGAAGATTATTGCCAAATTTAAGAACCACTGAATTCCTAGGTCATCACATTGGGGGTTTGTTGGTATGTGTACTCACGAATGTGTGTGTATGTGCGCGTGTGTGCACGCACGTGTGTGCTTGGAAACCAGCTGGCAATGGTAAGATTTTAGTCACTGATTATCAGGCAAAATTCCATCAAAACTACATGCTACCCAAATGGTCTTTCACATTTATTTGTGTAAGTTTTTGACAGAAGCCACAGGTGAAGAGTGAGATAAATAACAGCAATTTCCTTAGCTTAGGGTGTGGAGAAACTATGTTCCAGCCTATTTTTTTTTTTAAAGAAAAATAATTTTTTCCTTTCCATTTGTAGTTTCATTTGACATTTAATAAGGAATAGTTGCTTGCTATTTTAGTAGCCTGGATTAACAGCTTCAAAAGATCCTTTTAAGGAGGTCAGATAGGCAAGGAGCAGAGCCAGTTTTTTCTCTCTCTCTTTCCCAAAGAGTGATTCACACTGCTCCCAAAATTGTTAGACAGTCCAAAGGGAGTTACATTGCCTGTTTTGCTTAAGAAGAGGGAAGACTGGTGTTGGAGGTGGGAGAAAGAAAATATTTCTTTTTCTTTCTGAAAGATTTAGAACCAAAATGATTCCTCAGCCTCAGAGTTTGAGCTATTTCTTCTGGCATATAAAGATAAGCCTTATTTTTAAATTTAGACATTTTAAATTTATAAGATTATTAAGCACTTGAATAATATGTTTTTCAAGGTTTTTCACATAAAAATTGTAGCTAAGTTATATTTCCTATTTTTTTCTTTCTCCTTTCTCCTCTTAGCCCTCTATTATTCATTCCTTAATTTTATTTCGTTTCAGTATGGAAAAACAAGGAAAAAAACAATCAATCCCAGGTGAAACAGGAAAAGAAATTTAAATCCCTTCTTTCCTGCTAAGAATTTGTCATGCAGAATATGCTTTTACTATGCTGAATGTTTTCCCCAAACAACTTCTGACTTTGTTAGATCATGTTTAATATTAATGTATTGCAATTGCTTTTGGCAAGAGGTCCTTCACTTTTCACTTCTCCATTTTTTCTTTTTTTTTTTTTTTTGAAGAGAGAATACTGTGGTTGATTTTTTTCTAATGGAATGAAATATTTGTTACTATTTTGTCATAACTGCTTTCTTTGTTACTTGTTATTACTCTTCATGGCCTGTGAATAGATGGTACATGTGTATGGATTTAAGTATTTCTTTAGTTCTGCAGAATTTGCTGGAAGTTAAGTCAGCTCTCACTACACAAACAGGTTTGAGTAACCTAAAGGTTCCTTTGGCTGATGTGCATCCTGACACTGATATTTAACTAAGTTTGTGACTAAGTGGAGTTCTAGTATGAAATAGAAAACAATTGCCATTTACCAGTCCCTGGGGTAAAGTTGAACCATATCCTGTCTTCCTTGACGTTTGCTCTATTCTCAGTATGACCAGAGAAGAAACTTAGAGCATGGTGAGCATCTGCTAATTTTTTTCCCAGTTACGTCAGTATGTCATTTTCTTTCTAATTATCAAGTTAAACTTAATCAAATAGCCAATGTCAGTAGTCTCTTAATAATTTATTGCATTATTCTGTGAGATTGCTTAATACAGTATCTGTAAGTTTAATTGCTCAAAACTGCCTTCATACTTAATGTATTTTAAAAATAAGATGCCCTAACCAGAGAAAGCATGTTCTTGGTTTGACTGCAAGGCAGGCACATTTTTGTCAAATTTATTCCTAAATATTTTATATGTTTGATGCTATTTTAAAGATTACTATTTTTCTTTCATCTTTTAATTATTCTTGTTTCTAAAAAGTCAAGCAATTTTGTATTATTGACCTTATATATAACAAATTGCCTAAATTTGCTTACTATTCTAAGTTTGTTTATAGATTATTTTGAGTTTTTTACAGACACATACCATAATTATATCATCTGTGAGGAAAGATAATTTTTGTTCTTTAATTTCCTATATTTATGCCTTTTATTTCATTTTCTTACCTTATTCTTTGGCTAGGATCCACAGTAAAATGTTGAATAGAAGTAGAAATAGGAAGAATCCTTGTCTCACTCTTGATTGTGGTGGAAATCTTTCCATATTTCAAAGCAAATATAATGCTTGCTTTTTTCCTTTATTTTTATAAATGCCTTTCATCAAATTAAAGAAGCTGCCTTGTTTACTAAGATTTTATGTAATGATTAAGTGTTGGGTTTTTATTAAGTACTTTACTGCATCTACTGAGATGATCATATGATTTTTCTTCTTCATTCTATTAATGTAGTGAATTATATTGATTCATGTTTGAATGTTAATTTGTCCTTTAATTTCTGGGAAAATCCCTACTTGCTCATTATGCAATGTCCTATTATACATTGTTGAATTTTATTTGATACTGTTTTATTTAAAATCTTCACATCAATGTCTATGTGAGAGACTTTCTTCTTTCTTTTGTTCTGCATTTATCCCCTTTTGATCAGTATTTTTCTATAGATCTTTGATCAAAATATTCAGTAATTGTAGCTGGGCACCATCCAGTTCTTCTGGTCTCATGGCATAGGAGGCAGTTGTTCATGGAGGGAACCAGTAATTCTTTCTTTCTTCTTCTTCTTCTTTTTTTTTTTTTGCAGTAGTAGTCTCATACAATATTTATCCTTTTGTGGTTGACTAACTTCATTCAGCATAATGCCCTCCATGTTCATCCATGTTATGAGGTGTTTTGTTCATTCATCATTACTCTTTAATGTTGGGTAGTATTTTACTGTATGTATGCACCATAGTTTGTCCATTTGTCCACTGATGAACCCTTAGGTGGTTTCCATACTTTTGCTCTTGTGAATAATGCTGTGATGAATATGGATATTTCTATTCATGTCATGGCTCTTATTTCTCTAGGATATATACCTAGTAATGGGATTGCTGTATCATATGGTATTTCTATTTCCAATTTTTTAAGGAAGCACCATACTATTTTCCACAGTGGAAAACAGACCATTTTACAGTCCCACCAGCAATGTAGGAGGGTTCCAATCTCTCCACACCTTTGCCAGCATTTGCTCTCTTCTGTTTTTCAGTAATTCTTTCTTGTAATATCCCTATTATGTATTGGTATCAAGGTTACTATGGAGTCAGAAAGTAAGTTGGGAAGTGTTCCTTCTTTTTCTGTTCTTCAGAAGAATTTGTGTAAAATTGGTATGTTTCTTTCTTAAATGTTAATTAACTATGGATTTTAAACTATGTATTTATTCTTGAATAGATATAGAACCATCCAGATATTAAATTCATTTCCTACCAATTTTGGGAAGTTTAATTTTTCTGTTGTTGTTGTTTGCCATCGAGTCAGCCCTGACTCATAG
>NW_006921592.1:9887280-9887825 GCF_000298275.1 Orycteropus afer afer | reverse complement strand
GAGATACCTTCTCACCCCAGCACTGATGCCAAGGTTCAACGATATAGAAAATAATGAATGCTGGCGGGGATGTGGAGAGATTGGGACTCTCACACACTGCTGGCGGGACTGTGAAGTGATACAACCACTGTGGAAAGCAAAATGGCGATTCCTTAGAAAGCTGTAATTGGAAATACCGTCTGACCCAGCAATCCCATTACTAGGTATATATCTTAGAGAGGTGAGAGCTAGGACAGGAACAGATATAGTCACACTTATGTCCATTGCAGCACTATTTACAATAGCAAAAATATGGAAACAACCTACATGCCCATCAGCAGAAGAGTGGATGACTAAACTCTGATACATACACACAATGGAATGCTATGCAGCACTTAAGAATAATGTAGAGTCTGCAAAACACCACATAATATGGATGAACTTGGAGGACATTATGCTAAGTGAAATAAATCAATCACAGAAGGACAAATATAATATTAGTTCATTGTTGTGGAGGGTCAAGGAAAGGTTTATATATGGAGGGAAACTTTCTTTGTTGGTTGCCA
>NW_006921592.1:9883144-9887180 GCF_000298275.1 Orycteropus afer afer | reverse complement strand
TCCCACTTCTCTTTTTTTTCCTTGAACAGTTTTCAAAGCTTTTTATATTAGTCTTTTTAAGAAATCAATTTTTTGTTTTATTGATTTCCTGCATTGTATGTTGGTTTTTAAGTTTTGTTCTTACCTCGATTATATCTTTCCTTCTACATTTTGAGTTAAATTTGTTATTTTATTTCTAACCTCTTGAGATGAATAGTTAGGTTATTAATTTTTAAACTTCTTTTTTTTTTTTGTTTCAACATACATGTCTTAAAGCTATAAAATTTCCTCAGGGCACCACTTTAACTGCATCCCATAAGTTTAAATGACATATCTTCATTATTATTCAGTTAAAAATATATTCTAATTTACATTGTGATAGCTTCTTTTACCATGAGTTATTTAGAAATACATAGTTTAATTTGAAACATTTGAAGATTTCCTAGTTATTGATTTATTCTTGATTTTTGCATTATTCTCATTCTGACCAGGGACCATACACTTTGTAATTGTAATCCCTCAAAATTTGTTAAGATGTGATTTGTGCCTCAACAGATGGTCAATTTTTGTAAATGTTTTATTTTCACTAAAGAAGTATGCAAAGTCTGTGTTGATAACAATATTCAATATATGTCGATTATGTCAAGTTTGTTATTCAGTATATGTTGATTAAATCAGTTTGTTATTTATGCTGCTCAAATGTTCTATATTTTTATAGACTTTTTTGTCTGCTAGTTCTTAGAGTTGCTGAGAAAGATGTGTTAAACTTCCCATAGTAACATGTATTTAATCTCTTTCCCTGTCAATTTTTGCTTTATATATTTAAAAACTGAATTATTAATGCACACTAATTTAGAATTTATATATCTTCCTGAGGACTAGCCCTATAGTAATAAAAAAATATTTGTCATTCTTTTTGCCTTATAGTCTACTTTGTCTGATATTTGTATACTATACCAACATTTTTTTGTGGTTAGTGATGTGTGCTATGTCTTTTTCTGTTCTTTTAGTTTCAACATTTCTATATCATTTTATTTCAAGTATGCTCTTGTAAGCAGTATATAATTGTTGTTTAGAATATTCATTTTGACAATTTTTCTTTTAATTGAGATATTTTGTTTCTTTATATTTAGTATAAGTACTGTTGCATTTGGGTATAAATTTATTATTTCTCTATTTGTTTTCTACTTGTCTCACATTTCCCCCCTTCTTTCCTTTCTTTACTGCTATATACTAAGAAGTGATTTTTATTATTAATTTTTCTATTAACTTGTTATGATTTCTTTTTAAAAATTCTTTTAGTGACTACAATTGAAATTAAAACAATTAAAATCTCATATCAGTTAATATTTTTGCTATTTCCCTTACAATTCAATAAATTTAGAATACTTTACCTCTACTTAACCCCTTCTGCATTTTATGTTACTATTGAAAGGTATTTTAAATCCAGTCATTTTATACAGTTAAAATTCATTTATACTTACCCACATATGTACCTTCTCTAATATGCTTCTTTCCTTCCTGCATGCGTTTGGTCACATGGGGAATAATTTTCCTCTGCTTTTACTATTCCTTGTAAGGTGTGTCCTCTCTTGACAAATTTTTCTGTCTTCTTTCCTTGAAAATATCTTTTTTGTTTTCATTTTTCCAAATGTTTTTATTCGGCATAGAATTCTAGATTGGCAGTTATCTTATGTCAGCGTTTTAAATAGATAATTCTATTGTCTTCTGGCTTTCATCATTTTAGTTCTCAATATTATTGTAGATTTTTGACAATAATATATATTTTTCTGCCTGCCTTTTTTCTTGTTGTTCATAATTTTTAGCAGTTTTATTGTACTATCATGTTCCTAGAAGTGTCTTTTTTATGTTTATCCTGATTTGGGTTCATAGTGATTGTTGAATGTTAGAAGGATGCCTTTCATTAATTTTGAAACTTATTACTCATTACCTTTTCAAATGTCTTTCAGCCTCATTTGTGATCTCATTTCTAAGAGTAACTCCTATTACATATGCTGTTAGGTGCCATCAAATTGAGTACAATTCATAGTGACCCTACTATATACAACAGAGCAAAACAATGTCCAGTCCTGCATCATCCTCACAATCTTTACTATGATTGAGCTCATCATCACAGCCACTGTGTCAATCCATTTCATTGAGGGTCTTCCCCTTTCTTGCTGATCCTCTACTTCACCAAGCATGTTACCCTTCTCCAAGGACTGGTCCCTTCTGACAACATGACCAAAGTATGCAAGATGAAGTCTGGCCTTTCTCACTTTTAAGAAGAATTCTGGCTATATGTCTTCCAAGACAAATTTGTCCATTCTTCTGGCAGTCAATGGTATGTTCAGTATTCTTTGTCAGTACCACAATTCAAAGGCATCAATTCTTTTTTAATCTTCCTTATTCACTGTCCAGCTTTCATATGCATATGAAGTGATTGAAAACACAATGGCTTGAGTCAGGTTCACCTTAGTCTTCAAAGTGACATCTTTGATCTTTAACACTTTTAAAAGGTCTTTTGTAGCATATTTGCTCAGTGCAATATAGCATCTGATTTCTTGACTGCTGCTTCCATGGGTGTTAATTGTGGATCTACGTAAAATCAAATCCCTGACAACTTCAATCTTTTCTGTCTATCAGATGTTTCTCATTGGTCCAGTTATGAGGACTTCTGTTTTCTTTATGTTGAGGTGTGATCCATACTGAGGCTGTGGTCTTTGATCTTCATCAGTAAGTGCTTCAAGTCATCCTCACTTTCAACAAGCAAGGTTATGTCACCTGCGTATCACAGTTGTTAATGTCTTCCTCCAATCCTGATGCCACATTCTTCTTCATGTAGTCAAGCTTTTCAGATTATTTGTTCAGCATACAGATTGAATAAGTATGGTGAAAAGGTACAACCTTGACACACACCTTTTCTGACTCTATACCATGCTTATCCCCTTGTTCTGTTAGGAAGATAGCCTCTTGGTCTAGTCACAGGTTCCTTATGAGCACAATTAAGTGTTCTGGAATTCCCATTCTTCACAATGTTAACCATAATTTGTTATGATTCAGAGCTGAATTCTTTTGCATAGTAAAAAAAAAACAAAAAAACAAAAACCACAGGTAAACATTTTTCTGGTATTCTTTGCTTTCAGCCAAGATCCATCTGACATCACCAATGACATCGCTTGTTCCACATCCTCTTTTGAATCCAGCTTGAATCTATGGCAATTACCTCTTGATGTACTGCTGCAACAATTTTTGAATTATCTAAAGCAAAATTTTACTTGTATGTGATATTAATGATACTGTTCAATAATTTCCACATTCTGTTGGATCACCTTTCTTTGGAATGGGCACAAATATGGATCTCTTCCATTAAGTTGGCCAGGTGGCTGTCTTCCAAATTTCTTGGCATAAATGAGTGAGCACCTCCAGTGCTACATCCATTTGTTGGAACATCTCAATGTGTATTCCATCAATTCCGGGAGCCTTGTTTTTCACCAATTACTTCAGTGCAGCTTAGACTTCTTCCTTCAATACCATTGGTTCTTTATGTATGCTGCTTCCTGAAATGGTTGAATATCAACCAATTCTTTTTGGTACAGTGACTCTGTGTTTTCCTTCCATCTCCTTTTAATGCTTCCTGCATTGTTCAATATTTTGCCTATAGATGTGAGGGAAGAGGAGGGAAAATTTTGGACTAGTTCGGGATCACATGTTGATTTGGGTGAGGGAAAGGATGGTATGGAAAGAGTCTGTGACCAGCATGATGGTATTGGGGAAAGGAAGGACACTGAAATGTGCACATAAGATATAGACAACAGAGGCAAATACTGGTATATGCACAATACTGCATTACTACTAACACCAAACACCAGGCTACGAATAAATGTGTACACAGGTGAAAAGATCGGGTGAGGGTCAGTGAACAGGAATTTACCCTAGACCAAGAACAGATTTGGCTGAAGATAATCTTACATATGCACTTTTGCTACAAAATTAGCCACACACATTACAGAAGAAACAGAAGACAGAGTTGAAATAATCTCTCAGAGACAACTGA
>NW_006921592.1:9866176-9878904 GCF_000298275.1 Orycteropus afer afer | reverse complement strand
TTTCTCTCCTTGGTGTATCTAATCTTTTGTCAAACACATTTTTGAGTTCTCAAATTCAGTTATTAAATTTATAATTTAAAATTTTTATTTGATTTTTTAATTGTTTCCAATTCTTTATTATAATTCTCCAGCTAATGTTTCTGGGTCTGTTGGCATTCTTTGTTTTTCCTCTTGAATTTCCAGTATTTTGGTCTTATTTGCTTTATGCCTGGTAATATTTTATTGATCACTGAACAATTGTTTGTGAAAAATGTAGTGATTCCGAGGCTATGAGTGATAAAATTGTTTTGCATAGTTTTGATCCTCAAAGGCAGGTTAAGGGAGAGGAAGGTCAACTAAATCTATTATGTGTTTGAACTGATTCAAATCAGAATTTCAGTCTTCATGAAATATTGTCTATTTTTGCTTCATCCTTCTCCTAGGACCATTCCCATTGCTATTGAGTCTATTTTGATTCATACCACCCTGCAGGACAGAGTGGAATTTCCTCACAGGGCTTCTGAGGCTATAACCTTTATGAAAAAATACTGTCACATCTTTCTCCCACAGAATAGTCGGTGGGTTTGAACTGCTGACCTTTCAGTTAGCAGCTGAGCTCTTAATCAGTGTCTAACCAAGGTCCCTTTCTCCTAGGGCTGTTGTTGTTATTGTTATATGCCATTGAGTTAGACCTGACTCATAGGAACCCCTCTTTGGGTTTCTGAGCCATTATCACTACGGAAGTAGATTGCACAACCTTCCTTCTGAGAAGTGGCAGGGGTTGGCATATTTTTCTATAAAGAGACAATTAATAAATGTTTTAGGCTTTACAGGCCATATGGGCTCTGTCACAACTGTTCAGCTCTGTCATCATAGCACTAAAGCACAATATGTAAATGGATGGTAATGGCTGCATTCCAATAAAACTTTATTTGTAAAGATAAATATTGGGCTAAATTTCATCCACAGACCATAGTTTTCCACAGACCTTCTAGGGTATAGCCCTCCTGAGTTCCCCACTGAATCCTTGGCCTATTTAACCAAGACTCCTTCTCCATGGAGGGCCCTGCACTCCAATTTTTGTCTCCTTAGCCCTTTAAACCTACGATAGATCAGCTACTTCTCAAACCATTGGATACAGTTTATGAGTAGCAAATGCTTTGAAGGAAAAAGCAATACCAGAAGTTGAGCTCACTTCTCTATATGTATTTCTCTCCAGTGCCTTCTCAGGTTTCTTTCTTCTCAGTCCTTTTGCCTGGGTGAGTCTTTGATTCTTTTGCAGATTTTTTTGTTATCTTGAATTTTATATCATTTCTTCTTGCCTAAATATCTAGTCCTAAAGCTCTAGTCATCCTGCAAATGTCAGTTTAGGTTAACTTTCTCCAGGAAGTCTTCTCTGACCCCTGAATCTCTTGCCCTAGGTGCAGAATAATGTGTAGTTCCCCAAAGATTGTTCTTACCTCCACTTGAAATGAAATTTAAGTGTTTACCACAGCTCCTAAAGTAATGTAAACTTCAAGGGGCAAGGCTATTTCTATTCCAATCTTGTATTATTAGCATTTACCACGATGCCTAGTACATAATAGATACTCAATAATTGTTTGTTAGCCACGTTGGCAGCTCCCTTAGCTGTTGGCAGGGGGTGATGGGATATTTTAGTTGTGGAATGGATGAATGAATGATGAGTGAATAAAATGTTTTAAATACATGAGCAGTATTTTTTTTTCATTATGATGTTCACATTCACTTGCTCCTCAGTATAACCTTATGAGCTGGGAAGACAATATTATTTCCTATTTAATAATAGAAAACTGGGAACAAAGAGACCAGGAGAGTTGCCCATGGTCTTCCACCATGCTTAATGGGGAACACAGACCTCATCTCTAGATTTTTAGGTCTCAGATCAAGTGTCCAGATTGTATGGCATAGTTTTCCTTCACCTACTATTTCTTTGCCCACTTTCTCTTTTACATTCTTGACCCCTTTATTTCTCTTTCATTTTCCCTCCCCCATGACTAGACCTATCATCAAGGCAACACTCAAAGGAAGCTAATGATGCATTGATTAATGGTGTGGTGGTTAAGTGCCTGGCTGCTAACCAAATGATTGGTGGTTTGAATACACTTGTGGTTCCACAGGAGAAAAGATTTGATGGTCTCCTCCTGTGAAGACTGCAGCCTAGAAAACCCCAGGGGGCAGCTCTACTCTGTCTTGTTGGGTAGCGATGAGTCACAATAGACTCCGCAGCACACAACAACAAAATTTATTGGAGATTTAATCAGCCATCATTTTGTCAATGCAGAGCCTCTAAGCCTAACTTCTCCCTCTCCCTGTGACTCTGTACTAGTCTGGGCACTGGATGCAGGAAAAAGTTGTAACTCTTCCTTTTCAAAGAAATGATGTCTGTAGAAATTCCAGGAGTTTTTGAGAACTCATTCATATTAATAAATTACTTTGTAATCTAAACCTAGCTTGTAAATCCTCATAACTTCTTGTTGTTCTTACATGCCATTGAGTTGGACCCTTCTCACAGCAACCCATCCTTGAGTTTCCGAGGAGTATCACTATGGAAGTAGATTGCCCAACCTTCCTTTGGTCCTCATAACTATATGACAATAAATTACTTCAAAACTGTGTATGGTGCTTTCAAGGTCAGGAATGACCTGCATGTCAACCACCTTGTCAGATCCCTTAGTATTGGCAATGGGGTAATAGAATCCTTTAGCTGTTAAAAGGAGGAAGTTAATATGCAAAAGCAATAATATGATGAGTGAGAACAATATATTCTCTGTGGTTCCTTAAAGGAAATAACTTTGACTATATTTTTAAGTAGCTTGCCATTCCCTTCCATTTTCAAATAATTTAAACCAAAATATATAATTTTATGTGTATTTGTGTAGGGTAGGAAAAAGCCATCATTCATTTTTGGGTCTATAAACTCTCTGCCAACATGTCCTCTAGGGGTCAGAGTCTGGGCAGATGGTGCCTGAAGAGTTTTCTAAGAATCACTTCCTTCCACCCTCATGAATAGAAAAAGAATTCTTTATAGACAAGTGCACAACTTTAGAGAGAGAAAACAGGATTACCGAAGCAATTAAAAAAAAAAAAAAAAACCTAACAAAACACTTCTGAAATTACTCAACATTTTCTAGTTCATAATAGCATATTTGGCATGGCTTTATTGGGATGGTTTTCAGTTCCTATCTTCTGAAACACAAAAATTGTAAGCATTGCATTTCTACGGTAAAGATCCTAACTGCACATTGCCATCATTTTGAATGGTATGCTTTGGTAGCCCTAGGTCCAGGCAAGGAACAAGAAGGAGAAACATAGACCAATGGACCAGAAAACACTGGTTTTTTGTTTTTTTCTTTTTTCTTTTTTGCCCATGATCTAAGTTGGATGGATCATTTAAAAGTTGTTCTTATTCCTGTATTTCAGGAAGCATCCTTTTCCAGTGTATGACCATGGAATCAGAGAAGATCTCAGAGAAACAAGAGGAAATCCTCTGCATCTTGGAAGAGAAATTTCCTAATTTGCCTCCAAGAGAAGACATCATCAAAGTCCTACAGGAGACCCAGTTTAGTGTTCAAGGTGAGTACTGCATCTCTTAGTTCTCTCCCAAAGGGAGATGCTTTGTGTGATGCAGTATTGAAAGTAAATTTGTATGTGCCTTCATTTTCCTTACTCTTGTGCATCTGGAAGATTTTCAGACACATATGTTGGTTCACCTGTAAACAGGTGGCTTGTACTGTGGCCTCTCCCTTGAGGCCTTTGTGACTGGATGTGTGATGAATTCATATGTCTAATGTGCATCCAGAGTCCCTGGATGGTGCACACTGGAAGCACTCTGCTGCTAACCAAAGATTGGTTGACCAAACATACCTTAGATGAAAGTCCTGGAAATCTACTTTCAAAAACAAGCCATTAAAAACCCTATGGAACACAATTTTGACACAGTAGGGTCACAATGAGTTGAAGTCAACTCAATGGCAGCTTTTTTCTTTTCTACAGTGCGTACTCTAAATGCACCCTTACATGAATCTCTGTGCTAAGAGGGTTCTGTCTTGAGAATGTGGCAGGAGCAATGGCAAGTACAATGGGATTTTATGCATCAGTTAATTTTAGAAAGAAATAGTAGAAAAGAAATGGTCAAACTGATGAAATTGTTCTAGAAGTCTATGCTTTGTCAAGAAGTTAATAAGCAAGGGAGAATATCTACAAACATTGCATTTGCTGGGTCAACAGGTTTAGTAATTAATACAATGCATTGAGTATTTAATATATACAGTAAAACCTATAAAGACCAGAACGTGTGTAAAGTAGAAACCTACCAGAGAAGGAAAACTCAAATATTTTCCACTAGAACAAACAACAGAAATGTGGTAAGACTGCACCCTGTCAAAGGCCGAAAACTTGTGAGACCCAGAAAAACACGGCAGTTCTGTTGAGTTCCTACTCTCACCGGTTTCATTCATTGTACCAGGTTCTCATACTCTAACTTTGCATGGATTAGTTCACTGAAATCTCATGACAACCCTAAAAGTCAGGTACTATTATATTCTCAATTTCCAGATGAAAATATTGAGGCACAGAAAGACTTCTTTGCATTCCCAGGTCACATACACCCAGATGGCAAGTCCAGGGCAAGATTTAAATGAAGACAATCTATCTTTAAGGTACAAACACTGAGTTACATGGGATACTCTCTTAGTTTGGAATCCCCCAGGGTCAGAGCCTTAAGCAAAGATGCTAGAGAAAATAGTTTATATGGGAAGTGATTCCAGAAGCACAAAGCATAGAATTTTACCTCAGACTTATCCCACTTGAGGGTTGCAATGATGTGCTGGAAACCACTCACCTGGGTTTGCAAGAGCTGACTGATAAATGTTCAGGAAATTTGTGAGTCACTTGATGTCACATCCATAGCTTGAAATCAGCTATGGAGTATTTATACCACAGAAATTGACAAACCACTATGCATCAGGATTTTTTTTTTGAGAGATGATTATTAAACATTTACCAGCACCCACTGGAATATTGAAGGCTGCTCCCAAAACCAAACAAAACCAGTTGCCCTCAAGTCAGTTGCAACTCATGGTGACTCCATTTGTGTCAGAGTAGATTGTACTACATAAGATTTCTCAGACTGTGACCTTTTGGAAGCAGATCGTCAGGACTTTCTTCCCAACTGACTCTGGATGGACTCCAACCTCCAATCATTTGGTTAGTGGTGAAGCACTTAACCATTTTGCTACCCAGGCACTCCTTAGGGCTGCTCCCAAAACTCAAAAAACTAAACTTACTGCCATCTAGTCAATTCCAACTTATAGTGACCTAAATCAATTCTGACTCATATGGACCTCTTGTTGGGTTTCTGAGGAGGTAAGTCTTTATGGAAGTAGATTGCCCCATCTTCCTTCTGTGGAGCAGCTGGTGGGTTTGAACTGCCAACTTTCTGGTTAGCAGTCCAATGCCTTAGACACTATGCCACTAGAGCTCTCAGAAGGTGTTAATTCCACAGGACTCCCAATTTGCCTCCTGCAAAGGGCCCAGTAGGCTCTGCTGGCCAGAAAAAGCCCTGAGGAAAAGAGACATTGGTGCTGGTGGTTGAGAGTCATGCTGGGGTTCATTGAAATGAGAAAATCTGAGGAAATGTGGGTGGGACATATCACGTATACCTTCTATTACATAGACACATGTATATGTAGCTGCACAATGGTAAGCATTTTATAGTTTTCAAACCCAGACCTAATTTTAAATATCACAACACATTTTATAAATCTTTTTATGCTATAGTATGATAAATTGGGGAGCTCTGGTGGTGTATTTCCTAAGGCATTTGACTGCTAACCAGAAGGCTAGTGGTTGAAATCCACCAGCCACTCTTGGAAAGGAAAGTTGGACAATCTACTTCCATAGTGATGCTGCCTCGGAAACCCAAGGAGGAGTCGCTGTGAGTCAGACCTGACTTGACGGCAGTGAGTTTGGTATTTTTGGATGATAGATTGTGGCCTTTCAGTCTTTGAGCTGAAGAAAACTATTTAGTACCTGTCTGCTTCCCAATGTGCTGTGACTGACAGGGTGTTCTAAGTCAACTGATGTCTTAACATGTATCTGGGAAAATATATGTGCTTTAGCAGGCCTTATTTATTATGAATCTTCTTCCCAAGATGTTAGGCCTAATCAGAGATAATACCGTATGAGAAGTAAATGTCACATTCACCTCCTTTTCTCTTTTTCAGTGATAGATTTTATTAAAGCACATTTGTCAAATATGCAATTCTGGATAATTTAGCCATCCTGGATTATTCCTTTTAGCATTTAAGGGACTCAACCACTCCTATTGCCAGAGCCAATTATAAGGATGGCTAACTTAATTATGATCCTTTTATGGGTCACATTTGTAAAGTGCATTTTGAGTAAAATTATACTGAAAATGTAGAGGCTCACGCAATGTTACTGAAAATGTATTTTGGCTTTTTTTTGGGGTATTATCTTTTTAGTTGGCATGGTTGTGCTAGTTTGTCTTTATCTTCCCAGCCTTTCCATTATCTTGTCCTTGTCTTCCTTGAGCCTCAAGAGTCTTACCGTTGAGTGTTTATTCTTCTGGCCTAACTTGACACTGGCTTCTGGTTGGGTTTGGCCAATGGGAAGAGGTAGAAACATGTTGTGTGTGTGTGTGTGTGTGTGCAGTAGGTGGGTAGGTTTGTGGGAGTGGATAAGGGATATGGAAGGAAGGAGAAGAGAGAGGCAGTAATATTTCTTCCCTGTTCCCTTCTGACTTTGGTGCTAAGTTTCTGGCAGCCCCTCCTACCACAGTTCCAGATCTCTCTTCTTGCTAATCTCTGCGTGTTTCATCATCCTGTATTTTTCTCCCCAGTCTTTCCCATGTCTCTGTGAGTGCTCTGCCATTAAAGAGTCTTCTTTTGAATCATGTAGTTAATGCTAATTTCTACTGGGATCCTCAGTGATGTGTGTATTGTTAGTACTTTAATTTTTGCCCACATGTGTATGTTTATTATGGATAAATGTGTATCAGAGGGGAAAGTATTGAAATTTTCAGGGTGAATTATTTAAATAATCCCCTGATATGACAAAAAAAAAAAAAAAGAGGGGCTCTGGTGGTGTTATGGTTAAAGCATTGGGCTGCTAAACAAAAGGTTAGCAATTCGAACCCACCAGCCTCTCTGTGGAAGAAAGATGAGGCAGCCTGCTTCTGTAAAGATTTACAGCCTTAGAAACTCTTTGTGGCAGTTCTACTCTGTGCTGTAGGGCTGCTATGAGTCGGAATCAACTTGATGGCAGTGGTTTATTACAAAAAATATTCCCCAAGTAAAATATACTGTTTTTTTTCTGTCACTCACAGATGTAAGTATTGAGCAGACAATACTGAAGGATCTAAAGGAACTGTCAGATGGAGAGATAAAAGTGGCTATTAGTAACGTGAATATGACCTTTGAGGTAAGCTACATATGCTTTTGAAGCAATGATACATTTTGCACAATGGGAGCATGAACAACTGGAATACAACATTCACCACCACCACCACCACCACCACATAAGTTGGTGTTTGTCTTGTGCTGTGAATTCTTTTTTGTGATATATTTCACTAGGAATAACTAATACGTTATTAGTTTGAGTGAAAACACTATGCTAAGCCAATGAAAAATACTAAACCTGTGCTCACAAGTTGAGTGCTATTTCACACATACACAAAAAAACCTACACCATAAACACTCATGAGTGTGTGTGTGTGTAACATGTTTAATAGCAATTATGCTGTATATGTGATAAGGCTTACTTTTTCTTTTTTTCTCTGCACTATCTTTCATTGTCCACAGAACTTTTCTAAGATAGCAGGTGTCTTTTGGCCTTTGTATGCTATTTGGATACATATTATTTTGATAATCAATGGTGACAACTCAAGTATTAATCATCTCCTTCCAACTGGTTAAATGAATGATTCAGAGTGAATGCTGCTCTTGCCTTTGTGTGTTTCCTTGGTAAATTATCTTTTGTCTACTTTAGGGGTTTTCAATGACTTGTATGTTAATCTTAATTAACCTAACTAATGGGAACTATATTTTATAGGGGCATATTTGTGCTGGGCTGTAGTCTGCGAATTTCTTTACTGTTGTAGTGCCTTTCTTGATGTACATAGCTCCCAACTCATAGCTTTACCAACTCATAGACTTATGGAGATATTTATAGAGAAAATGTTGCAGTATTAAGAATTTGTCTTTCAGTTTTTAGAATTGTATGCTGCTATTCTTTTTTCTCATGACAGTGATGTCTATATCAATGCATATATTTCTGTGGAATGGCAGACATACATATGGATATCCACACCTCAGAAAGCCTAGGAGTAAGCCAGGTGCTTTTTTTCTGTGGTCTTTTTGAAAAATTTATTCCTGGTTGGCTGACATCATGATTCAGCTCTTATATCTATATGAGTACTGTGAGGTAACTGCCATCACTAAAGATAATCACATTTTGTGGTTATATTAAAAACTCAAACCAAACTCACTGAGGTTGAATCGATTCTCCAAAGAGTGGGTTTGAACCACCAGCCTTCTGGTTAACGTCAAATGCCTTAGGCACTCTGCTAGCAGAGCTCCCCACGGTTACACTTTATGGACCACATTATCATTGGATGTAGTTGGTATATGGATTTGGCTGTTTCTGTGGACTTTCAGATTGGTAAATGTTGATGTGAATCAATACAAGAAATACGGGCAATTTGGGATGCAGTAACTAGATAATCACCTTCAATTAGAAATCTGCTTTGTGTCTAGAAATCCAAGGGAAGCATGGATCTTGCAAGGGTCAGTAGCTCTGAGAATCATGTCTTCTAGTTCAAGCCTTAGGGTTTTCTTTCTCTTTCCCACTACCCTGTCTCCCTTCATTTAATGGCATCTTATTAGGTTTTACATGCCTTGTTTAGAATTCCTTTCCAAATTAACATATAACATCTTGTAATTGCTTAGGGAACTGTCTAGTTAGCAAATTATTTTCAGGCTATCAATATAGCTTTAATATACCTTCACTTATATATTATAGAGGTATACAAATGGCTTTGTCAAATACATTAAACTGTAAATGTTTAGCAGGCTGAATAAGTGATAAAACAATCATCTTAATCCTGACAGCAATTTACACAGAGGTCCAGTAATTAATCAGGTGGTTAAGTATATGTCTGAGAGTGCTATATGAGCTTTCAGGGGGAGGGAAAAGGATACTTGTGCATATAAACAAAATATACAGTTTAAACTCTAAACAGCTGAGTGAAAGCTTTTTGCTTTTGCATAATAGAGATATGAGAAATGGAGAAAGAACTCATTAGTAACGTTGCATATCTCCCTTGATGAGAAAATGCATAGTATCTAATCTGGCAATTGGAAAAATCTCCAAGTAAAGGGCTGAGTTTGGTTTTCTCTGTAGGTTCTCTTGTAGTACAGTGATATTTTCCTAATCTCTACTCATTTCAACTTCCTTTCCCATTTCCATTGACCTAACTTGAAAAAATAATGAAAAAATCCTCAGAATCTTATTTTGCATGTTTTGGAGCATCAGTATAATCTAGATATATTCTCAAAGAAATGTTCTTATTCCCATGACTTTCAAAATCTCAATTGTCCTCTGAAGTATGATCAAAACTTAAACCAAAAAAAAAAAAACCTAACCCACTGCTATCAAGTCAATTCTGACTCAGTGACCCCATAGGACAGAGTATAACTGCCCCAATTTCCAAAACTGTAAATCTTTACAGAAGCAAATTGCCTCATCTTTCCATCAAAACCTAAGTACTTCATGTCTTCTGTAAATTCTCCATCTTTCATTACCACTTTCTGAACTCTTGCAAAATGTAGTCTAAATGACAATTTAAAGCTTAAACCTATACTATACCTTCAATTAATTTTGGCCTTCTTTCATGTATTTAGTCATGCCTAGACAATATTTTAAGTTACTCGAGGGCAATGATGGTATCTTTTACTTCTGTTTCCGTTTTATTTCCTGGCACAGTGCTAGACACATAAATACAAATACTTGTTAACACATATTGATGTTTACAATTTGTTTCTTTGATATATGATTTTTATTTCCTTTTAAATTTAAATAAATCAGCTAGAGAAGCAAAGTCACCTAGCAGCATCCAAGGCAACAATCTTTGATCCCTTCTAGTTTATTCTCAGACTACTCTGGATGAAGCTTGAAATCAAATAGATAAAAATGTACCACATATTTGTAGATAGTGCTGCTTATCCAGCAGTAGAAAGATGAAGTGGGCAGCTTGGTAATGTTACCTGTCACTGGAAGGAATCAACTGGAGGTTCTCTGGCATGCCAGGGATATGGGAAAGAGGATTCCTTATGTTTCCAATGGTCCTTTGCAAGGCCACAATCCAAGCACTGTATGTGTCATAGCCTTCATTTGCCCAATGACCAAATTAATTTTCTTAGGTGGAAATATTCAGGAAATTAGAAGAATTTGTCTCTTTGCATAATTTCTCTGCAGCATAATTTTCAGAGGAAATCACTCTAGTTTGAGAGGCTGAAACCATTGCCTTAGATACATAGGTTAACTCTGACACTTTACAAGTCTAGGAGAAAGCTACAAAGAGCCTTTTCCCTAAAAATCCAAGGACTTTTCATTTTTATTTTAATATATCTCACAAGTGATTGTTGTAATCTGCCCAACGTTGTATAAATTAATGAAAGCTACCATAAAGAGCAAATTATCACAATAATGTTGAATTGACAGGTTTTGCAGTGAGAGATGCTCAATAGATGAGGTCAGTATGAATGTGAGTTTGTGAACTGGTAGAAATAGCCTTTTCATCAGAAGCCTATATAGGTAGAGGGGCAGCTGTCCTTATAGAGAGGACCTTTGGAAGCTAGGTCTGTAGACAAGACACTGCAGTCCCATTTCATATGGTCTCTGGGCCATTCTGAGTCTGACTGTAGCACAATCCTGTGGGGCTTACACATCAGCATTTTGGAATCCTTCTATAATTATTCTTCGCTGCAACTTCACTGATAATTGTTGTACCTCTTGAGCCATTTTCTTTGCCTGGCAATTTATTTACCAGAAGAAAATTTATAGATATCAAAGCATGTACTTAACTGGAACAAACTTTAGCTTTATTCTTTTGCCAGCAGAGTAGGTGGCAATTATGCTTCTTGGGCCTAGCTTCTCCCTAGAAAAGCAGTGCATGAAATTGTTAGAAGTTAGGAACAGCTCTTTCCATTCTAATAATGTACCAATGAAGCAACTGAGATTGCTTGTAGCAGTACCACATTATCAATTCCTTTACTAACACCAAATATTATGACACCTCTTCTACTCACTCCCAAAGGCTGTAAGTCATTAGCATCTATATCCTGAAAAGACAACAGCCAAGTACTGATTTGATCACTTTTAATTATGATCAATTGCTTTATGATTTATTCCTGTATAGATACTATTGGTTATATATACTATTAATGAAAGCAGTCATTTATTGATAAATTTAAAAAGTGAAAGTTAGAATAAAGCTGTATCTGTGAACCTGTTAAAGGTATTGATGGTTCAGTAGTAGAATTCTCTTCTGTTTAGAAGACCTGGATTCAATTCCCAGCCAATACCCGTCATATGCAGCTACTACCTGTCCATCAGGGGAAGCTTACCTGTCACTCTCACACTGGAAAGGTTTCAACAGAGCTTCCCAACTAAGATGCATTTGGAAGAAAGGCTGACTTAATGGCAGCTGACAACAACGTGATCCTGTTGCCTGCTAAGCATATATCAACTGTTACTTACATATCTTTTTAATTTCAAATCATTATTCCTTTAAACAGAGGGTCAGAGAAAAAGGGGAAGACCTTCAACTAGATGGATTAACACAGTGGCTGAAGCATTACAAGGATTGTGAGGATGGCATAGGACCAGGCAGTATTTTATTCTGTTGGGCATAGGGTCTTTATGAGTTGGAGCTGACTCAGCAGCACCTAACAACATTTCTTTAAATGATCTGAAAGAATTTTCAATTCTTGATAATTACTTGGAGCAGGAAGAGTTATTCAGGGCTGTTTTCTCTCTGGGTCTCTGGACTGTTCTGTGCTCTCAGCCTGGCCTCCTCATGACACTCTGCTATTTGAAACCTGGGACAGAGAACACATGGAATGCATTCTGGTGAAATGACTCAGAGACTGCTGACTCATCCTGCCTTGCCCAGAGTTACAAGTCAGGCTGCACCTTGGAGCATTGCAGAGGGAAAAATACCAGCATTTTCCATTAGCATTAGGAACACTGACCAGAATGAATTCCCAAAATCACTGCTAAGCTCTTCCCTAACAAAAAGGGGCATCTTACTCAGTCCTCAGTGAAGTTTAAGTGAACCATTTTAGCCAGTGATTTAAGACTGGTCTGAAGTATGATTTGCCAATTCTGGACACCATATATGCTTTCTCATTGTTTGAGCTAGGGGTTTTTTGGAGGTCAAGATGAAAACACTTCCAGGATATTTGACAACTTCAAAATATCTAGCAAACAGGAACCTCAACTCAAACAAAAAACAGGATAAGACAATAGAAATAAAATCCCAAACAAAAGTCTCATTAAACATGGAAGAAGAGGAGGCAATAGAATTATCTGAGAAGGAATTTAGAAGGTATGTTTATAGAACTCTACAAGAGCTCAAGGAAACCCCAAGGAGAATACAGACAGTACCCTGAAATAACTCAGGAAAACCATTCAAGAACAAAATA
>NW_006921592.1:9864410-9865601 GCF_000298275.1 Orycteropus afer afer | reverse complement strand
TGTGGTTTGGTAACATCAGGACTATGCCTTTTCACTTGTCAACCTTGGGTTTGTCAGCCTCAGCAGTCAGCAGCTGTCTGAGTGAAGAAAGCCTCCAGCTTCAGTGGGCTTGGACAAGAGGCAGAGCTGAAGTCCAAGGTGGAGGGGCTTTCACCAAGCCCCGAGAGCTTGACATCTGGAACTCAAACTTCTAACCTCTGAAATTGTGAGAGAAAACTCCTATTTGTTAAAGCCATCCCATTTGTGGTATATTTTCTGGTAGAGTAGCACAGAGGTAACCAAAACTGACAACATGAAAAGAAACAACATATGCTTCATGGAATTCCAGAACAAAAAGAGGTGGGGGAAAAAAAAACAGAAAATTGTGGAGGACTTACTAACAGAAAAATTTCCCACATATCATGAAGGAAGAAAAGATATTTGTCCAAGAAGCTCAAAGAACCCCATATAGGATAGATCCCAAGAGAAAGACACTGAGGCATATAATAACCAAACTCACAAAACCAAAGACAAAGAAAGAGTCTTATGAGCTGCCTGAGACAAAAGAAATATTACTTATAACAATCAAACAGTTAGGCTGAGTTCTGATTACTTAGCAGAAACCATGCAGGCAAGAAGGCAATGGCATGGCATATATAAAATACTGAAGGAAAAGAACTTCCAACCAAGAATCCCATATCCAGTCAAACTGTTCATCAGATATGAGGGCAAAATCAAGACATTCTCTGACAAACAAGAATTAAGGAATTTTGCAAAAACCAGACTAACCCTATAAGAAGTGCTTATGGAAGTCCTTCCAATAGAGAACTCACAACAGAGAACAACAAAATCAGGACACATGACATCAACACTAAAACCAAATCAGAAATAGACACTCAAAATAAGACCATAAAACATTGTACACTAAAAAACAAGGAAGTCAATCTACACATGACAACAGCAACTAACCAATTAGAGAGAATAAAAGTTCTAGGTACAAAACTTCCAAATGGAGAGGAAAACAGGGCAATGCCCTCATAGAACAGACCATTCCAAAAATATAGAGACAAGAGTTCACTCCAAGGTAACCACAGAGAAAATTAACAATCCCCCTAAGCAAACCCAGAAGGAAGGAAAACATATAGGTCTAGTAAGTACAAAACCAGCAATAAAGAAGAAAAGAGAGGAAACACTTAACACTTAATGAACTCA
>NW_006921592.1:9852873-9862950 GCF_000298275.1 Orycteropus afer afer | reverse complement strand
AAAAAAAAAGATACTGACAGAATATTATGAAGAACTGTACTCCAACAGATTTAAGAAACTAGAAGAGATGGACAAGTTTCTGGAATCACAAGACCTATCTAAACTACCCCACTCACAGGTAGAATACTTGAACAGACCCATAACAAAAGAAGAAATTGAACAGGTCATAAAAAAATTTCCTGCAAGAAAAGTCCTGGCCCTGATGGCTTCACTGGAGAATTTTACCAAATATTCAGGGAGGAATTGGCATCTATACTACTGAAGCTATTCCAGAACATAGAAAAAGATGGAATACTCCCCAACTCATTTTATGAAGCAAGCATAGCACCAATACAAAAACCAGAGAAAGACACCACTAAAAAGGAAGACTATAGACCAATATTCCTCATGAATATGGTTGCAAAAATCTTCAACAAAATCCTAGCCAACAAAATCTAACAACATATCAAAAAAATAATACATCCTGACCAAGTGGGATTCATACCTGACATACAACAAGGATGGTTCAACATCAGAAAAACAATCAATGTAATCCACCACATAAACAAAATGAAACAAAAGAACCATATGATTGTATCAATTGATGCAGAAAAGGCATTGATAAAACACCACACCTGTTCCTGTTCAGAACTCTCAGCAAAATAAGGATAGAAGGGAAATTTCTCAACATAACAAATGGCATATATGCAAAGCCAACAGCCAACATCATTATTAATGGAGAAAGACTCAAGGCATTTCCCCTTACAAATGGGAACCAGACAGGGATGCCTTCTATCACCACTCCTATTTAACATTGAATCAGAAGTCCTAGCCAGGGTAATAAGGCAAGAAAGAAATAAAAGGCATCCAAATTGGCAAAGAGGAAGTAAAGCTATCTCTGTTTGCGGATGATATGACCCTATACATAGAAAACCCAAGAGACTCAGCCAGAAAACTATTGGAACTAACAGAGAGGTTCAGCAAAGTGGCAGGATAGAAGGTCAACATACAAAAATCAGTTGGATTCCTCTATACCAACAAAGAGACCTCTCAAAAGGAAATAAGGGAAACAATACCATTTACAATAGCTACTAAAAAGATAAAATATCTAGGAATAAATCTTACCAGAGACACAACAGACCTATATAAAGAAAACTGTAAAACAATACTACAGGAGATAATGAGAGATCTACATAAATGGAAAAACCTGCCTTGTTCATGGATAAGTAGACTGAATATTGTGAAAATGTCAATACTACCTAAGGCAATCTATACATTCAATGCAATTCTGGTCCAGATACCAACAATATTTTTTAAGGAAATGGAAAAACTGATTACTAACTTCATATGGAAAGGAAAGAGACCTCAGATAAGCAAAGCACTACTGAAGAAGAACAAAGTGGGAGGTCTCACACTCCCACTTCTTAAAACCTACTATACAGCCACAGTAGTCAAAACAGCGTGGTGTTGGTATAATGATAGACAGATAGACCAATGGAACAGAATCGAAAACTGAGAAATAGGCCCATTCATCTATGGACAGCTGATCTTTGACAAAGGTCCAAAACCCATTAAATAGGGAAGAGATAGCCTCTTTAACAAAAGGTGCTGGCAAAATTGGATATCCACTTGCATAAAAATGTAACAAGACCCATACCTCACCCCATACACAAAAAACAAACTCAAGTTGGATCAAAGACTTAAATGTAAAACCCAAAACTATAAAATTCATTAAAGATAAAATAGGGGCAAATCTAGGAGCCCTAATTTATGGCATAAATAGATTATCAAACGTAACCCAGAATGCACAGAAGGGAGCAGAGAAGCTAGATGACTGGCACCTTTTAAAAATTATGCACATTGAAATACTTCATCAAAAGGGTAAAAAGAGAACCTACAGATTGGGAGAAAATATTTGCCTATGACATATCTGACAAAGGAGTTATCTCCAAAATCTATACAAAACTTCAACACCTCTACACCAAAAAGACAAACAATTCAATTAAAAAATGGGCAAGAGACATGAACAGACACTTCACTAAAGATGACTTGCTGGTGGCCAGCAAACACTTGAGGAATTGCTTGCAATCTTTACTTATTAGGAGCTCTGGTAGCATAGTGCCTAAGGCACTTGACTGCTAACCAGTAGGATGGCGGTTCAAACCCACCAGCCACTCCTCGGAAGGAAGGTTGAACAATCCTACTTCCGTAGTGATACTGCCTTGGAAACCCAAGGAGGGGTCGCTATGAGTCAGGGTCGACTTGACAGCAAATAACAACAACAACAACAACTTTACTTATTAGTAGAGATGCAAATCAAAATACCAATGAGATATCATCTCACCCAAGCAATAATAGCAAAGTTCAATAGGACAGAAAATAACAAATGCTGGTGAGGTTGCGGAGAGATTGGAACTCTTATACACTGCTCGTGGGACTGTAAAGTGGTACAACCATTGTGGCAAATGGTATGACATTTCCTTAAAATCTGAAAATAGAAATAACATTTGACTCAGCAATTTCATTACTAGGAATATATCTTAAAGAAGTGAGAGGCAGGGCACGAACAGACATATGCACACCTATGTTCATCACAGCACAATACACTCTAGCAAAGAGATGGGAACAACCTAAATGCCCATCAACAGATGAAAGGATAACCAAATCATGGTAGATTCACACAATGAAATATTATGCTACATTAAAGAACAATGAATGATATATGAATCATTTCACAATGTGGTTGAGTCTGGAGGACACTATACTGAGTGAGGTAAGTCAGTCACAGAAGGACAAATATCGACTGAGTCCATTACTATAAAAAGACAAGGAATGGTTTGCTTAAGGAGGGGAACTCACTGGATTGGTTACGGGGTGGAGAGAGAAGAGGAGGGGATAATTTCAGGCTAGTTGGAGGCTACACACTGAGGTGAGCAAGGAGAGGGATGGTATAGAAAGAATCTGTGACCAGCATGATAACATCAGGGAAAGGGAGGACACCAAATTGTGCACATAACACATAGATGACAGATGCTAATACCAGTATATCTACAATACTGCATTACCATTAACACCAAACGCCAGGCTACAGATAAACATATAAACATCTGAGAAGATCAGAGCGAGCTCAGTGAACAGGATTATACTCTAGACCAAGGATAGATTCAACTGAGGCTAATCTTGCACAGATACCCGTGATATAAAATACCCGCAGTCCTTACAGAAACAACAGAAGACAGGCATAGAGCACAGACTGGCAGACCTCACAGACTGCCAGACATTGTGGGAGAGAGATCCAACAGATCTACCAACTCAGGACCAGATTATTGGGGGACACCAGACTCAATTGGCACAACAAAATACATAAAAATCTTGCTCCACAACCTGCATTGGTGAGTAGTAACTGAGGTCTTAAAAGCTTTCAAGCGGCCATCTAAGATGCAGCTAATGGTTCCCTATCATTGGAAGTGAAGATTAAGAGTAGATAGGGCCACCCCTGCAGCTAGAGATAACAGGTCATGTTTAAAGTATTGAATAACAGTGAATAATTAGTTTTTGAGGTCTTTTATTTGGACACAAAACACCACAGGTGCTTCTGCCTTCCCTCATCAGTCACTGCTGGGGACTTGGACTCTTCCTTGGAACACTTGTCTTCCCCACCCTTTGTTCTTCATCTAGAGACACAAGGATTGCTCTCACCAATGATACATCCTGGATTGTTAGCACTTTCCTGAGCTTTCGCTATCATGAGCTGTATTGTCTTCTGATAATGCTCTTTGGATCACATCATGGATTTTCTCTCTTTCCATCTTTCCTTTCCTTAGTAGGCTTTGCTTGCAGTTATTTTTCTTTTCCAGAGGTCCATATGCCCCCTTTATGCATGTTCATATGCTCCCTCCTCATTGCCCCATTCTTCACCATCACTTCTCCTACTTAGGTATTACATTCCTCTTTCCTGTAACTTCACAATGTATATTTGCAATCAAAAAGCCAATAAAAAAGTCTTTCCACATGTCATCAAAATGCTGAAGGCTCTCCATTTAGATGGAGTAATTCTGGTACCCTTTCACTTTATTTGGGGACATCTCGTTTAAGTTCACAATCACCTTGGGGGAAATGGGCATATTATCAGAGGCATATTTTTAAAAAAACATATAATTCTGTATCTTACATAAATAAAAATTTCTCATATATGGATTTTCAAAATAATAAGCAGGCAAAACTATTGTACTGAAATCCTTTCATAGGAGAAAGTAAGTGTGAGCCATCAAATAGGAAACTGAGTATCAATGTACAACTTTCTCAGAAATAAGCTCCTCAGCATTGGTAGAATTCAGCACATCTCTTGTAATTGCCCTGGAATAAATGCTAGTATTTGAAAAGTTGGAGTCCCTGGGTGTACAAGTGGTACATGCTCAGCTGCTAATCAAAAGGTTGGTGGTTCAAGTTTACCCAAAGGCATTGTGGAAAAAAGCCCTGGTGATCAAAAAGCCAACAAAAATCTGAAGTCAATATCTGAAAAATCAGTTATTGACAATTCTATGGAGCACAGTTCTACTCTGACCCATATGAGGTCACCGTGAGGTGGAATTGGCTCAACAGCAATTGGTTTTTGCTTATTTGGAAAGCTAAAGGTAGACTTTGGTGCTAGCCATTTTACTCATCTCATAAGATGACAAAGAAACCAGAAAACATCTTATTAAGTGAATTTATTCTCAACTTTAGCACTGCTGAGGGAATTAGAAATTATTATTTCACAAACTATAACTGTGACAATTTGAATTTTCTTCCTAGCACAATATCTAATTCTTTTCAGTATTGCTCTTTATGGGAAAGGAAACCCTCGGGACATAGTGATATGCTGGGATGACTGCTCCTTCCCTTTGTAAATACATTTTTAAAATGTGCTATAATGTTATTTTGATGGTTTAATTTCTGGAAAGATTTGGCTAGTTACATTTTTAGGAATGTAGTCAGACCAGGTCTAACTGCCTGGTGTTACTTTTCATAAAAGCTGTTGCTTCCCTTTCCTCTGCTTTATCTTCTCTCTTTTCTGCCTTCTTAATTATTTTGCTGATTTGGGGACTTGACCTTGGTTTAAATTAGTTTGTCTGTAACACGTCTGTGAATATGATGTAATATTTCAGTGATTAATTACTGCATTGTATCATCTTGTCATAAAGAAGCAGGCTGTAAATTAGAAGAAAATTATCCCCTTTTCTTGTGATAGAAAAAAAAGTCTGTAAAAGAGAAGCAACCAAGTGCATTAGTACTAGAATGCCCCTTTCCAATCCATGTAGGTAAATGCTGAAATGGTTCCCTAAGTAACAAGGCCTTTTTTAGTACAAACTGAAATGAAACGATAAATTTATACCAAATAGCCAGTGGCAATTCAGAGAAATAAGATTCAAACAAAGGAATAATTTAGGACACTTTCTAGAATAGACTGTTTTGTTGTTCCTTCATCAACAGTGATCGCCTAGGATGCTTGTGCAATGTGTTAGAGAAATGAGGATTATCGTAGGTCAGTGGTGTCGCCTAGTGGTGGAAAAAGGAAAACAGATAAAGTGCTAGAACCAGGATTTGGTAATTTATTATTGTCTTCATTTATTCTCTCAAAAGAATAATTTAATGGCGATTGCATTCATCACATGGTGCTATTCAGTACCTTGAATAATTTAAATTTAAAAAATAATTGTAATGATATAGAATATTCATTGAGTTTTTACTATGTACCACATATTTTATTTTGATTTACTCATGAACCTCTGCAACCACCCTTTTAAGTGAGTCTATTGTTATTTACAAATGAACTTTTAAAGACTCTTCTAGAAGAGCAGTTCATGACATTACGTGTATGTGCCTATGTTTTGTTACCCTAAATTTTAGACTAGCATTCTTTTTCATGACATTATTATGAAATCTAAGTTTCAGTTTCTTCATGAATGCTCATGCCAGGCACACCTATGAGTGACCCTTTCTCCATTGTCCTGACCTTTAAGATTTCCTTCTATCCCAAAGCAAAAATGAGGTAGTTACTTTGTACCTACCTGTCTGTGGAGCCCAGACAATGAGGCTCCCAAGCTCCACTGCAGTCATCAGACCCAGAATCCTAATGACACCAAGGTTAGAGAGAAGAGCTTGAAGCATGCACTCATTTCATCCATCCATTACCATAGCCTTTTGTTATTAGATGTTTAATAAGTAGCTACTATGCACCTGAAATATGGACTAGAGGCTAGTGTACAATTGTTTCTGTCCTGCTTAAGCTTATGAGTGATGGGTAATTCCAATTGACTGTAATGGATGAATATAGGATACCACAGAAGCACATAACCTGATCTGAGACAGGAAGGCAGATTAGAAAACATTTCTGGGACATGGTATTGAAGCTAAAATATGAAAGATATGTAATAGAAGTTGGCTAGGTAAATGAGATGAGGGGGTTGTAGAGAATGGGACAAGGCACAGGAAGAAGATTTCAGACACAGAGAAGAATATATGCTAAGGTGGAAGGTGACAGGAAGCATGGTTATTGACTCTCAGTTAAAAGCCCCAGTGAAATGGCCTTACCCCCAGTTTTTGAGTGCATTCCAGATTTATCCCTGGACAACCTGGTGAGGATGTTTGTGCTGCACAAAGACTGTGAAAGATGCAGGTGGGAGAATAATGGGTATTATAGGTCTATCTGTGGCTGGTAGATATTAAGAACTGTTTGGAGTTGGCCACAGAGACAGGGAGAGCTTCATTCTTTTGGTGGATTGGTGGTGGGAGTATGTAGATACAGTTTATTAGTACAGCACTTGGCTGATTCCCATTTTGTCCATCAGATATAGGATTGATGGCTTTGCTTAGTAACCCAGAGTAAGCAAATGTCTTAGCTTTTAGAGCTGCCATAACAAAATAACTCTAAGTGCATGTGTGGCTTTAAAGAACAGAAATTTATGTTTATAATTTTGGAGGCTGTAAATCCAAGTCAGGATAGTGACTGTGTTGATTTCTTCTGAGAACTCTGAGAGAGGAACTGAGCTATGTCTCCTAGCTTCTGCTAGTGCCTGGCAATCCTTGATGTTCCTCGGTTTATAGGTGCATCTTCATATGTCACCTTCCCATGTGCCTGTGCTCTTTTATAAGATACCACTCAGGTGGGATTAGGACCCACCTCATTCTGGTATGACCTCATGTTAATCTAAGCTTGAAAGAAAGGGAAAGAAGCAGTTACCATAATCTGGAAGGAGAAGGTTGAAAAGAGAGGACCATGTTGAGAGAAAACTTTGGTCAAGGAATGGCCAGCTCAAGATGACCCAACACAAAGGAAATAGAGGGATAAACACTTTGCCTTCACTTTCTTTCCTCCTTCTAAAAACCTGTTCCCATTGACTAAAATCAATAGAATACTACAGGCCAATGAAAACCCCTATGTAGTCCATAAAATCATTGTACTGAGGAGAAGGCCAGGTGAAGAGGACTGGCTCTGGAGGCACAAATGGAAGATAAGTTGCCAAGAGATGTTCAGTTAGAGGCTCTGCTGATGCACCAAAACAACACCTAAACCTTCCTAAAATGATGTGTGAGACCATGGCACACAATTTCCAAAGGTAGATGAAATCTGGTTACACTGCTCTTAAACCTCTCACCCTCTTTGAGGGAATCAGTCAATTGCAGTTTTGAAGTAGAAAAGAAGAGAAATTTTTAAATGTGTGGGGGCTGTGTTGTCAGTAAGGAGAAGTATATCACTTCCTCACCTCAAGCCTGGGCAAAGAGTTTTCAAAGGTCGGCTCAGGAGATTCATGTGAGTCCCCTTCAGTTTGAGGGACACATTGGGTATGTTTCTTGGAAAACATCAGGGGTGAGAAGTGGGCTGACTGATTGTGTTGCCCATGGAGCATAAACTAGGGGGCTGCACTGAGTAATCTACACCCTGAGAAGACTGTCTGAGTAATAGATGCTGGACTATTGTCTATAGGGTCAGATGTGGGTCATGTGTGAGAGTGTCAGTGTGAATTTCTCTTAGCTCTTGTCCCAAAGGACTGACCTGAAGTGAAAGTAAAATAGATCTCACTGGGGTGAAGCTACAGAAAGGGCCAGCTTGCTAAGGGGTTGGTACAGTTATGAACAGAAGTGCATTTCAATTGTCTAGAGGCTCAGAATAGGTAGGGGATGGGAAGCTCCAATAGGCCTACAAACAGTTCATGAAAGAAAATGTCTGTGTAAATACCTGTGAGGGAGCAGTGATAGTCCAGTGGTAGAATTCTTGCCTTCTATGTGTGAAAAAAGGGCGTGGGGGCAGCATCTAACATCCTCTAACTTCACAAAGGGAATGAAAGATAAAGGTCAACAGCTCAAGGGTTATTCCTATGAGACGGAGGTCAGAACAGGCCACTACCCTCCAAACTTTTCATGGCACTCTCTACTTCTCTGCTGGGTTCAATAATTCATTGCCATGGCCACACAAAACTTACAAGCAATACTCATGATTAAGAGGGTGGTTAGGGAAGTAACAAGTTACAATTCAGGTTCAGAAACGTTTAGGATATAATTCTTAAATCAGAACAGCCTTCTTTCAGCCATGACCATAGGCATGCCTCTTTGGTCTTGCCACTTGGCCTGACCTCAGCTCTGCTCCAGCGAGTGTTACAGTGCTCTTTTAACTCTGCTGATAGATGCCCAGAGAAGCACCCCATTCTGCCAGCAAGACTCCTGCCTGAAGGCACTCAGCTTTCTCACTCAATAGGCTGGGGAGCCGACCACTGTCTCATGCATTTCTCTTGGTTCTCCTACCTCTGCTGCTGAGGTTTCTTAGCCACCATCTCTTGCCATCTCATCAAACAAAGCATTACAGCTCTCTCTGTCTCCTGGGTCAAAGCAATTTGGTGCAGGGATCTCAGATCTAAAGGATGCTCTTCATTCCTGGCTCTTCTTTCTTGAGCTATCCCTTTCTTCCTCTGTGATGGCTCATTTTAGGGCTAGTACAATGCAAAACTGACCAATCCCCATGTTCGGGTTCCATATACCTTATTTTCATGGTCTCATCCCCACAAGGGTGCCATGTATCTTATTTACATTATTAACAAGCTGTCCAGTCCCCTTGGTGGGCCATAAGCACTTCATGTTTGCATAGTTCCACCCAGTCATCTGGTGAAAGTCACAAAGACCATGGTTAGAAGGACCATAATAAGTAATTCACTGCACTGCAATGTGGGAGACCTGGGTTTGATTCCCAGACAACGTACCTGATGTGCAGCCACCATCTGCTTGCTAGTGGAGGCTTATGTGTTGCTATGATACTGAACAGATTTCAGTGGAGTTTCCACACTAAGATGGACCAGGAAAAGAAAGGCCTACTGATCTGCTTCCAAAATTCGGACAATGAAAACCCAAGAGATCACAATGGTTTGATCTGCAACTGATCAAGTGGATGGTTTGATCTGCAACTGATCAAGTGGATGGTGCAGAAATGAATGGAGTTTGATTTCATGAGGTCACCATGAGTCAGGGATAGACCTAATGGAAGCTACAGTGATAAAAACACCTGTGAAGAGCAGAGAGCGCTAGTGTTAACTACTCCAGAGCCTAACAATCAAGTGATACTTTTCCTATTCATCTTTCCTCATCTTCTTTCTTGTACTCTAAACCTAAAGGGGTCAGAAACCAGTTAGTGAGATTGAGGATTAGAAGGGATAGGAGAGAAAGAGTGAACAGGAGGCCAGACATCCTCCCATTTATAGCAGGCCCTGCTAAAGGAAAAGCTAGAAGTTTAACTATACAAATTGCAATTTTGAGTATGGACATTATGACTACTAAAATGAGACTACATCTTGTGAATTGAAATGCCTGGGAAACTGTGTTACTAAGATTATTCAGAAAATCCATGGAGTTTGACTGAGTTTTCCAAAGGATCAGAGCAAAAATCAGGTCCATAGAGTGATCCTAACAATTGCATTTTATGAATCCTGCCGTTGAGTCTACCCTTACTAATGGCGACCCCATGTGTGTCAGAGTAGAAATGTACTTCATACGGCTTTCAATGGCTGATTTTTTAGTGGAATACCAGGCTTTTCTTCCAAGGTGGACTCAAACTACCTTTCAGTTAGCAAC
>NW_006921592.1:9850491-9851708 GCF_000298275.1 Orycteropus afer afer | reverse complement strand
CGTGGAATACGTAAATCAATCAGCTTCAATTAGTATTAAAAATGTCAGTATATTAGATATGCCCGTGGGTGTATTTATCCCACAGAGTTTAATATGTTTTAGTTTTGCCATCTTTGAGGTAGCCGTATGGTTAATTTGTCACCTTATAAGAATAGAATATTACAATCTAAGCTCATTAATGACATAATGTGCATGCACCATTGAAAGAGTCCATGTCTTGGTTGTTTTATTGATGCCCTAGGTCTGATTTGAACGCTGTCTGCCAGCGGCACTGAGGGTCTGGACTAAGCAAGGATATTTGCTGCTTTACTTTCTTCTTGAGTTACTCTTACCATTTTTACAGTTACAGAAAAGCAGTGGCAAGTAATGTTCTGCATCATTTAAAATTGTTGGACAGTATTATTGCATCCACAGGTAGATGCATCCACAAGGTCCTATGAGTTTACCTTTAGATTTTATTTTTTCACAATGGTAAATGGAAATTAATAAATTATAATCTGGTGAAGTGTCAAAGATAGGTTTGTTCTTCTTTAGCTTTCAAAATGATCCCAAGTGTTTTTTAAAAAATATTTTAAAATATAATTACTCATCTCATAAGAAAAGCTTTGATATCTGCCCAATAGAAACAGCTTTTGTTAAAGAAATCCTGATTTTAAGAAATTACCTACTTAGAGATAATTACCTTATCACTTTTCATTAACAATCTGCTAAATGATGCTGAATTGCTAAATCCATGCTAAATTTTCTATATCAGATTCTAAACATAAACTATGGCATAAATAGGTTCTTTTGATTCTCTTTTCTCCTTATCAGTGTTCTTTGATTTCCCAAGGGAGTGAAAATCTTCCTAAATTACAAACAGCTGATATTTTCTTTTTAAACAGTCTTGATGCACTTCTGTCAGGTGTAGAAATGTCACTCAATTAAAATATTTATTAGACAACTATTAGACCTTGGTTGATAACTTTCACTTATATTTGTTTTGGAACACAAATGAAATGACTGTTTTACTATCTAATACAAAAGGAGAAAGGCAGTCTGTGAGCATGTGTGTGTAACCTTTGCATTTGACTGGTAAGGAAAATACTACTTATTATGACTTCTCTAAATTTGATCAATTTATCATTTGGGGTCTGTTATTCTTGCTTTTATCACTGCTTTACTAGTGATGTTTATGGGATGTCGGCTTTAACAGCAGGTGGTGTTTTTTGAAAAAT
>NW_006921592.1:9847501-9849091 GCF_000298275.1 Orycteropus afer afer | reverse complement strand
CATGCTCCTTCTCAGGACCAGCATGATGTAACACAGCATCTCTTATATTCAATGTAGAACTAATCATACCCTTGTCTTAGTTATTTAGTGTTACTATAACAGAATACCACAAATAAGAGGCTTTAACAAACAGAAATTGATTTTCTCACAGTTTAGGAGGCTAGAGGTTTAAATGCAAGGTACCTGCTCTAGGGAAAGGCTTTCTCTGTGAACTTCTGCTCCTGGAAGATCTTCATGTAGCTTGACATCTCTTTCCCCCACCTCTGCTTGCTCACGTGCTTGTTTAATCTCTTTTATATCTCAAAAGAGATTGATTTAAGACACACTCTACACTAATTCTGTGTCATTGACATAACAAAGAAGACTCGGTCACAGATGGGATTATAACCACAGTTATGTTGCAGCTGTTGTTATTAGTGCCATCAAGTCAGTCCTGATTCATAGTGACTGACCCTATGAACAACAGAACAAAACACTGCCTGGTCCTGCACCATCCTCGCAATCATTGTTAATGCTTGAGTCCATTGTTGAAGCCACTGTGTCAATCCATCTCATCATTAAGGGTCTTCCTTTTTTTCATTGACCCTCTACTTTACCATGCAGGATGTCCTTCTTCAGTGACTGGTCCTTCGTGATAACATGTCTAAAATACGTGAGACAAAAATTTCACCATCCTCCCTTCTAAAAAGTATTCTGGCTATATTTCTTCCTCTGAAGATTCGTTCATTCTTCTGGAAGTCCATGGTGTATTTGATATTCTTTGGCAACACCATAATTCAAAAGTATCAATTTTTCTTCAGTCACCCTTATTCATTGTCTAGCTGCCACATACATATGAGGCAATTGAAAATATGGCTTGCAAGAGGTGCACCTTAGTCATCAAACTGACATCTTTATTCTTTAATACTTTGAAGAGGTCTTTTGCAGCACATTTGCCTAATGTAATATATCATTAGATTTCTTGACTGCTACCTCCATGGACATTGATTATGGATCCAAGTGAAGCCCTTGACAACTTCAGTTCTTTCTCTGTTTGTAATCCAAGAAATTAGACTATATAAAGAAGAACATAGCATCAGGATAGGAGGAAAATTCACTAACAGCCCAAGATTTGCAGATGACACAAACATGCTTGCTGAAAGTGAAGAACACTTGAAACATCTAGTGATGAAGATCACTAGATCTTCAATATGGATTACTCCTCAAAATAAAGAAACAAAAATTCTCACAACTAGACCAATAACCACCCAGTTATAGAAGTTAGGATTTACAACACATATTTTAGGGGGACACAATTCACTCGATAACATCTTCCACATGTAAATCTCATATCCTTCCCTATTCAGTATTCCATGAAGGAACTCCAGTAATAGTTTATATGCTCAGTTAAGCAAAAATTTGGCAATATCCTAAGAATGGTTCATGGCACATTCATTGAAAATCACTAATCTTAAATTTTCATTTCATTGTCTTATATATGAAGTAAGGAGCTCTGGTGCAATAGTGGATAAAGCACTTGGCTGCTAACCAGAAGGTCAGTGGTTCAAATCCACCAGCTGCTCTGCAGAAGGAAGGTGGGGCAACCTACTT
>NW_006921592.1:9845288-9845916 GCF_000298275.1 Orycteropus afer afer | reverse complement strand
CCAGCCTTCTGGTTAGCAGTCAAGTGCTTTAGCCACTATGCTACCAGAGCTCCTAGGGTATTATGCTTTCTTAATCAATTTACTTGGCAAAATTTCATTAATGATCATATATCTTTTGTAAAGAAAAGGATTTCATTTACTAAACTTATATACAATTTTAAATATGAGAGTCTGGGTTAAAATTCAAAATGAAACATCTGTGCAATGAGGGGTTGGAATAGTGAATAATTACCCTTTGATTTATGAAAGTGCACAATTGTTTTTTGTATAGTCTCATAGACCCACTATCTGTCTGTCTGAATCTTGTCTCAGAGGCTTTCCCAACATGAAAAGTTGGAGTCTGGGAAAGAAGTGGATAATCCACACCACATGGTTTCTGGCCATTTGGTTAAAAAATTATGTGTGATTTTTATGAACATCTGGGATTTTGAAATACTAGGATGTACTAAACATCATGGGCAGAAAATAGAATATATGGTTCATTAAAAGTACCATATTGGGATCCTGTGAATCAAAATCTACGTTCTCACAATGTTTCCTTCATTTGCACTTCTGTTTGTTCTCCCCTTCTTCTCTCTTTCTCAGACTTGGTTATAAGAAACCAGAAGATAGACATAACATGCTGTAG
>NW_006921592.1:9841739-9843953 GCF_000298275.1 Orycteropus afer afer | reverse complement strand
TAACTACTGGGAGGAAGTGGGAAGAGAGCTGTTACATTGTGGAGAATTGCAGTCAATGTCATGAAACAATATGTGTAATAACTGCTGTAGGGAAAATGAAATTGCTTTGTAAACTTTCACCCAAATGACAATAAAAATTTAAAACTTAAAAAAAAAAAAAAATCTACGAAGTGCTGTTCTACTCAAGCACACATGGGGGTGCCATGAGGTGAAATTGACTCAATGGCAACTGGTAACTGGTGAAGGCTAGATCTAGAGACTAATAATTTTGGAGAATAATAATGATAATAATTGGTAACACATATCAAATTCTGAGAATATTTTAGACACTTTGCTTAAAACTTAATGTGAATTGTCCCATGAAATTCTTAAGGCCTTTTGAGGCAGTTACTATTATTATTCCCATTTTATAGAGGAAGTGTCTGAGGCTTTGTGGTAGTTAAGGTTATGTGTCAACTTTTCAAGGCCTGGTTTTGAGTGGCTGGGCAGCTTGATGCAGTTATTCTCCATGGTGTGCTTAGTCATCAGTGCCATGGTGGACTCTACTGGAGCAGCTGTGGCTGCCTTAGGGATGTGGTCTGCTTCCAGTACATGAGGAGAAGCTTTGGGAATGGTCTGCAGCTTTTGGCACACTTGAATCGTGCATGTAGCTGAGTCATCATTCAGCAGCTTGCCTTGTTGTCTGTCAATCTTGGGACTGTAAATGGACTTGAATCAGTGGCTTGCTGTGTAGTTTGAATATTGAGACCGTGCCTTTTCACTTGTTGACCTTGTCAGCTGTCAGCCTCACCAGCCAGCAACTGCCTGAGTGAAGAAATCCTCCAGCTTCAGTGGGCCAGGAGCAAGAGGCAGAGCTGAAGGCCAAGGTCTAGGGGCTTTCACTCAGCCCCAAGAGCATGGCACTTTGAACTCAGATTTCTAGCCCCAAAACTGTAAGAGGATAAACTCCTGTGTGTTAAAGCCACCCATTTGTGGTATATTCCTGGCACTAGGTAACCAAAATAGGCTTAACAAAAAACAAACAAAACAAAACAAAAAACACCTCACTGCGGTGGAATCAGATCCAACTCACAGTAACTCTTCCTTGGGTTTTCTCCACGGTATCACTACAGAAGTAAATTGCCTAATATTCCTTCTGAGGAGTGGATGGTGGGTTTGAACCACCTGCCTTCTGGCTAGCAGTCAAGTGCCTTAGGCACTCTACCGCCAGAGCTCTTATCAGAGGTTTAGAGAGGATAAATAACTTGTTTGAGATAGCAGAGCTACTAAGTGGTTAAGCACTTGCATACACATGCATGACATTTAAGCCTAGCCTTCCATGTTGAGCGATTTCCCTCCACCACCCACTGCGTCTAGGTTCCGGAAGGATAAAGCCTGTGGCTGAGTCCTAATCCCTTGCTCTGCCAGTGACCGTTTTAGCATATTTATTTGATTTCTCTGAACCACAGTGTCCTTATCTGTGAAAAAGAAATTTAAAAACCTACTTCATGGAATTGTTTTGAGAATTTAATGTATATAAAATGTTAGTAGTTCCTAATGCACATTAAGTGCTCAATAAATAATAGCCAGTTGTATTAAAATAATCTTGTTCAAATAATATAAAATATAGTATAAAATATAGTGGCTTTAAACAAAACCATGCATTATTAGGAAGCTAAAATTACCCGATGGCAATGGGTTTTCTTTTTTTTTTCCCCTTAATCCTCTTGCTGGGTAAATTCTTAGTATCTTTATAAGCCCATCTCTTTTGAAAATCAGGTTGGAGGAATGGTAGATGTGCTGAAATTCTATAGGACACCATGTTGTATGGAAGAAAGAATTATGAAGCCGAAATTAAGAGACTGGAATTCTCAACCTAGGTTTGCTACAACCTACCTGGGTGAATTTAAGCTAGTTCTGAATTTTGTTTTTTTCTTTTGTGTTTCAAGAAAAATAAGGAGTTGGGTGTGAGAATGGGGACTATAGAATTAGATGTGCTTCATAGACCTTTGGACTAAAAATTCTGTGATTCTAAAGGTAAACTATTCAAAGTGATGATGTGCCAGTTGAGTGAATGATGCCATGTCTCTGCTCCTATCAGTGCCACCCGCAAAATCCTAGCTCTGTACTGTGAAATTCCTCACACTTCACAGTGTTTCTCTTGTCCAAATCAAACCTGGTTCCGTTTGGTATGTTGTTGTTGTTGTGTGCCATCACATAGGACCCAACTCATAG
>NW_006921592.1:9816889-9839534 GCF_000298275.1 Orycteropus afer afer | reverse complement strand
GACGGAAAGCACACTGTCTTCTATATTAACAGTCTATGGCATACTGTATCTCCTACTTCCTGTGTATGTACTGAAGAATAAGGACTATAAGGACAGGTTTTACCTTTGCTTCACTCTAGCTGACACAATAGACTCTCTCTCTCTCTCTCTCTCTCTCTCTCTCTCTCTCTATATATATATATATATATATACAGAATGAGCTCTGGTGGCACAGTGCCAAAGGCATTTGACTGCAACCAGAAAGTTGGTGGTTCAAACCCATCAGCTACTCTGTGGAAGGAAGACTGGACAATCTACTGCCATAAAAATTTAGTGCCTCAGAAACCCAAAGGGGTCACTATGAATAGGAATCAACTCGATGGCAGTGAGGTGATTTTTTTTTTTTTTTTGGTATATATATATATTCAGAATTTGTGCATAGTGCAAACAGTTAATATGCTAGGCTGCTGACTGAAAGGTTGGAGGTTCAGTTCTAGCCAGAGAACCTTGTAAGAAAAGCCTGGTGATCTAGTTCTGAAAAGTCATGCATTGAAAACCCTGTGGAACACGGTTCATGGGGTTGCCAGGAGCTGGAATGGACTCGATGACAATCAGTGGATTAATACATATATTCAGAAGCCACTGGGGAAACATGTGTTTTTTTCTGGTCAATCCAGGCAAGCTGGCCAATCAGCCAGGAAATTCAGAACCCACAAAATGAAGGGAAGAAGCAGTGGCTTCCCAGGACAGTTTGACCCCAAAGATCAGTTCCAACCAATTATAAATTGAGGATAGAGTGACGAAAGGGTGAAAGCGAATAGAAGGAAAAAATGAACTGAACACCAGTGTTGCGTTAGCTGCTTTTACTTGTGATCCCGCTGCATCTCCACAATGCTACTGAAGTGCAGATCTGTGTATTCATTCCCGTTTTACAGATAAGGAAATAGAGGTTTGCAAAGGCTGAATGATTTTTCACACTTGTGGCAAGTGTTTGAGCCAGAATCCAAACAAAGCTTGTGAAAAGCAGAAAACGGAAACTTAAAGAAAACTGTCAAGCGATGCAATTCTGTGGTTTGGCTTGAAAGGTCTTTAGAATCCAAACTCTCCACATAAACGAGTGGTCTCTTTGCGGTGGTAAAATGGCAGCATGTTTTTCATTTCACTTCCCTCCTGAGTTGTTTATTTAGAAGCTGAACAGACATCTGGCAGGGTGGGCAGAGAGAAAAGACATTTTGTGTCAGAAATAAGAATTTCTAGATCAAGAAGAGATGAAAGAATAATTCTCTAAAGATTCATTCTAATAGATTTTGACAATCTCATTCAGACCCCTGACCCATATTATACCTTGCAATAATAGTAAAAATGGAAGAATAAAAGAATCACTTGTAAGACTTGAATTCTGAATAATAAGAATATGCACTGTCCTTGACAAAAGTTTGGTCATTAACAATCTCCCATTGTATTTGGAAGCCTCAGTGGATTTCAAACCATGTTGTTTCTTGAATGCTTGCTAGATATTATGAGCTCCAAATAAACTGAGCAGAATTAATTCAAGAATAAAAAGGTTATTCCTCCTTGTGTGTCTTGATCTGATATTTGCCATATGGATGCCTCAGCATTACTCTCGCAGCAGGCTTAATTTATGGCACATACCCACATTGACGGAATACAAGAAAGCACAGCTTTTCCCCCCTTATTCTTAGCTTTGCTGGCCCTGATTCTAATTTGCTTAGGTGAAGATTTCCTGACAGTAAGGGTGGGCATTGGCTACAGCTAATGGGTAGAAGAATATCTACCCTGTCAAATTGTAGCTAGAGAGTAGGAAATTGGGGATTTTTATCATGATCTGCTTCGTGGTGTAGTGCCTAAGGCATTTGACTGCTAACTAGAAGGCTGGCGGTTCAAACCCACCAGCCACTCCTCAGAAGGAAGGTTGGGCAACCTACTTCCGTAGTGATACTACCTTGGAAACCCAAGGAGGGGTTGCTATGAGTTGGATCTGACTCAATGGTGGTACGTTTGGTTTGTTTTTTTGGTTATGTCAGTGGTGACAGTAAATGTTCTGATGTTTTCCTAAAATAAAGATTCCCCATTGCTAACTAGGCCATCACAGCTAGAAGCTCTGCAGTGTTCAATAGTTGACATATTGCTATTTGGTCTATTGACTCATTCATTATTTCAGTAAACCAGGCCCTGCGCTAGCCATGGGGATTGCAGAGACACAATGAAGAAACATGATCTCTTAAGGATGTACCAGAAGACAGACATGTTTTTAGAAAATTGTTGTTGTTGTTAGCTGGCATCCAGTCATCCCCTGACTCATGGTGACCCTGTGCAAAACACTGCCCTGTCCTGAACCACACTCATGATCCATTGCAAATTGGACTATTATGATCCATAGGGTTTTGGTTTTGGTTTTTTATTTTTTGTCTGATTTTCAGAAATAGATTAGGCCTTTCTTCCTAGTTCATCTTAATCTGGCAGCTCTGCTAAAACCTGTATAGCATCATAGCAACATGCGAGCCTCCGCTGATGGTGGATACATTCATTGGCTGGGAATTGAACTCAGGTCTACTATATAGTAAGCAAGAATTCTACCCCACTTTCCCCATTGTAGACAATTACATGGTATTAAAATGGGTGCTCATTGGGACTATGAAAAAAGTCAGTTTGGAGGGGTCAGCAGAAGCTTCACAAAGGAAAAGAAGGTTCAAACTATTGGGACAAAGATTCCTTCTAAATTCCTACTTCCATCGTGTATTTTATGGTTCCATTTGGAAATTACACATTGTGGCTTTCCAAGACCAAATTAACTAAGAAGCGGCCCCATCCCTGCTGCCTTTGCTGTTTGATGCTATATTAATGGTTGTCATGTAGATATTATTGCTTATAAATATTGGGTACATATTAGTCTGAGGGTCTTGTTACATCACACTTAAAACCAGGGCCTAGAGCTCCTCTGCCCAACCCCTCTGCATCTAAAGCACATCAAGTACCACAGAGATGCTTACTGAAAGTTTGTTGACAATCGCTGTTGGTGACTGTTGTGAACTGAATTATATCTCCCAAAAATGTATGTCCATTTGACTAGGCCATGAGCCTCAGGATTATGTAATTATCCTCCATTTTGTGATATGATGTAATTATCCTCCATTTTGTGATATGATGTGATTATCCTCCATTTTGTGATGTGATGCAATCATTCTCCATTTTGTGGTATGATGTAATTATTCTATGTGTTATAAATTCTAACCTCTATGATGTTAATAAGGGAGCTCTGGTGGTATAGTGGCAGGATTAGAGGCAGTTATGTTAATGACACAGCATACAATCTACCGGCTTAGGTTGTATGGTGAGTCAGTCTTTTTTGAGATATAAAAAAGATTAAATAAGTGAGAAGAGATGAGATGGACCTGACTACCACCAAAAAAGAAAAGCCAGGAATGGAACATGTCCTTTGGACCTGGGGTCCCTGCGCTGAGAACCTCATATACCCAGGGGAAGATTGATGGCAAAGATTGATGCCATGTGTCTTGGAGATCTCCAAGGAACACTGGGTCCACAGTTGTTGAAAAGAGACAAAGACCTTACTCCAGAGTCAACAGAGAAAGAAAGCCTTCCCCTAGACTTAGAGCCCTAAATTCAGACTTCTAGCTTCTTAAACTGTAAGAAAATAAATTTCTGTTTATGTTATTTCTATTATAGCAGCACTAGATAACTAAGACAGTGACACAGAGCTGGGGCTTCTGGCTGTGGCAGAGAGGGAAGAGGAGAGGCCTGGGAAGCAGGATGTTACTCATTGAGAAGCAAAAAAGCCTCACTGACCAGCATTATGGTCTCAGATCCATGAGCATATGGGGAGGCCTCATGGGAATGCTTGCTAGCCAAACTAAGAGCTCTTTACCTTGTTCTCAAGTAGACACCAGATGCAGAAACCTATAAAGATGCTGCATATTACAGCAGTCTTTTCTCTTTTTAATGTTGCTTCTGAGTTTCCTTTGCAAAGGGAAGCTTCCATATTGGGACTCTCTAGAGTATGAACTTTTATTTGGAAAAAGAGCATGATTCCCTAGTATTATGGGAAGACCACCAGATGAACAGCTTGAACTCTGGGATTCAAGTACTGGTTCCACCACTTAATCAAAACAAACAAACAAACAAAACTAAATAAAACAAATACTCAAGGAAACAATTAGTCCAAAGGACTAATGGACCATGTGAACCACAACTTCCACAAGCCTGAGACCAGAAGAACTAGATGGTGCTTATCTACCACTCTGCTGGTCTCTAATCAGGACCACAACAGAAGGTCCTGGACAGTGTGGGAGAAAAATGTAGAACAAAATTCAAAATCATAAAAAAGACTAGACTTACTGGTCTGAGAGAGACTGATGGAACCCCTGAGACTATGGTCCATAGACACCCTCTAACCTGGAACTGAACCCACCCCCGGAGTCAACTTTCAGCCAAACAATAGGCAGGCCTATAAAATGAACAATAACACCTGTGAGGAACGTGCTCCTCAGAACAATCAACCATATGAAACCAAATGGGCAGCATATGCCCAAAAATAAAGTTCAGAAGACAGGAAGTTGTAGGAAATAAGGGTGAATGGAAACTGGGAACCCAGGGAGGAAGTAGGAAATGTGCTGTTTCATTTGTCACAAAACAAAATGCATATAAACTGTCGAATGGAAAACTATTGTGATCTGTAAGCTTTCATCCAAACTAAATAAAATGTTTTTAAAAAGTAAAACAAAACAGTTGACATGGAGTTGATTCTGACTAATCCCAACCCCATGTGTGTCAGAGTAGAATTGTGATCCATGGAGTTTCCAACTGATTTTTTCAAAAGTAATTATAATTGTGATTGCTCTGGCTATGTCAAAGAGTTGTGAAGTCTGGTGGAACAATAGATGTGAAGCCTTTTGCAAAAGGTAAAACACTACCCAAGTAGAAGGGATTATTTGGAAGGTGAAGTTTCCTGATTTTTATATCAGCTCAAACATGCCAGTGCCTTTGGAAGGGTCTTGTCTTAAAGCTGTTCATGCTGAACTTTTTCCATAAAAATGTGAAAGTGGCAATTGTCTACATCAAATTATGAGGGTGAAGGGTGGAAAAAATTAGGAGGAAGTCTTAAGCTCCCATAGTGCCCCTCCTTGGGTCTTCCTCCAGGAGACAATGATTCATTCTCAGGAGTTTGTACTTTGCTCTTCTGAGTTACGCACAGTCAGCAGAGCTATCTCAGTTCCATCTTGAGGCTTACTTACATATCTTTTCCTTAGATTGAAGGTCTAGGAAGATGGGGCAATCTACTTATGCAGTAGTGATACTGCCTTGGAAACTCAAGGAGGGGTCGCTATGAGTCGGGTCCGACTAGATGTCACATAACAACAACAACAACAATAATTCTCAACTGGGTTCACAAGCTATTTTTAATATTTTAAAATTAATGCATTTACTCGTGGTAACTCTCCCCATGCTAAGAGATGTGTCTCATTTGCCTGGGATATTTATTTAGTGAATTAACATTAGTTACTTCATGCTGTTTTGACTTATGCATTCAGTAAAAATAGGGAAATGTTGTAAATGGTTACCTAGGAAATGCCATGTCTTTATAAGACAAAATCTTTCAAAGCAAGAGGCCTTGTGAGCTCTGAGGTTCTCATAATCTATTGAACAAATATTACAAAATCTGATGAAGGCACAAAGAACTTTAGTTGCTGGTGGTGACTTTGGAGGCCAGTGACTCATAAGCAGAATCTTCAAGGATGAACAGGAGCCAGGTGGAAGAAAGGGCAAAAGGCATCCTAGTTAGAGAATGTTCTGAGCCAAATGTGAAGAAGAAAATACTGTGACTATGGAAATGACAGGAAGCTGGATGTTGCTGCAGCATAAAGAGAGTGGAAAGTGTGGTCAAAGATGAATGGGTTTATAAAGGATGGGCTGTGAAGGACTGTGGGTGCCATGTTAAGGGGGTTGGATTTCTCTGAGAGACAGTGGGAGGCTGAACTACAGCAGGAAGAGCCTAATGAGGGTAGGAGCACTGCAGAGGCTGTTGCCATGAGCAGGCCAGGCTAGAGTTGCTGAAGGTCTGAACCAGAATGTTATCTTTAATTCTGGAGAAAAAAAGGATGAGGTTTTCTATCTCTAGAAAGAGAAAAGAGTAAGAGGAAAAAGTAAAATATATTTCACTATCTTAAAGATAGCTAGGGTAGTGTTGGGTTCAGCAGTAGAATTTTCATCTTCCAAGTAGGAGACTCTATTGAATTCCTGGGCAACACACTCCATGCACAAGCCACCGTCTATCAGTGGAGGCTTATGTGTTGAACAGACTTCAGATGTGGAACATGGTTCAGCAGAACTTCTGACTAAGACAGACTGGGGAAAAAAGGAGTGGTGGTTTACTTCCAAAAATCAGCCAGTGAAAAAAACCCTATGGGTCACAACAGTCCCATCTTATTGTGCGTGGGTTTGCTGTGAGTCAAGGGTGACCTATGGCAGGCAGCTAGCACATACTAAAGATAATAACAAACATGGCAAATTATCAAAATTTTGAAAGCAATAAGGATGAATTGATACTAAACTGAATAAATTGGTATTCAAGGAAATAAAATATCAGTAAATAATGATATGATACTAAAATAATAGAACAAAATAATAAAAAGAATAAAGAATACTTCAGTGATAAAATGGTAATAAAAGCTATAACAAAGAATAAAAGTGAAATGATATGCCAAAACACAAGAAGAAGCAATGTGAAATTGAGATTTTGAAACATAAAGGCCCAGCAAGTTTAAAAATTGATAGGACAGATAGAAAGTGTGAGTTCCTAATTGGGATTCTCAGATGTAGCAAGTTCTATGGCTCCTTGGCAGAGAGGGTCCTCAGGGCAGGGAGCATGCCCAGGGTCTCTGTGAAGGGCCAGGAGTGATCCCTCCCGTCCACATGCATAATCTATCATCCTTCAGGCTTCAGTGACACTCTGCTCTGAGTTCTTGCACGCATGTGCACCTGGGCTCGTGGCTCCTGGGTTTCTAGTTTGTGTGACTACATTGGGCATCATACTATTAACCGTAATCAGTAATAAAAGGAGAGGAACAAATCTAGAAGGGGAAGGAAAGAAAAGAATAAATTTAACTTTGAATATTTTGAGTTTTAAATATCTAAAATTCACCTAGGATGACATACCCAATAAACGCTAATTCACCTAGGGTAATATCACTCAGTAGGTGATATATGCAATAGATATACATGATAGATAATAAATTAGGGCCTGGGAGTTCAGGTTAGTGGTGAGGATGGAAATAAAGACAGGAGAGTCACTGATATTCCTAGAAAGAAGAACAAAGCATGAGTGAAGAGGGGACTGGTAAGTAATGTGCTGGGAGGAGAGATAGACACAGGAGCAAAGGCTAGATGCCAACATGTGTCAGGAAAGGTTGCCAGAGTTGACCAAAACTAGTACCAGTAATCGGAGAATTAAATTCATGGCATTGGCCTCATTCATTTAATTCTGATGGACTGAGATCCTTGCCTTGGTCTTTGCTCTTGACTGTGGCTTACAGAGACAGGGACAGTGATTTCCCAAAATTCTTTGTAACTTTGTTCCTTTTGACCAATGTACACTTCAAACTAGTATTTCTTTGAATCTATGCTATTGGTATCATTTCTTTTTTTTTTTTTCCCTATGAATATCAGTTCAAAGATTAACCTTATTCATTAAACCATTAGCGAAGAAAGAGAGATGGATACTCAGAGATGTCTATAGAAGCACCTGAAATGCCTTAATCCTCTCCAAACCTGGTAAATGATTCCTAAAAGATGAGAAAATTCAAATTCTGGCTTCCACTGAGAATTGAATATTCCCCAAACTGCCTGATGCACAGCCCCAGCTGAGACCTAATGCAAGTATTTTGCTTAAGAGAATTCGCAAATGCGAGGTGCTTCTAACAATATGTGTCAAGCAGTGTGTAGCCGATGGTAGGAGTTAGATTTATGCATATTGTGGTTGTCCATTTCCAGCTGCTTTTGTGGAGTCAAACTTTTTTTATGTTAACAGATCACATTATTATCACATTTAGTGGAGAATAATGAGATATGATGGTGATACATCATTGGCAGCTCATAGCGCCATTTGAAAACATGCTTGTTTTTAAGTCTGCAATAATGGGTCACAGAGAGAGAGACACACACACACACTGGCATGTACACACACATACACACTGAGAGAGAGAGAGAGAGAGAGAAAAAAAAACAAAACAAAAAACCACAAGCACAGTTACCAACAACTGGTCCTGAGTAGCTCTTTCTTTGTAAATGCTTCTTTTCCAGAAGTCTGCCTGTACAGTGACCCATGGGAGTGATTTATTTCTCCACCATTATCAAAGGGGACAAAGACACCTCAAAGTGGAGGAGATAAGTGACCAGTGGGATTTGCTAAAATTCTGAAGAGTGTTCTTTGTAGAATTGCTCACAATTGTAATGACTGAGAGAACGGAGGCTATGTTTGGGATTCCCACTACATCCATTCTGGAAAAAGCTTGTTGGATGTGAAAACAAATATCCGGCTCACTAAAAGCCATGGTAGTAACCCATGAAGATTATAATTGCCCTGCTGGGCTATCAAATTATTCTTTACAATCAGTAGTATATTTTCTCTTCCTCTCTGTGTCTCTTTTCCTTTATCTTTTTTCTCCACCTCTTAATTTTACGCTTTAAAAGAAAAACTCACTGCCATAGAGTCGAATCCGATTCATAGCAACCCCTCCTTGGGTTTCCGAGGCAATATCACTATGGAAGTAGATTGCCCAACCTTCTTTCCAAGGAGAGGCTTGTGGGTTTGAACTGCCAGCCTTCTGGTTAGCAGTCAAATACCTTATGAAGTTAATTATGTGAGATAATGTAAGGTTCTCTGTCTTTGCCTCCACTCCCCAAGCTTAGGGACATGACTCCCAAAGCATTCCCTCTGTGATTCTTTAATTTCTGTAAACAGTTTGTAATAAAATTATAGCTGCAACATGTGCTATCTCATGGAATAATTAATCCCTGTAAGTTTCCCTTTTTTGTGTAAAGTAAATTTTATTTTTATTCAAAACTTCACATCATTCAAGATTTAGGAGATGAGAAAGGGGCTCACAGACAGAGAGACTAGAGTATGCCTGTCATGACTGGAGAATTACAAGTTAGAGAAAAAGTTTTGCTTGAGTGTGTGGGGATGGGAGGCAGAGGTGGTAGTGATGGCAGATGAGGCTAGAGGGATTGAGAAAGGCAAGGTTTAAAGAGCCTAGTGCACCGTTATTTTTGGATTAGTTGATGACAATGATGCCCTTTAGGAGCTCTTCTGCATCGGAGCCAGAATTGATCATTTTAAAGAAATTTTTGCAGATGGATTTGGAAGGTAGAACATAAAATTATATTCTGAAAGTTGTGTATAACATTGAAGTCGTCCAAGTTAAAAACAAACAAACAAAATAGTTGATCTGGTTGTATTTAAATAAATAAATAAAATAAAAAAAACTCACTGCTTTCGAATAGATTGTGAATCATACCAACCCCTCCTTGGGTTTCTGAGGCAGTATCTCTACAGAACTAGGTTGCTCAATCTTCCTTCCAAAGAGTGGCTGGTGGGTTTGAACCACCAGCTTTCTGGTTAGCAGTCAAATGTCTTAGTCTCTATGCCACCAGAGCACTCCTGGTTGTATTTAGTGGAGAGGAATTTTGAGGTCTTGAAAATAGATTTTAAAAAAAGGGGGCAATTAATTTCAATATGGGCAAAAGCAATTAGGAAAAATAAGTCACTTTATAATCAACATGCTATGAGCTATCAGATATAGACCTCTGAAGGTCTTAAAAGTCACTACAGACTGTTTATCAGTGGCTTGGGTCACTATACTGATCTAGGAAAAACACACATCACAATATTGGACAACAACATGAGGAAGTTTGAACAAAACAAACTAGTATTCTATCAAAGTACAAAGGTCACAGTACAGATCTGGTAACTGACATTTAAAAATGTAGTGTAACTGGATGTATGGTGAATATTGGGACTGAAAGGAACTTTAAAGAGCACTTGTTACGGAGCCTTTATTTTACAGGTGGGAAAATAGAGGCCAAGAAACATGAAATGACCTGGCCATGAGGACATAGTTCAGGTAGAGGCAGATCTTCTGACCTGGGGTTATGTTCTGCCCTACTTGTCTTCCTCATGGTCAACACAGCTATTTAGTTTGGTTCGCTATCTTCTGAAATCATTGATATTTTCTTATCTATTTCTCTCTCTCATTGTTAATGTTCATTGGGTGAATTCATTTTAAGTTTTGAATCATTTTCAAATACATATTCACAGCAGAATCTATTTTCCTGTTTGCCCTTTAAGGAGAACGTTAATTTACCATCCTTGGTATTTTCTAATGTCCTTTCCTGTTAGCAGAGACTAGACATAGGGCAAGGCTTTGACACCACAAGTGGCAGGACACTTTTCCCTGAGGCATGTGCCAGTGATTGGAAATGCATAAGGACAGGGACTGAGCCACACAAAGAAATCCAGACTCTGTGAAGATTAACCAAGAGGGTCAGACAAATCATACAAACCCAGAAACAAATAGTTCTGGAAAGCCAATGTCTAGGAGCTATGGAAGTGAACCGAGGGCATTACGACCATGAAGAATTCCTAAGGCAGAAATCAGGAGCTCAGTGTTGTTTTATAAAGTTATTTCTATGCTTCCTCTTCTGTCTGTGCAAAACCATACCACTATTCAGACATTCTATTTTTATCTTGCTGCTTCTAGTGACATCAGGTTACCTCAGCTGCACCAAATGTGTGAACTCAGATGGTGAAGTCACCAGCCCCTTGTACTTTCTCCTGGAATCATATGCCACCATTTGAAGTGACAAATGATAGATGTCAGCATACCCTAAACTTGAATTGGGAACTGGACATGATGTTTAGGCTGTTGGCCCTCAAGAGCAAACTCCCTACTTCTTCATCAGCACAAGGAATGTTAATATTTATCTCACAGGGCTGTTGGAGGAACAAATAGAGTAACCTGTGTAAAGTTACTAGCACAGTGCCTGGAACACAACAGGATTTCCACAAATCTCATTCTATTAAGCTCCCTTAAACAGATCCCATAGGTCATGTGGTTTCTAGCTCAAGGAATGCATAATCAGACAGTGCTGTTGTTTATTTATTGTCTACTTTGTTTTTGGGGGAGCTCTGGTGGCATAGTGCCTAAGGCATGTGACTTTGTTTCTGACTCTGTGACTTTTTCTCTTGTAATGTGCATTGTTATTGTTGTTATGTGCCGTGGAGTAGGATCCGTCTCATAGCAACCCCTCCTTGGGTTTCTGAGGCGGTATCACTATGGAAGTAAATTGCCCAACCTTCTTTCCAAGGACTGGCTGGTGGGTTTGGACCACCAGCCTTCTGGTTAGCAGTCAAGGGCCTTAGGCACTATACCACTAGAGCTCCTTACTTTGGGCATTTTAAGAGAAACTGAAGAAATATGAGGCATATAATTGGAGAGACTATGAAAGATCTTAGGGATTGTCTAAAATAAGGATTTTATGCCATAGACAAGAATCTAAGACCCAGCATATTTGCAGATGCCACACATGTAACCAATAGCGGGTCTACAGATAAAAGGTAGCACTTCTTGCCTCCATTCTAATGTTTATTCCACCATGATACTCATTCCTGCCATTAAGAAAACTAATATTTCTTTGTTACATCAAGTCTCAGAAAACAGTGTGTGTAATGGTGATCTAGGATCGTACCACTGATGAGACTTGAAGTAGCTTATCACTTGGAGTAGCTCTTTGCTCATCATTGTTGTTGTTGTTGGGTGCTGTCAGGTTGGCTCTGACTCACAGCAAACTTATGTATGACAGAACCAAACACTGCCCAGTCCTGCACCATCCTCACAATGCTTGCTGTGCTTGAGCCCATTGTCACAGTCACTGTGTCAATCCATCCTGAGAAGGGTCTTTCCCTTTTTTTCTGACCCTCTATTTTCCAAGCAAGATATCCTTCTCAAGGGACTGGTCCTTTCTGACAATATGAGCAAAGTAGGTAAGACAAAGTCTGGTCATTCTCGCTTCTAAGGAGCATTCTGGCTGTTCTTCTTCCAAGACAAATTTGTTCATTCTTCTGGCAGTCCATAGTATTTTCAGTATTCTTCACCAACACTGCAATTCAAATGCATCAATTCTTTTTCCATCTTCCTTATTCATTGTCCAACCTTCACATGCATTTGAGGCCATTGAAAATGCCATGGCTTGCATCAGACCCACCTTAGTCTTCAAAGTGGTATACAAAGACCTTAAAGAGGTTCCTTGCAGCAAATTTGCCCAGTGCAGTACATCATCTGGTTTCTTGACTGCTGCTTCCATAGACATTGCTTGTGGATCCAAATAAAGCAAAATCCTTGACAACTTCAATCTTTTCTTCATTTAGCGTGATGTTGCTTATTGGTCCAGTTGTAAGGATTTTTTGTCTTCTTAGTGTTGAGGTGTAATCCATACTGATGGCTGTAGTCTTTGATCTTCATTAGCAAGTGCTTCAAGTCATCTTCACTTTCAGCAGGAATATTGTATATTTGCATATCACAGATTGTTAATGAATCTTCCTCCAGTTCTGATGCTGTGTTCTCCTTTATATAGTCCAGCCTCTCAGATTATTTGCTGAGTGTACAGACTGATAAATTTGGTGAGAGGACACAGGGCTGATGTACATCTTTCCTGATTTAAACTATGCAGCAGCCTTTTGTTCTGTTTTAATGACTGCCACTTAGGCTGTGCACAGGTTCCTCGTGAGGACAATTAAGTGTTTTAGTATTTCCATTCTTCACAATGGTATCTATAATTTGTGTGATTCACACAGTCAAATGCATTTGCACAGTCAATAAAACACAGGTAAATATCTTTCTGGTATTCTTTGCTTTCAGCCAAGATCCATCAGACATTAGCAATAATATCCCTCATTCCATGTCCTCTTCTGAATCTGGCTTGAATATCTGGCAGTTCCCTGTCAATATACTACTGCAACCGTTTTTCAATTATCTTTAGCAAAATTTAACTTCCATGTGATATTAATGTGTGATTTGCCTATTGGCCTAGTGCTTATTGAGAAACCAATGTGAATATATACTGATTCATTAGGATATAAAGCAAGAGAACCCAAGAAAATATCTCAAACCAAGCTACAGTGCTTGTAACTCCAAAATTTTATTTTTATTTAACAAGTATATATACAGAATATAACACATGGTAGGTACTCTTCAAAGGATTCAGCATACGCTGAACTTGAATTGGGAGCTAGATGGGATGTTTAGGCTGCTGAGCCTCACTTAATCTTCATGACAACTCTTCAAAGTAGTTACTTTTGTTATCTCCATTTGCATGTAAAGAAAATGAGGTACAGGGAGAACTATAACTTGTCAAAGGTCATACAGATGTGAAGAATCAGAATCTGGCCCACAATTCCTGTTCTTAACCACTCCCCTCTGCTGCTTCTTTAAAAATATTAAAAATGCTGAAGTCCCTCCATAGGGGATTCTTTCATTCATTCTCTCCCTTTGGAAAGTTCTTCTTCTGTCACTTCTCCTCCTCAGTTCCTGAAGCCCGCTTGGCCTTTCCCAACACTTTCTGTGTCTTTATCTTGCCACCTTTTTATTGACTCCATCATCTCTATTCTGTCTGCTGTGTATTTTGCTTGCTGTTGTTGCTATTAATTGTCATCAAGTTGGTTTTGACTCATGGCAACCCCACATGTGCCAGAATAGAACTGTGCTCCATAGTGTTTTCAAGGCTGTGAACTTTTGAAAGCAGATTGCCATGCCTATTTTCTGAAGAGCCTCTCAGTGGGTTTGAAATGCCAGTCTTTTGGCTAGTAGTCAAGTACGTATCTGTTTGTGCTATGCAGGGTTCACACTTTGATAGTAGGAAATGAAAGTGCATAAATTAGAATTGACTCAATAACAACTGGTCAGGTAAGGATAAAGATGAAATACCAAGAAGATTTAACTGTTAAACTATTTAGTAGTTAAAATAGTTTGATATTAAACTATTTGGCTATTAAGTTATTAACTATTACCCATACTGTCTTCTATGTGCAAGGCACTTGGGATAAACCCACTGCCATTGAGTCGATTCCAACTCATAGCGACCCCTCCTTGGGTTTCCAAGGCATACCACTAAGGAAGTAGATTGCCCAATCTTTCTTTCACGGAGTGGCTGTTGGGATTGAACCACCAACCTTCTGGGTAGTAGTCAAATGTCTTAGGCACTATGCCACCTGAGCTCCTTAGGCACTTAGGACAGAGGGAAATGAAATACTTGTAGTAATTATCTTCTTGGATCTTTCAGTCTTGTGGGGGAGCTAGACATTAAACATCATACAAATAGCTATAAATTTAAAATGATTTTAAATGTGATGAAAAATACAGGATGCTGCTATGGGAAAATATAATTACATAACCTAATTTGGATTAAGAAAGTGCTGAAGAGCAAAAATGTCTCTTTGAAGACTCAAACAAAAAAAAACCAAACTCACTGCCATCAAGTCGATTTTGACTCATAGTGAACCCCTTTGCATCTTTATGGAAGTAGATTGCCCAGTCTTCCTTCCATGGAGTAGCTAGTGGGTTTGAACCGCCAACCTTCTGGTTAGCAGTCAAATGCCTTAGGCACTGTACCACCAAGGTGCGCCTAACCCAAGCCCTGGTGTTTTCAATAGCCTCATATGCATGTGAAAGCTGGACAATGAATAGGGAAGACATGCAGAATACCTACCCCAGGTGAAGCACTTACCTACTCTAGTGTAATGCACCCTTTAGAGCAATCAGCCATGAGACACAAGAGGGGCAGCATTCACATAGAGGGAAAGCTGGACAGACAGGACTGCATGGGTAAGAAGGGCACAGAGAGGGGAGGGGAGGAGAGTTTGTTATGGTCAGGGATGGTTATCAGGGCATGAAATCAAATGTGCACAAAGACAAAAAAAAAAAAAGAAAAAAGTTGATGCTTTTAAGTTGTGGTGTTGGTGAAGAGTATTGAAAATACTGTGGACTCCCAGAAGAACTAAGAAATCTGTCCTGGAAGAAGTGCAGCCAGAATGCTCCTTGGAAGTGGTAATGGCCAGACTTCATCTCAGCTACTTTGGTCATGTCATCAGAAGGGACCAATCCTTGGAGAAGGATCTCATGCTTGGTAAAGTGGAGGGTCAGCAAAAAAGGGGAAGGCCCTTAATGAGATGGATTGACATAGTGGTTGCAATGATGGGCTCACCTATAGCGAAGATTGTGAGACCGGTGCAGAACTGGGCAGTGTTTTGTTCTGTTGTACACAGGGTCACTATGAGTTGGAGCTGACTAGATGGCACCTAACAACAATCACAAATTTGGGTTGAATGATGTTATGGATTGCATTGTGTGCCCCAAAATTATGTGTTGCAATTCCTAACCTCCATACCTGTGGTTATAACCCCATCTGGGAATGGGTCTTCTTAGTTATGTTAATGACATAGGATTAGTGTGGGGTGTGTCCTAAATCAATCTCTTTTGAGATATAAAAGGGATTAAGCAAAAGAAGCAGAGGTTGGGAAGAGAGATGCTAAGCACATGAAGATTGCCCAGGAGCAGAAGCTGAATAGATAAGGCAGAGAGAGATAGTCTTCTCCTGGAGGTGGCACCCTCAATTTGGACTGCTAGCTTCCTAAATGGTGAGACAATGAATTTTTGTTTATTAAAGCCACCCACTTGTGGTACTTCTGTTATAGCAACACTAGATAACTAAGGCAGATGGGGAAAGTAGGTAAAACCTCCCAAATCTAGTAAGCGCCCATCTTTGTTTTAGCCCCCTCTTGCTCCTGGTTGTAAATGAATCTTGAATACAGTTGGCCAGAAAATATGGTCTCACAGCTTTGCTTCCAGTTAAGGATTTTTTAAATTTTGATATTTTTCACACCTCTCTGAAAATTTTTTCAATTCCAAATTGGCTGTGAGGTGGGGAGAGACTACTTCATTATTGGTTTACTGACTGATAATCAAATAAACATACAAAATGTCATAGGAGCGTGTAGCTATCATGATAATCCAAGCAATTTTAAAAAGATATTTTGTTGCATATTACATAGGCCTGAAAGTTTAATTGCACCACTTTTATGTTGTTGTTGAGTTAAAAGTCAGCCAAGATAAATCCTTGAGAAAACACTTCCATTTTTTCTAAATATGAAATCAGGAGTTCTAACCTTGAGATGAATTTCACATGTTAGAAGAATCTACCTATTATTCAGGTTTATTCCCCATCTTTTCACATAATAGGCTAGTATTTTATCAGCACCCCTCACATGATTTCTTTGTGAAAAATTTTTCTCTGTATGAAAGAAAGTTTATCATTTGGAATGTTAAATGCAATTATATTGACATATGGTGATAATGGGATAAGGCATACGGGTTAAAGGTTGCGGGAACCATGGCTTGGCAATTAGTGATGTAAATGAAACATTCATTATCCATCATGCTGAGAAGTTGATGAACTGTACAGTAAATCTGAGCCCACAGTCAGGACGGAGATAAGTCATTTCAGACAATACATGGAGTGTTTCTGAGCATCGGGAACAATGCTTTAGCTGCCTGTCATGCAGAATTCTTTACCTTTTCATTTATGTGGAATAAATAAATTATAAAGCTCAAATCCCAACACTTTCCTTCCATGGAAATAAATATGAGATTTTATAACTTTCTCTTAAAATGAAGCATCTTGAGAGCTAAAGTTCATAGATAATGACAATTGACGTTTTTTTGTAAAAGTCCATCCCATAAAAAAGATGCATGATAGATGGTTTGTTTTGAAGAAGTGCTTTGATGAATTTCAAAATAGAGTCTAGATTTTGAAAAGAACTATAAATTTAGAGACCTTGGTCATTCTCCTGAAGAACCTAATCTTGCAGGTTGGACTGTACAGAAGTAGTTGTTATTTTTTTTCAATTCTCCACCAAACAACGAAGGAAACATTAAGATACTTAAAACATAATATCTAAACTTTTTTTGTTTAAAATGCTCATCTTGTGCTTATTCTAAAGCATTTCCTGTGAGCACGAGTGTTGCACATCCAGAAAAATTGAGTCTTTGTTTACTTTATATTCTATTAAACTTGTTCTCCAGTTTTCATTTCAAACACATAAAGTGGTGTTGTCAAAAGTGAGATAATGTATAGGTGGAGAAATGTTCAAACAATTTAAGGTAAGCAGTGGTCATCTAGTCTTTTTGTGAATGCTCTCAATAACAGAGAGCTCTCTTTCTTACAGGGGGACTAGCATGATTCATGTCCTGTTAGTTCTAGTGATGCAAAAACAATTCTTCCAACTGGGCCTTTGCACAGTGCTGGGTCTAGTTCTGTGCTCTGGAGGAACTCTTCCCGTTTTCATGCAGCAGTTTCTTTAAACATTTGAAGAATCATCATGCCTTCCCTTGAGTTCCTTTCTCATTATTATCACACACAAAGACAAAAGGCCTGGGCCTTTCTTCCACCCTGTTGAGGTTCTTGGGTTTCTTTTTGGGTGAGGTTCCCACCTTGGCCACTGCACTTTCATCTTCCTCTCAGGATCTTTTCTTTTTTCCCTGCTCCATGACCCTTGATGACCATCCTATAGGTATGTAATAGAGTCTAGTGTTAACTGAGTGATAATTCAGTGTACCACTAAAGTCTTTCCATCCTTAGAATATTCATAAACATTAAAAGCATGTTCTTGTTAACTGTTAAAAAACCAAACCAAAAAAACCCTATGGGCAATGATGCTAATTATCAATATTCGTGAGGAGTGGAGGAAAATAAAAATTTAATTTGCTTGTTAAAATTCATTCTAATTAGTTTTTTTTTTTTGACTCCTTAACATTGCCTGCTATCTTCCATGTGATGTAACAGTTTCTCATTCTGATTACTATAAGTTGTATTTGATTACAATAGGAAATTATACTCAGTCATCATAGTTTGTTGATTATTCAATCCTCAGCCCATCACTTAAAAAAGTCAAAGGGAACAAGGATCAGATAAATGAAGATCCTAATCATTTTGGCCAATAATCTGGACTAAAAGAAGAAAGTTTGGAAAAGAGTATTCATGAATCCATTCTAATTATTCACACCTTTTTTGCTAGGTGTATGACAGTCCTACGTACTTCACTGAGTCAAAATATCTCATTCGTATTTTCTGATTTATTAAATTATTACTAAATTTTTCCTCCTGAGTTTATTATTCTGGGAAACTTGAAATTGTATTTCATAGTTATTCAGAAGGGATACTTAAGAGTAAAGGCAGCATTCTTATTCCTTTCTCTTACAAAATCTCATACAGAGAATATTGGTTTGAATTTTTTAAAAAGAAATAGAAGAAGGTAGAATTAGGCTTAGAAATGGTAGTGACAGGAGTGTGGGAGTAATGATAGTTATAGAAGAAGTGGTACCATTGGTGTTGGGCTGAGCCATGAGAGAGAATACGATGCTTTAAGAGCAGACTTATGTTCACTGACATGAAGCTCTGATAGACATTCCCATGTTTTCCAGGAAATATAAGCCCAGGAGGAGCCTTGGTGGAGTAGTGGTTAAGTGCTTGGCTGCGAAGGTTGGTGGTTTGAACCCTCAGCCACTCTATGGGAGAAAGATGTAGCAGTCTGGTTCCATAAAGACTTACAGCCTTAGAAACACTATGGACAGTTCTACTGTGTCCTTTAGGGTGGCTGTGAGTCAGCATCGACTTGATGGTTTTGGATAAGGCCTAGGAGGATTTGGGTAAAATGAGATGATATAAAGCCAAGTTTAAACCCACAAATGTAGAGATGTAATTGTCCTTAGATACCTGAAGAGAGAGGAACCATAGGCAGAGTAACAAAATGCTCTTTGTCATTGTGAAGGGTCACACTCTAGCTGCATGTTTTCACTTATAGCCCAACATTATAAGACATTTATTTCTAGTCATCCAGTCTTTCACAGGGGTGCTTAGGAAAGAATTGATTTTTCACCATTTAAACTTGACTTTTGGTCTAATCTTACTTAGCTCAGATTGGTGAGTGACAGGGAGAATATTTTCTTCCTGTTCAAGACTTGAAGTAATCCTTTCTATAATTCACTGAGCATCATGATATGCCAAAAACTTCTAATACATTATCTGTTTCTCATAATTCTCTCTATGTTGTTATTGTTGTTAAGTGCCATCGAGTTAGCTCCAACTCATAGGGACCTTATGTACAACACAAAGAAACACTGCCTGGTCTTGCGCCATCCTCAAAATCATTGCTATGCTTGAGCCCGTCACTGCAGCCGTGGTGTTAGTCCGTCTCGTTGAGGATCTTCCCCTTTTTCACTGAAGTCCTACTTTACCAACCATGGTATCTTTCTTCAGCGACTGGTCCCTTCTGACAACATGACCCAATTGGTGAGATGAAGTCTGGCCATTCTCTCTTCTAAGGAGCATTCTGACTGCACCTCTTCCAGGACGTATCTGTTCATTTTTCTGGCAGTCCTTGTTATTTTCAGTATTCTTTGCCAACACAATTCAAATGTATCAAATCTTTCGTGGTCTTCCTTATCCATTGTCCAGCTTTCACATGCATAAGAGGCGACTGAAAATACTGTGTCTTGGGTCAAGTGCACCTTAGTCTTTAAAGTGACGTCTTTGCTCTTGAACACTTTAAAGAGATCCCTTGCAGCAGATTTGCCCAGTGTAATATGATGTCTGATTTCTTGACTGTTGCTTCCTATGCGTGCTGATTGTGGATCCAAGTAAAATGAAGTCTTTGATAACTTCTATCGTTTCTCCATTGATCATGATGTTGCTTACTGGTCCAGTTGTGAGAATTTTTGTTTTCTTTGTGTTGAGGTGTCATCCATACTGAAGACTGTAGTCTTTGATCTTCATTGCTAAGTGCTTCATGTCATCACTTTCAGCAAAAAAGTTGTGTTATCCACGTATTGGAGGCTGTTAATGAATCTTTCCCCAATCTTGATTCTGTGTTCTTCTTCACATAGTCCATTTTCTTGGATTGTTGCTCAACAGACAGATAGAATAAGTATGGTGAAAAGATACAGTCCTGACATACGCCTTTCCTGATTTTAAATCATACAATATTCCCCTATTCTGTTCAAACAACAGCCTCTTGGTCTATGTACAGGTACCTCATGAGCACAATTAAGTGTTCTAGAATTCCCATTCTTTGCAATGTTATCCACAAATTGTTATGATCCACACAGTCAAATGACTTTGCATAGTCAATAAAACACAGGTAAACATCTTTCCGGTATTCTTTGCTTTCAGCCAAGATGCATCTGACCTCAACAGTGACATCTCTCTTTCCATGTCTTCTTCTGAATCTGGCTTGAATTTCTGGCAGTTCCCTGTCAATATACTGCAGCAACTGTCTTTGAATTGCCTTCTACAAAAGCCTACTTGTGTGTGATATTAATACTGTTCAATAATTTCCACATTCTGTTGGATCTCCTTTCTTTGGAATGGGCACAAATTTGCATCATTTTCAATAGGTTGGCTAGGTAGCTATCTTCCAAATTTCTTGGCATAAATGAAGAAACACTTCCAGCGCTGCATTCCCTTGCTGAAACTCTTAATGGGTGTTTTGTCAATTCCTGGAACCTCATTTCTATGCCAAGTCCTTCAGTGCAGCTGGGACTTCTTACTTCAGTACCACTGGTTCTTTATCATATGCTATCTCCTGAAATGGCTTAACATCGACCAATTCTTTTCTTTTCTTTCTTTTTTTTTTCTTTTCTAATGTTTATCATGATTTGGGTGTAAGTTTACAGAGCAAATTCACTTTCCATACAGCAGCTCACATACACTTTGTCTCATGACAATTTCCCACAATGCAACAGCTCCCCTCCACTTCCTCCTTCTAGTTACCTCTTCCTTGTGTCCTTCCCTCCCATGTACTCCTGCCCTCAAGCTGTCTCCCTGTGCATACACAACCCTTCTATTCTCTCAAGATTGATCTCTCCAAGTAGTGTATCTACCTACTGTAAATGTTCAGCTGCTATGCCTGTCTTTTGTTTGGCTGGAAGCCACAGAATGGGTTCAATTCCAAACCTGAAGGGCAGCTAGGGACCATGGTCTCAGTGGTTCCATCAGGCTCTATCAGACCAGAAAACCTGGTCTTCCTTTTTTTTTATGATTTTGAGTTTTGTTCCACTCTATACAGAATCTCCTATATAGATCCCCCTCCAAGTGGTTGACAGTGGTAGCTGGGCACCATCTAGTTCTTCTGATCTCATAGTCGTATAGGCTGAGTATCACATGGTGTACCAGTCCCTTGGACTAATTGTTTCTGTGTGTCTTTGGTTTTCTTCATTCTTCTCTGCTCTGGATGAGTGGAGACCCATCATTGCACCTAGATGGCTGCTTGGAAGCTTTTAAGATCCTAGTTGCTGCTCCCCAAAGTAGGATGTGGAACAATGTTTTTGTGTAGTATGTTATGCCAATTGAGCTTGATGTCCCCTGTGGCTATCATTGACCAATTCTTTTTGGTACTGCACTCTTTGTATTCCTTCTGTCTTCTTTTGTTGCTTCTTGGATCATTCAATATTTTGCTGTAGACTTCTTCAATATTGCAACTTAAGGCTTTGATTTTTCTTCAGTTCTTTCAGCTTGAGAAATGTAGAACATGTTCTTCCCTTTTTTGGTTTTCTAATTCCAGGTCTTTGCACATGGTCTGCTAAGCTGAGAATGACAAATTGAAGAGGAAGGACATCCGATTCACTGTCAAAAAGAACATTTCAAGATGTCTCCTGAAGTACAATGTTGTCAGTGATAGGACAATATCCTACACCTACAAGGAAGACCAGTTAATACTACTATTATTCAAATTTATGCACTAACCACTAAAGTCAGTCTGAAATTGACCAAACATACTATCAAGATGCATTGATAATTACTGGTGATCGGAATGCAAAAGTTGGAAACAAAGTAGAAGCATAGGTAGTTGGAAAATACAGCCTTAGCAATAGAAATGATGTCAGAACCCACATAATAGAACTTTATAAAATCAGTGTCTTATTTATTGCAAATACATTTTCCCAGCAATATAAATGGTGACTATACATGTGGATCTCTCCAGATGGAATACACATAAATCAAATCAATACATCTGTGGAAAGAGGCAATGGAAAAGCTCAAAATCATCAGTCAAAACAAGGCCAGGAGCTAATGTGGAACAGACCATCAATTGTCCATATGCAAGTTCAAGCTGAAGGTGAAAATTTTAAAAAGTACACAGGAGCCAAAATATGACCTTGAGTATATCCCACCTCAATTTAGAGACCGTCTGAAGAATAGATTCGACACATTGAACACCTGTGAACGAAGACCAGATGAATTGTGGGATGACATCAAGAACATCATACTTGAAGAAAGCAAAAAGTCATTAAAAAGACCGGTAAGGAAGAAAAGATCAAAATGGATGTCAGAAGAGTCTGAAACTTGCTCTTGAATGGAGAGCAGCTAAAGCGAATGGAAAAAATGATGAAATAAAAGAGTTGAAGAGAAGATTTCAAAGGGTGGCTCGGGAAGACAAAGTAAATATAATATATGGTGTTGTTGTTGTTGTTGTTATGTGCCGTCGAGTCGGCCCCGACTCATAGCAACCCCTCCTTGGGTTTCC
>NW_006921592.1:9814483-9816769 GCF_000298275.1 Orycteropus afer afer | reverse complement strand
TGTGGTGGGCATTACTGTCCCCATTCTACAGACAGTAATTGAGGCTCAGGGACAAAAAGTAACTGTTGGTAATAATTTGAACTCATGTCCTTCTGCCCTTAAAATCCGTAACCTCTTTACTACCCAAAAGTGTTAATTAGATCCCACTTGGTCACATTTAAGTAGAATGGAACTTTTTTTTTTTTTTTTAAATCTTAGCTTCACTCTGGTTTAGAGATACGAGCCTGCTATTTTTCTCTCTTCTAAGTTTTCAAGTAGTAAATCCAATTATTATTTGAAACAGTCCAATTAAGTTTTAAAATAGCTCTCCTTTCCAAGCCCTGCAGACTTAAAATAGATCTCCTGTCTTCTAAATGGCCATGTCTTTTTGTTTCCATTCTCTCTCTCTCTCTTTTTTTAAACATTGTATTGTGTTAAGGTGAAAGTTTACACAGCAAATTAGTTTCTTATTCAACAATTCATACACAGATTGTTCCATGACATTGGTTGCTATGCCTGCAATGTGTCAACATTCTCCCCATTTGCACCCTGCCTTCCCTGTTTCCATCTCCCCAATTTCTCTGTCTCTCCTTGCCTTCTCATCTTTCCTCTTTGGCAAATGTTGCCTGTTTGGTCTCATATAAATGATTGTTGTAAGGAGTACATTCTTCCCTAGTATTATTGTTTATTTTATAGGCTAATCTCTTATTTGCCTGAAAGGTAACTTCTGAGAGTGGCTTTAGTTCCAGGTTAAAAGGGTGTCTTAGGGCAGTTGTCTCAGGGGTTCCTGCAGTCTCTATAAAGCAGGTAAGTGTAATCTTTTTTATGAATGTGAGTTTTGTTCTACACTTTTCACACATTCTAACTGGGACTTTCTCTTGTATTCCTGGTCAGAAAGCTTGTTACTGGTAGCTGGAGACCATCTAGTTCTGGTCTAAGGCTAGAGGAGGTTGTGGTTTGTTTAGGCTATTAATTCTGTGGACTATTTGCTCCCTTGAGTGTTTCATTTCCTTCATGATCCTTTGTCCCAGATGGGAACAGACCAATCATTATATTTTAGTTGGCTGGCTGTTTGCAAGCTTTTAAGACCCCAGATGCTACTTACCAAACTAGGATGTAGAACATTATCTTTATGTACTATGTTATGCCATTTGACCTAGATGTCCTCCAAGACTATGTCCTTAGCCTTCAAGCCCAGTAGATCAGTCCCATAAGGTGTTTGGATATGTCTAAGAAGTTTCCATATCTGTGTCCCCTATATGCTTAATTATTTATAAACACACATACACACACACACACATATTTTATATATATATGTATATGAATATATATGCAACACATACAAATATGTATAAACAAATGCACACATGTATACCTATGTGTGAATGTGCATGTACTCCCATATGCCCTTTCACACCTATAGCATACATATCTACCTATATACCCAATCACAAAATTCTGTTTGTTATTACTGTTGTTGCAGGATTATATATGTTACAGTATTTACTATAGTTGTCCTTTATTCTTGCATACCTCTTGGTGTCATTTACTTTGGTCATATTGTACTGACTTCCTCCATATTGTGTATTGCCTTTCCCTTCGTCACAGTTAACACAGTTTGCTATCTACTAAGTGATTTTCCCTCCCTCTCTCTCCTATCCCTGGTAACCATAAAAGAACATTACTTTCTGTGTGTAAACTTATTCTTGACTTTTTATAAAACTGATATCATGCAATATTTGTCCTTTAGTAATGGAATTATTTCAGTAAATCAATAAGTCATTATGACTCAGAATGATGTCCTCCAGATTTATCCATGTTATAAAATGTTTCAAGGACTCATTCTTTATCATTGTGTAGTATTCCATTGTATGTCTGTACCACGCTTTCTTGACCCATTCATCCATTGATGAACACTTATGTTGTTTCCATCTTTTTGCTAATGTGAATAATGCTGTAATGAACACGGGTGTGCATATATATCTAGTCATGCATGGCTCTTATTTCTCTAGGATATATACCTGTGACTGGGATTGCTGTCCATTTTCCATAGTGATTTATACCATTTTACAGTCCCACCAGTGTATAAGAGTCCCAGTCTCCCCACAAGCTTGCCAGCATTTGCTATTTTCTGTTTTGTTTTTTTTTTAACAGTGCCATTTTTGCAGGGGTGAGATGGTATCTCCTTGTAGTTTTGATTTGCATCTTTCTAATGGCTAACAGGGAGCTCTGGTAGCATAGTGGCTAAGACACTTGCCTGCTAACCAGATGGCTGGCGGTTCAAACCCACCAGCCACTCCTCGGAAG
>NW_006921592.1:9811018-9813231 GCF_000298275.1 Orycteropus afer afer | reverse complement strand
CCAGCCACTCCTCGGAAGGTTGGGCAATCTACTTCCATTCTGATACCGCCTCTGAAACCCAAGGAGGAGTTGCTATGAGTCGGATCTGACTTGATGGCAGTGAGTTTGGTTCTTGATTTTTAGGTCTCTTTTGGGTTCTTACAGTAGTGTTTTGCAGTTTTTCTTGTATAAGTCTTTCACATCCTTGGTTAGATTTATTCCCAGGTATTTTATCTTTTTAGGGGCTATTGTAAATGGTATTGCTTTCTTGATTTCCTTTTTGGAGTTCTCCTTGTTAGTGTAAATGGACCCAACTGATATTTGTATGTTGACCTTGTACCTCAACAGTTTGCTGACTGTTTCTATTAATTCCAGTAACTTTCTTGTGGAATTTCTGGGATTTTCTACATATAAGATCATGTCATCTACAAATAGGTATAGTTTTATTTCTTCCTTACCAATTTGGATGCCCTTTATTTCTCTTTCTTCCTTTATTACTCTAGCTAGGACTTCCAGTACAATATTCAATTAAAAATGGCTCTTTCTCTTCATAGGTCTTGTTCTTCTATTTGTATTTCCATCAATTACTTTCCACCTTCCTTCTGTTTTTTTTTTTTTTTTTTCCCCTCACCACAGTTAATTAAACATGTAAGGTCTCCTTATTAGTTAAATGTTCTTCTTTGTTAAATTCCTTTTTCCATTTGCAGCATAGGAACAGGCAAAGGAAAATATTGACATTATTATTATTAAATTGTGATTTGGGTGAACGTTTACAGAGCAAATTCATTTTCCATTCAACAGTTCATACATATTTTGTTTCATGACATTGATTGAAATTCCCATAATGTAACAGCTCTCTTCCCACTTCCTCCTTGTGTTTACCTTTTCCGTGTGCCCTCTTTTCTGTGCATTCCTGCCCTTTGAGCTATCTTGCTGTGCAAATGCTGCCCTTCTGATCTCCCAGGGTTGATTGTTCTAAGCAGTGTACCTACCTAGTATAATTGCTCACCTTATAGCCCTGTCTATTGTTTAGCTGGAAGCTACAGGGGTGAGTTCAATTCTGAGCCCAAAGGATAACTAGTGACTATAGTCTTGGGGGTTTCACTGGTCTCCATCAGACCAGGAAACCTGGTCTTTTTTTTTTTAATGATTTTGAGTTTTTTTCTACATTTTTCCCCATTCTATCCAGGATCTCCTACTTTGATCTCTTTCTGAGTGATTGACAGTGGTAACTTTGCACCATCTAGTTCTTCTGATCTCAGGGTCATGTAGGCTGAGGTTCACATGGAAGATACTGACATTATTACTGCACACATTTATATAAAGATATATTCACTTTGTAGATGATGTGGCTGCAGAATGAACACATTAAAATGAAAATAAAGGACAGATTGTCCAGCTCAACTCTATGTTTCTATTTGAAAGTTTCTATTTCTATAAAATTTCTATTTCTTCAATGGGAAAATATTTGGGCTGTTTATTTGGTTCCTATCCAGTTAATGAATATAATAATTAAAATTTTTTTCTTGAGCTGAATGAATTTAGACAACAACAAAACACTACTTTGGAAAAGTAGAATTGATTTGAGTAATAAGGACATGCTTAAAGTGCTAACTAGTAGGGGAAGATAGTGGGCTCTCAGGTAACAAATGCCAATTTAAGAAATCCACAGTCTATTCTAATTAGAAATCCCTGGGTGGTGTCAATGGTCAGCCAGCTTGACTGCTAACCGAAAGAATGGATGTTCAAGTCCACCCAGGGCACCCAGAGCAAAATCAGCCATTAGAAACACTTTGCAGCACAGTTCTATCTGACACACATAGTCTGGCCATGAGTCAGGGTCACCATAAGTTGGAGTCAATTCCATGGCAACTAGTTTTTGGAGTCTGGTGCAAATGGTTAAGTGTTTGACTGCTAACCAAAAGGTTGGCAATTTGAACCCACCCAGAGGCATCTAGGAAGAAAGGCCTAGCAATCTGCTTCCACAAGATCATAGCTTTGAAATCTCTACCAAACAAAATACAAACCCATTGCTTTCGAGTTGATTCCAACTCACAGTGACCCTAAAGGCCAGAATAGAACTGCCTCATAGGTTTTCCAAGGCAGTGCATCTTTACGGAAGCAGACTGCAATATCTTTCTCTCATGGAGCAGCTAGTGTATTTGAACCACTGACCTTTTGGTTAGCAGCCAAGAGTTTTAACCACTGCACCATGAGGGCTCCATCTTGAAAAC
>NW_006921592.1:9808235-9810398 GCF_000298275.1 Orycteropus afer afer | reverse complement strand
TGGCTTATTTAAATGATAACTGATATAGTTAAAAATTGTGGTTAGCCTACCCCTTGGGGAGGAGACTTTACAAAGTCATAGAAGGCTGCCCTTGGTTTTCCTGAAAGATTTTACTTGGGCTTGGAGACAAGATAGTTCTCAGAGTAGCAGGACTGTGTATGAACAAGTAACCAAATATACCTTGACCTATATATTGAGTGGATGTAGAACCTCAAAATGACTGTAATTTTCTAAAGAGTTAAAATATTCTTCACAAAATGATTTTGAATAATGAACTGAAACATGCTTCTCTCAGATAGCCTCTTCATACAAGTAGCTAAGAAATCATGGTGATTCTGTTACTTCTGTAGTGGGTACAGATGTCTGTTCCAGGAGAAGGGTTTCATTTTGGCCTCAGGGTGGGGAAAAAACAACAAACAAAACACTTTCCTTCAGCAGCCAAGGATGGAAGCCAGGCCTTCCCCAACTGATTCCTTGATCTAAAGTGGTAAGCGGAGTTCAAGGATTTGTGGGTTAAAGGGAAGATTGTGTTGCACCTATTACTCTGCTCTCTGACTTCCTGTGTGGCAAATTTCCTGCAATGTTGCTTTGTATTTGGCATCAGTATAGGGAAAACATCTTAATGAACCCACTGAGCTGCATGCTGTTAGTGTTGTCCTTATCACAAAATGAGCATTCAAGCTGCCTTTTAATCAAACAAATGGGGGTAATTTCTCCTTTCCATTCAGCACAAGGTCTGCAAACCACACCTGAGTTTCTGTGGCCTTTGTGGGCTTGAAAAGGAGTATGGAGGACTCTCCCCTCTGGAAAAACATTGGAAATAAAAGCAGACTACCTTGGCAGATTCTTGGAATGATCTTTAGGTTTGGTTTTCCTGTTTTCTGGTTCTTGCTGAATTTTCTGACAATCAATTTGCTCAATAGACAGTAAATATTAAAGATGCTCTGTTTTACCACAACTATTTTGATGTACACAATTTGAGATTCTGTTCAAATGTTACCTGAACACCATCTTTGAACATTCTATAAGCCCTGTTGCTCCAACAGTCCCTAACCACTGACCTCATATTAGTTTTCTCCATTGCACTTATCCTCATGTGACATTGTTATGGCTTCTGTCTGTGTCCTGGCTAGCACATGCGTTCCTGTGGGCGGAGACTTTGTTCATTTCTGTAGCTCTAACTCCTAGCACATGTTGTTGTTATTTGCCATCAAGTTGGACCCGACTCATAGTGACCCCTCCTTGGGTTTCCGAGGTGGTATCACTATGGAAGTAGATTGCCCAACCTTCCTTCTGAGGAGTGGCTGGTTGGGTTTGAACCGCCAGCCTTCTGGTTAGCAGTCAAGTGCCTTAGCCACTATGCTGCAACTTTAATCAATATTGAATGAATCAATTAATTAAAAAAAAGAGTTGCCACCGTTGATCCTGACTCATAGTGACTCCATGTGTCAGAGTAGAACTGTGCTCCACAGGTTGTTCAGTGGCTGTTGTTTTGGAAGTAGATTGCCAAGCTTTCCTTCCCAGGCACACTGGGTGGCCTTGTCCTGCCAGTCTTTCATTTAGCAGCTGACCACACTAAACATTTGTACCACCCAGAATGAAGAAATAAATTATTCATATTTAAGTTTTTGAAGATTCCTATGACTTTGAGTTTATTGTTTTTCATTTTGTTATCATAGAAGCATTCTAGATTTGTTATCATAGAAGCAGAAAGAGATGTCTAAATTGATGAAAGCTAAGGAATGTCGTTTGGTTTAATTTTCTTATTGATACATTGGCAGTCCCCAGGTTACAAGCAACATCCATTCCTGAGTTATGTTTTTATGTATTAGTAGGTAAGTCAGAATAGGTGCGTACAGTTCTTATTTAGTCTTACTTTAGTGCAAGAAAAGTTTCAAAGGCCTTTTCAATGATTCAAAAGCTGCACATGCAGCAAGTGAATGTGATTGTGATGAAGTATTTATTGTGAGTAGGGTTGGTTCAATTGTTTCAAAGTGAGGGTAAATTTATGTAACTTTAAATGACAAGTACAGTTTGGCTGTACCTCTGACATTCATAACTTCGGGATTGCCTGTATCTAATATTCAAAAAATAATATTTCATCACCAGTTATTAGAATTGCAGCCTTTCATATGGCTTTCATAATTTCTTTGGAATCATTTC
>NW_006921592.1:9804059-9807062 GCF_000298275.1 Orycteropus afer afer | reverse complement strand
CTCCTATAAATCATATGGAGGTCAAAATTGCATAGGTGATAAGAAATTCAAGGGAAATGGCCAGAATAGGGTAGGGTGGTTATGGATTTTTTTTTTTTTTTTTTCCTGAAGGGGGCTTTATGAGATGACTTGAGCTTTGACCTAAAATCGTTGGTTATTTACTCAATGCATGTTTCCTTTACCAGCCAATGATAAGAGCCCTGACGAAAGCAAGAAGTAATGGCTGGAGATACAGACTTTCTTGGGAGTCATTGATGAGGGGTTAGGTTAAGTTCAGAGTGTGAGCAAGCTTTCTGAGGAAGAGACGATACCTGTGAGATACTCCTCCCTTGGCACTAGTGCTGGGCTGGCCAAGGTGGTACTAGTGGGGAGGTGGGGCTGATGAGGTCAACTCTATGGTGCATGGAGCTATAGAAGAATTTCCAAATTATGAAAGAAAGAATAGAGAAGGTCAGAGAACTGTGACCTGTATGATTCATTAATACTTCCAGTCCCTCTTGTTCCACCAGGAACCCTAGTCAAAAAGCTAAGTAGATGAGAAAACTAGAGAAGACAAGAATAGTGAACAGTGGGAATGATAAGGTAAATGGGACCATATTTTGAATAAGTACAAGAGTCAGTGCCTACTTCCTTTAGATGGGTTTTAACTCCACTGACAGATTTGTTGCTGGACATACTGAATTCATTTAAAAAACTCATGAGGAAATGTACAATATGTATAGAGAAAGTAGAGCATCAAGGGATGAACTGTTAGACCCCACATCAGAAAAGGAGAAAGAAGAGGAGTCAGCAAAGGAGCAGGAAGAACATAATAGGAGGCTTGTCATGCTATTATAATAGCAAAGAGAGTGGAAAATATTTTAAAGAGATGATCAGTGGGGTCAAGGGCAACTGAGAAATTGAAAACAAGTAGAAAAACCATTCAGTCTGAGTAGGTCATTGCTGACTAAAGAGAATAGTTTCAGTAGAGGTGAGAATTTATTCATTTGTTCAACAGATATTTACCCATCATGAAATATGTGCCAGACACTATCCTAGATACAGGACAGTACTACAGGACAGTGGTGACTAAGACATGTTAGGTCTACATTCAGGGAGCTTATGGGAGCTCTCTGGAGGGGTGGCAGTGGGAGAGGTAGATAATAAACACTAAATAATGAAAATAAATAAGATAGTTTTGAAAAATAGTAAGATGAGTGTGTGTGTGTGTGTGTGTATGTGTATAGGAACTGAGAGTAACAGTAGATGAATAGTACTAGAAGATAGTACTTTAAATTGGATTAAATAATACTTTAGAAAGGAAGTCCTCACAGAGGAAATAATGGTTGTGCTACCTGCATGACAAAAAAAAAAATCCAGATATGAGAAAATCCAGAGGTAGAACATTTCAGGCAGAAGAAATGGCAAGTCCAAGTCCTGAAAGCAGAAGTGAGATTGACATACTCAATAAATAACGAGAAGGTTAGTATGATTGGACTTCTGTGACTGAGAGTGAGTGGTACAAAATGATACTAGAGAGGTAGATAGGGGTCCAACCACGTGAATGAAAGCAAGATTCAAAAAAAAGAAGTAAATGAGGAAGATAATTGCCTGTAAGTATGGTTCACTTGTCCGAGAAACTTTATTTGGTAAGGGCAAAGGGAAATAGAATTTAATTTATTTAGAAGCAAAATCTAATCATACAAGTTTTATTTTAAATAAAGGAGCATTGAGCCTCCTTAAAGACAGAAAGAATTCATGAAGAAGGAGAGAGTGGACTCTTTTCCTTTCAGTGACCATTGCTAATACATTCTTCCCCCAAAGCACATAGCCCAGTGCTGGAATTCATCTCATGCAGAAAGGCTTTGCCTGAGAAGTGTACATATGGTATCCCCTGAAAATTTCAGCTCTTCTGTTTAGAGTAAGTTTGTAAAAAATATACATTGGTATATTTATACTAACATTTAAAATCTTCTAAGAAGCAGGCCTTGGGTCAAGCATATTGGCCCTGACTTTTAAAGTTGGACCTTAAAATCAGCTAGCCTAATCTCTTAATTTTATGGGAAAGAAAACTGAAACCAAAAATAATTTTAGTTAGGCCAAGCTGAGAAAAGTAAATAGTGACAGTGGAGACCTAATGCTGTCCCCTAACTCTTGATCTAGATATCTTCAAACAAGATTAGACTGTGCCTTCTACATTTAAAGAAACTTCTTTCATCAAGATCAACAATATTGTAAAATCTAGTGATTCTTGTCCTTCTTGACATCCCAGCAATATTCAAAACAATTAAAAAAAAAAAAAACAACTCCCTCCTTCATGACATCCATTTAATCCTGGCTTTAATCATTTTCTCCCAATTTCCTCTCACCTCACTGGAAGCTCCTTTTCTGCCTCCTTTTCCAGTTCCTCCTCCTTAGTTTAACTTCTAACTATTGGAGTTCCCAGCTTGATTCCAGCTCACTGAATTTTTTCTGACTCCATGCCCATTGATTATATGTCAGTGACCCCCAAATAGACATCGGCGGCTGAATTAAAAACATATATCTAACTTGCCTACTTGTCATCTCCATTAAATGTTTAAGTATCTCAAATTTAACATATCCTTTGGCCATTGCTCTGAAGAGAAAAATCCTAGTGAACTGCTTCTGTAAATGTTACTACCAAGAAAACCCTATGGAGTGGTTCTACTCTGTAACACATGAGATTGCCATGAGTTGGGGACTGACATCTAATACTAACAGCAATAGACAGAATTTATTAGCTCACCGCTAATTCTGACCTGTGCCATTCTTCTCCATCTAGGTAAATTCATTCAGTAATACTTAACAAGTATCTTCCATTCACCAGATTCTTTTCTAGACATTGAAAATATAGCAAACAAAAATCCCTGTCATCAAGTAGCTTACATTCCAGCAGAAGGATAATAATATCCTGGAAGCCACCTGTCTTAGTTTTCCAGTGCTGCTATAATAGAAATACCACAAGTGGATGGCTTTAACAAATAGAAACTTCTCTCATCATTT
>NW_006921592.1:9795204-9803614 GCF_000298275.1 Orycteropus afer afer | reverse complement strand
TCTTGCCTCATTAACATAACAAATATAACCTAATCCTCTTTCCAAAAACACCAACCATACTCACTGCCATGAGTGGATTCTGACTCATAGCAACCTCCATTGGGTTTCTGAGGCAGTAAATCTTTATGGAAGTAGATTGCCCCATCTTCCTTCCATGGAGCAGCTGGTGGGTTTGAACATCCAACCTTCTGGTTAGCAGGCAAATACCTTACTGTAGTCCTGCCTGTTAACCACAAGCAGAAATTAAGATTTATAACACATAGGACAATTAGATCACAAAACTTAGGACAAACACATAACACTGGGAATCATGGCCTGGCCAAATTAGCACATATTTATGGGGGGGAGGGGGGACGGACATGACACAATTCAATCCAGGTTACTGAGCAAATGACTTGTTCAATCCAAAAAGCCCTAGGACCAACCATCACTTCTTACTTTGTAGCAATAACCTAACTGGTCTCCCTGCTTTTGCCCATCTGTACTCCAATTTTTACATAACAACCAGAGTAATTGGTACAGAACTCAAATGTAAATACATATGTTAAGTTGGACATCCTCTCTTTCAACTTTAAATCTTCTAGCAGCTTTTCATTGTTCTTTGAATAAAATCCACTCATTCATATAGCCCACAAAGCTCTGCATCATCTGGTCCTTCCTAACATCAGGTCTTCCCCTTTCTCACTCAGCTGCATCACACACACCTTCCCTCTACTTCTCTAATGCACTGAGTTGATCCCAACATTCACTGTCTCTTCTACCTGGAACACTCTGCTCTCAGAATTTGAAGGAGCTAGCCATTTCTCATCACTCAAGAATGACAACTCGAATCACTTTAGAGAATTCCCAACTTAATCCTCCCTTCCACCTCATTCCACTTTGTCAGTTTGTCACACCATGGGAGCTTGAGGGCTGCTATGATGCTGGAGGCTATGCCACTGGTGTTGCAAATCCTCGTGGGTGGACAGCTTTCTGTGGAGCTTCCAGACTAAGACAGACTAGGGAGGAAGGTCTGCCTACTTCTGAAAATTAGCCAAACATTGTCTGACTGACTTGCTTTGGATGTGTCATCAGGAAGGATCAACTGCTGGAGGAGGACACCATGTTTGTTGAAGTACAGAGACAACAGAAGCACAGGCGACCCTCCTGGCATGAATTGGCACAGTAGCTACAAGGATGGACTTGAACATGCTGGTGACTGTGAGGTTGACATAGAAACAAGAAATGTTTTGTTCTATCATACATAAAGTAGCCATGAGTCTGAGTCAACTCAACAGCAGTTAACAACAATAATTAATTATTAATCTTATTCCTCCAATAAATTAAGTCTTTCAAAATTCTTCTGACAATTCTTCTGATTCCTTGTCAGAGCATCCTCTTCTTTCATGGATTCAGTATATTCTCTTGTCTCTTTGAGGATATTCATGATATCAAACTCCAAAAAAAACCCAAACTCACTGCCGTTGAGTCAATTTTGACTCATAGCGACCCCTTCTTGGGTTCCTGAGGCAGTATCAGTATGGAAGTAAATTGCCCAACCTTCCTTCTGAGGAGGACCGGTGAGTGTGAACCACCTTCTGGTTAGCAGTAAAGTGCCTTAGGGACTACGCCAACCAGAGCTCCTAATTCTTCCTGCAACGAAGAGTTGCAGTTGACTCAATGGCAGCTGTCTATCTCCACTCATCAAATTATTTCCCATCACACTATGTTAGATTCTACTTGGCACTTATCAGTATTAGAAACTATCTTTTTTATTTATTCATTTACCTATTATCTGTCTCTATGTGATAAAATGAAACTCCACGAAAGCCTAGTTGGACAACCTACTTCTGTAGTGATACCGCCTTGGAAACCCAAGGAGGGGTCGCTATGAGTTGGGTTCTACTCAATGGCAGTGAGTTTGGTTTTGGTTTTGGAGAGCCTAGAATAGTGCCTGATACAGAAGTTGTTCATAGAATATTTTCTCTGTCAATCAATCAATCAATGAATGTATTAATGAATGGGGACATTACCCTTACTCTTACCTAACATATAATCTTATAAACCCATTTAAGTTGAAATCCACAGGTCAGTTCTAGAGGTGACCCTTTTGGTAAGCCCAGTCCAAACGGGAATCTGCATTTTTTTTTTTTTTTGGTTGTTGTTATTAGATGCCATCGAGTCATATCCAACTCATAGCAACCCTATGCACAGCAGAATGAAAACACTGCACAGTCTTGTGCCAGCCTCACGGTCTTTGCTATATCTTAGCCCATAGTTACAGCCACTGTGTCAATCCATCTCATTGAGGGCCATCCCCTTCTTCATTGACCCTCCACTTTACCAAATATGATATCCTTCTCCAGCCAATGGTTCCTCCTGACAACATGACCAAAGTAGGTGAGATGAAGTCTGGCCATTCTTGCTTCCAAGGAGCATTCTGGCTGCACTTCTTCCAGGACAGATCTTATAGTCCTTTTAGCAGACCATGGTACTCTTAGCATTCTTCTCCATACCACGACTCAAAAGCATCATCTCTTTTTGGTCTTCCTTACTCATTGTCCAGCTCTCCCATGCATAAGAAGCGATTGAAAATACCAGTTAGGCACACCTTAGCCTTCAAGGAGACATCTTTGCTCTTCAGCACTTGAAAGAAGTCTTTTGCAGCAGATTTGCCCAATGTGATTCTACTGCACAGTCCATGGCAACTCATTAAAGTTTTCTTTCCTTTCCTATTCCTTGAATCCTGGACATCACTCACTGTCTAACTGCAGAGAATTTTCCTCTTCCTCACACTAACGTAGCCTCTTCTCTTACCCCATCTTTGCCATTATTTTTAAGTTATTTAGTAAAAATTGCATATTTTTGCCAATATTTGGTAAAGACTTTTGCAATGGAAATTCAGAGCCACCAAGTGACAAAAAATAAAATATCTAAAATATAAAACAAGGAAAAACTCTTAATCATTTTACTAAAGTCTTTGATGCTCAAGGATAAAATTTCATCTAGTTCAACTCTACAAAATGAAAGTTCCCAGAAATTAAATATAATAAGTTTTTAGTTCATGTAGGAGTTAAAAAGGCCCTAAACATAGACTTGAGATAGTATTATAATTACTTTTTGCAGTGTTTTAATATAGACACCACTTTATCAAATGACATATGTGTGACTTATATAAGTATAAGGTACTATTTATTGTAGACTCATATTCCCTTCGTTGATGCCTGGAGCCATTTATGTATTTTTCTCAAGAAAAGAGAAAAGGGAAAGTGCATTACAAAAATAATAATAATAAGGCCAAAGGAGGGAGAGTGAGGAAGGAACAGGTTGCTGCTAAACTGCCCAACTGAGACTTCTGATTGATACTCATTTTTAAGGGTAAGGATATAAGTGATTCTATTCAATTTGGTTCAAATAAATCCAACAGGCCTCTATTGAGTCTTGATATGTACAATTTGATGCTAGGCACATGTGCAGTAAGTCAAAGGTATGCTTAGTGAGCCAGGGTACTTCACCTTTGTTGAAGCAGAGCAAGTCTAGAAGAACATAATAGGAGATGAGGGTGCAACACAGTGTAGGCATGATGTTGAACACTCTTGCAGGACTTAAAGGAGGATGTTGATCAAGGTCATGATAAAATTTAGGAAGAATTCCAAGGCACAGAAATTGAGCAACAGAGGAAGAAGGAGAGTTGGGAAAAGGAGGAGGATATGGAATAGGTGGCTAATTGCCTCCATGAACAACTGTCTCCTTTGCCATGAGGCCAGAAGAACTGGATGGGGCCCTGCTCCCATTACTAAAGATTTTGATCAAGGGTTCTATAGAGAAAACCTGACCAAAAGAGGAAAATGCAGAAGAGAATTTCAATTTCTCATGGACTCCAGACTTCATGACATGGAAGTTGGATATATCCCTGAAACTGTTGCTCTAAAATAATCTTTAAACTATAAACCAAAAATGTCCCCTGAAATCTTCTTAAAACAGAACAAGTGTTTATCTTAATTAGTGGGAAAATGAAAAGTCTGCCTTAAGCATTATACTCTTTTAAGAACTATTCTGTATGAGATCTAATTGACAACAGCAACTTGAAAGATTAGAAAGAAATCACAAGGAGTGGTGAGTTTATATTAATGGGAGAGGAGCTCAGTAAAGGAGGATGAGGATGATTGCACAACTTGAATGTGATCAATATTGCTGAATTGTACATGGAGAAACTGCTGAATTGATGTATATCCTCAATAACAACAACAAAATAAATAAATATACTTTTTTTTTAATTTAGGAAGATTAATGTGGGTCTAATGAGTAGGGTAGATTGATGCAGGTAAATTAGCAAGAACAGTTAGATTATTGCTATGGCTTGGGGCAGAAGTTATAAACATATGACTAGAAATACTGAAGTAAGAAGATATGTCAAATGAAAGAAGAAAAATTTTCAGTACTAATGTGGGGGTGCAACAAAGGGAGTGTTATAAAAGATGGCAACAAAATTTCTGCCTTAGATTATAAGGGGAGAAGAGATGCTAGTAATAGAAGTAACTAGTACTCTGATTCATGGTGATCCCATGTGTGTCAGAGTTGAACTGTGCTATTGTCATTGGCTGAGTTTTGGGAAGTAGATCACCAGGCCTTTCTTCCCAGGTGCCTCTGGGTGGACTCAAATCACAAGCCTTCCAGTTAGCACCCAAGCCCATTACCTGTTTGCACAACCCAGGGGCTCCCAATAGAAATAAGGATACTAGACTCAATGGCACATAACAACAACAACAACAGAGAAATGGCTGGTGTGTGCGATGGGAAGAGTATGAGCTGGGTTTTGGATATCTGTTTATTCAATTAGAACATGAGTGGAGTGCTGCTATGAGCAGACACTGTGCTGGGCACTGAGGCTACTGTGATATCAACAGCCTCCAGCAGCCAGTGATCCAGGGATGAGGAGGCCAGTGCTACTTCTACACTAAGGAGCCAGATTACATTCAAGTGACAAGCTCTGTGCCAAGTATGTCATCCTATATTCATTCATTTACTTAAAATTCATTACAGTTCTGGGGGTTTCTTATTATTATATTAACTGTGCAAAGAAGGCAGCAGAAAGTCAGACAGATGCAATGAGGAGTCCATAGTCACACAAGAACTCTGTGACAGAGACAGGCTTCAAATGTAGCTGTTTCCAGGAGAAAAAAAAAAAGACAGGGAAGTGAACGGCCAAGTCTCTATAGCCAAGAAGTTCGTCTCAAGAACAGTGGGTCAGTGGCTTCCAGTTTAAAGAAGCTTATGTCTTGTAGTTTGGAGTCTGCTTCTTCAGTAAATTCCTTCCTTCACCACAGCACGGCAGGCCTTAAGATCTTGTCCCTGGTTGCCATCTTCTGATCTGCTGCTCCTGTCTGAACCCTCAGAGCTCTTTCAGTTTTCTCTGTCTAGACCAGTTCCCCTGGTCAAGGCTGACCATGGAGAAGGGTCAGAAGCTTTGGCTGTGAGTTCTGAGCCATTTGCCAGCTATAATTTATTTAGTTGTTTACTGAGAAGGCCAAAGAAGCTCCTGGGGTCTCAATCTTCTCATCTGTGAAATGGGAGTAATAACACCCACCCATGGGGATTGTCACAAGGGTTTAATGAGATAATGCAGATGAAAATAGTTTTATCAAGTGTCAAGGTCTGTGAGCATTCCTGGGTGGTATAAATCGTTAACACACTCAGCTACTCACGGAAAAATTGGAGGTTGGAGTCCACACAGAAGCCCCTTGGGAGAAAAACGTGTGATCTACTTCTGAAAAAGCAGCCATTAAAAACCCTGTGGAGCATGGTTCTACTCTGACACTCATGGGTTGCCATGAGTTGGAATCGACTCAGGAACCACTGGTTGGTTTTGAGCAACCATTCCTCTCCTTATTATTCCTACTGGATGCTTCTGCAACTCTGCCACACTAAGGCAGGAGACCTACCCTCAGGACCTGCTGAACTGCAAATATTGAGATTTGGGCAGTGAGATTCCTCTGAAAACCAAACACACAGGGCTCGACAGGAAGGAGATTTCCTAGTTTCACAAAGCCTGCATTTAATAAATTCTATACTGTTTGCCCAAAAGGTCTTGATACAGTTTTAAGTCTTAGTAGCAACAGAAGTATAAATACACTTACAAAGAACTGCATTTAAAAGCTTAGTTATCTTCATTTCTTTTACACTGATTTGGTTCTGTAAATTTTGAGTAATAAATTTTGAATTATATTTTTGTTTAGCTTTCTGAAGATGACAAACATAACTGAAAGAAAGATTAATTTTTCTAAATTCAAAAACTAAATAAATATAAAGGAAATTAAAATACTGAAACTTCCAAATGATGGTTAAGTAAGTTTTTAATTTTCACTTCTGAAATCATTAAAGCTTAAAACTGTAATGAGACTTTTGGGATATATTATACTTATAAACTAATGCAATTTTTTAGAATTTTCTCAAAATATGGTCCATGATGACCTGTATTAAAATCCCCTGAAGCAGTTGTCAAAATGTGGATTCCTGGGCCCTGATTCAAATTGCTGATGGTAGGGTCCAGAAATTTCCATTTTAAATGCATTCTTTATAAACTCATAAACTAATATTTATTTTCAAAGCTGCAACCTCTTGACCATCCCATGAGAAAAAGCATTGGATTCATATATATGATAAAGCACATAGAGGGGATTGTTGTGGAGACTTACCAGGCATCTCCAAACATCTAGTGGGTTGGTGTACTGGGTTGAAGGGTTTAGGACCATAGCCTCATGGGACAATTTGATCATTGGCATTACATATTTCATAAAGATAATGTTCTCCATCTTAGTTTGGTGAGTAGTGTCTGGGGTCTTAAAAGCTTGCAAGGGGCCAACTAAGATAGAACAGTTGGTCTCTACTCTTATGGAACAAAAGGAAATGAAGGATAATAAAGATGCAAAGAAGAAATTACTCTACAGAACTAATAGCCCACATGAACCACGGCCTTATAGAGTCTGAGACCAGAAGCACTGGATGGTACCCATCTACCACTACTGACATTCTGACACAATAGAAATTCCTGAAAGAATGGAGGAATGATGTCAAACAAAACTCAAATTCCTAAAAAGGTTAAATTTGCCAGACCAATAAAGACTAGAGGAACCCTCAAGATAATTGCCCTAAGATACCCTTTGAACTTGGAACTGAAGCCACTCCTGTTGGTCCCCTTTCATCTAAATAATACATTGGCTTATAAAATAAACAATATCTGTGAGTACTATGTTCCCTTAAATAATCAACTATATGAAACCAAATAGTCAACATTAACCCAAAACCAAAGATGAGAAAGTAAGGAGGAGCAGGGAAGCTAGATTAATGGAAACAGAACAACCAGAATGGAAATAAGGAGAAAACTGACACATTGTGAAAAATGTAACCAACTGGGAACCTAATTTTCTGTGTAAACTTTCACCTAAAATACAATAACACATTATTTAACAAAAAAGAAAGAAAGCATTGAGTTTCATTAGTAAGTTCTCCTTCACCTTGATTATTATTATTATTATTATCACAATTACATTGGCAATGCTCTTCATTTTGGCAATAATTTATCAGCATTCTCTAATATTAATCATCGGCAGTAGAAAGATTTAAAGTGTTTCATAGGTCCTTTAGTTTAAAAATGTTTGCTCTTCATCCTAGTTTAGACCTGTTACTCATTTATTTACATAAAAGAAAAAAAAAAACGGTTTTAAGAATTAACATTATTGAAAATGTAGCCAAGTAATCAGCAAACTCCTTGAGTTCACCAGTTGACAATATTTATTCTGGCACTAGTTAGTACATTTAAATATTAACTAATTAATCTAGCTTGTAATATTCACTGCTAGTTTCGTTGAACGAAGTGAGAATGGATCAAATCTGCAGACCATTTACAGTCTCCAAAACAAATAAAATAGCAATGGTTTGTAGGTGGAACCAAATGACTATAAATGAATGACGTGAGCCATCTCTTGGGATTGGACATAAAGGTCCTGTAAATAGAGAATTGTATCAACAAACAGCTGTTGGGGAAATACTATTATGCTGTAATAGCTGCTATTAAAATCCATTAGCAATCTTGATGGCCTGTTTGAATTTGATGCATCATTTGCTCTGAATAGCATTTCTTCCTAAAGTTTTGCAGTAGAATTTTATGTAGATAGATAGGCTGTAGCAGTGACATTCTATGAGATTAATACAGATTACATACTTTGTTTGCACTGGCTAATCTAGCCCTGAAAAATGCTCCAAATTCTGCAATTTATGTGTCGCTTAGCGGGAGGGGTAGCAAAACAATACCCAGAGCCTTATCACACCTATAGTGAAACGTCTATTTTGTTTCCCTGACACATGTTCACACACCAGAAATGTTTCCCACTTTTACACAACTTGGCCTTTCCTCATTCTAGTACCCTTTCCC
>NW_006921592.1:9793369-9794774 GCF_000298275.1 Orycteropus afer afer | reverse complement strand
TGTGGAGTTGGACCCGACTCATAGAGACCCCTCCTTTGGTTTCTGAGGCAGTATCACTATGGAAGTAGATTGCCCAACCTTCCTTCCTTTGAGTGGCTGGTGGGTTTGAACCGCCAGTCTCCTTAGCTGCCATCAAATCAGCTCCAACTTGTGGCGACCCCTGGACAACAGAATGAGACGTTGCCTGGTCCCATACCCTCTTCACTGTCATTATGACACTTAAGTCCATCATTGCACCCACAGTAATTTGAATGCCTTCCAACCTAGGCACTTATCTTCCAGCACTATTTTGGACAATACTCAGTTGGATCCATAGGGTTTCAGAAGCTGATCACTAGGCCTTTCTTCCTCTTCTTAGTCTTAGTCTGGAAGCGCTGCTGAACTCTGCCGACCATGGGTGACCCTGCTGGTATTTGAAATGCTGGTAACATCTCTTCAAGCATCACAGCAACATGCAAACTACCACAGTATGACAAACTGACGGTGGTGGAGAACATTTTTAGGGAGTGAAACTATTTCACATGACACTGTAATTGCAGGAGCAATTACACTTGACTGCTAACCAGAAGGCTGGTGGTTTAAACCCACCAGCCACTCCTCAGAAGGAAGGTTGGGCAATCTACTTTCATAGTGAGACCACCTCAGAAACCCAAGGAGGGGTTGCTATGGGTCGGGGCTGACTTCACTGCACATAACAACAACAATAACACTGTAATTGTGGATATATGACATTATTCATTTGCCAAAACACATACATACAACACAAAGAGTGAACCCTAATATAAACTTTGTACTTTAGTTAGTAATAATGTATCAATATCGGTCCATTAACTGTAATAAATACTGCTGCTGTTTTGTGCTATCAAATTCTGACTCATAGCCACCCTATAGGACAGAGTAGAAGTACCCTACAGGGTATCCTCACAGAAGCAGACTGCTTCATCTTTTTGCTGTGGAGTGGCTGGTGGATTTGAACCACTGATCTTTTAGTTAGCAGCTGAATGCTTTAACACTGTGCCACCAGAACTCCTTTCAAAAACTCAAAACCAAACTCACTGCCATCAAGTTGATTCCAACTCATAGTGACTCCTTTATGGGAGCAGACTGCCTCATCTTCTGTGGAGCAACTGGTGGGGTCAAACCACCGACCTTTTGGTAAGCAGCCAAATGCGTTAATCACTGTACCACCAGAGCTCCTTTAGAAAACAAACAAACAAACAAACAAACAAAAAACACTGCCATCTAGTTGATTACAACTCACAGAACCCTCATTGGGTTTCCAAAGTTGTAAATGTTTCTTTTAAAAAAACTTTTTGGCATTCCTGCCCCCTGACTATCTCCCTCTGCAAACACTGCCCTTCTGTTCTCCCATGATTGATTGCTGTAAGCAGTGTATCTACCCGAT
>NW_006921592.1:9791374-9792694 GCF_000298275.1 Orycteropus afer afer | reverse complement strand
TGTGTGTGTGTGTGTGTGTGTAAAAGGGTTTACCTTTGTAGAACAATGCTTTTGTGTAGTATGTTACGCCAGTTGAGCTTGATGTTCCCTGCGACCATGGTCCCAAGTCACAGGTCCAAATACTCACTCCCTCAGAGGGGTGGTTGCTATGGCCCTTGTTAGCTCTATTATATATTTGGACATTCTTATAGCACATACAAATACATATGTAGAAATATCATCTGCCAACCTTATATACGGTCACGGGTATGTTCCCTTTTGCCTGGATATACCTGATCATTCAGCCTGTCTACCCATCTGTTCACATGTAGATTGTTTGTTATCACCGACAACACAGTATTGTATATGTAAAAGGATTTATCTTTGTTGTCTGTACCTCTTGAGTACCTCTCTGCCTCTTCTTCTTCCTCAGTGCCACCATGTTGGTCATTGGCTTTTGGTACATTGCCCTTCCCTTTACCCAAATCAATACCTATCTAGCAGTGTGAATCTTTATGGAAGTAGATTGCCTCATCTTCTTCCTGTGGAGCTGCTGGTGCATTTGAACCATGAACCTTCATGGGTAAGTAGCCAAATGCCTTACTTACAGTGCCATAGAGCTCCATAGAGCTCCTTTAGCGAGGGGAAATGTCAGTGGATGTCTCCAGAGGGTAGCATAGATTTTCTTGAGATTCAGATTGGATAGTCCTCTCAATTTAAATTGAGTGGGAGATAAGTCCACTTCTTTTAAAACCACCACTAGTTTTCTACTTTACAGAGTTTTATAAAGAATATGATCTGGATGTCCCCATTCTCTTTCTATCATAATAGCTATCTAACAAAATCTATTTAGGTATTAATTTTGCAAACTTCAAAAAGGGCAGAGAGGCGGCATCTTCTGACCTCCAGTGACTTCACAAGAGGAAGACAGAATCACATCAGCAGCCCAAAGCTTATTCCTATCAGGTCAAATGTGCTGCCACCCTCCAGCCTTTTGCCAGTTCTGACACCAACTGTCCCTCCCACCACACTCACTACTTCTCTGATGGGTTCAGTAATTCGTTGCAATGGCCATAAAGAACTAACAGACAATACACACGATTATGGGGTTTATTAGAGAAGCGTTGTTGTTGTTGTTGTTGTTAGGTGCCATTGAGTCAGCTCCAACTCATAGCGACCCCATGTACAACAGAACGAAACACTGACTGGTCCTGTGCCAGCCTCACAATCCCTGCTATACCTGAGCCCATAGTTGCAGCCACTGTGGCAATTCATCTTGTTGAGGGCCTTCCCCTTTTTCGTTGACCTTCCACATGATCTCCTTCTCCAGGGAATGGTCCC
>NW_006921592.1:9776405-9785209 GCF_000298275.1 Orycteropus afer afer | reverse complement strand
TCTTAGTGCTGGGGCCAGATGGTATCTCATTGTTATTTTGATTTGCATCTCTCTAATGGCTAATAATTGTGAAGATTTCTTGATATATCTGTTGGCCACCTGAATATCCTCTTTGGTGAAGTGTCTATTCATGACTTCTGCCCATTTTTAATTGGATTATTTGTCTTTTTGTTGTTGAGGTGTTGGAGTTTTCTATAAATTTTAGAGATAAGTCCCTTGTCAGATATGTCATTACTGGATATTTTTTCCCAATCTGTAATTTCTCTTTTTAATCTTTTGGAAAGTCTTTTGAAACACATAAAAACATAATTTTTAGAAGGTCCCAATCATCTGGTTTCTCTTCTGCTGTTTGTGTATTTTGGGTTATGCTTGACAGTCTATTTATGCCATAAATTAGGGGCCCTAAATTTACCCCTAGTTTTTCCTTGAGGAACTTTATAGTTTTAAGTTTCACATTTAAGTCTTCGATACATCTGGAGTCCGTTTTTGCATATGGTGTGAAGTATGGATCTTGTTTCATTTTTCTGCAAATTGATATCCAGTTTGCCACCACCATTTGTTAAAGAGACCATCTCTTCCCCATTTAATGGATTTTAGCCCTTTGTCAAAAATCAGCCAGCCATAGGTTGATGGATCTATTTCTGGGTTCTCAATTCTGTTCCACTGGTCTATGTGTCTGTCATTGTACCAATACCATGCAGTTTTGACTACCATGGCTGTATAGTAGGTTTTGAGATCTGGCAGTGTGAGACCTCCTACTTTGTTCTTCTTCAATAGTGCTTTGCTTATCTTAGGTCTCTTTCCTTTCCATATAAAATTAGTGTTTGGTTTTTCCATATCTTTACAGAATGTTGATGGGATCTGGATTGGAATTGCATTGAATGTATAGATTTCTTTGGGTAGTCTTGACATTTTCATAATGTTCAATCTCCCTATCCATGAGCATCGTATGTTCTTTTATTTAGGTAGGTCTCTTAAGGTGAAATATGTTCAGCTCTTTTACTTCATCATTTCTTCCATTTGCTAGATACTCTATGTGCGAAAGCAAGTCTCAGTCTCTTCTGACATCTGTTTGGGTCTTTCTTTCCTGCCTTTTTAATGACCTTTTGCTTTCTTCATGTATGATGTCCTAGTATAGCTCAGTAAATAATAATGAGTTGCCAAGTCTTTTGCATTTTGCAGCAGAGACTTAATCTCAGCCCATATTTTCATATACTATTCTTTGGTAATGTATTAACAACTTCTATAAACATATTTTTAGATGTGACCTTTAATTGATTTCTAGACATATAAGGGTTATCATACAGCTCTCTTGGTTTTCAAACAACCATCTCAAACTCAACAAGGCAAATTGCAACTGATGCCCTTCTTTCTTGTGTCACTGCCTTAGTTCAGTACCTCATCTGCTCCTACCCAGAGTATAACAATCAAGGCAGCTAATGGCTCTTAAGCACCTTGATACACATTAGGGAAATACCCTCTTCCTTCAGTTGATTCTGCCTCACCTCCCAAAAAATTCCTTTATGAGAATATCTTCTACAGGATCATGAACTGCATTTTAGCCCTAGTCTCCCCACCGCCCTGTGGCCTGATACCCTTGCTCAGACCACAACCTTCAGGCTGTGACCTTGCTGACAAGACTCTTACAGGCCATCTGTATGTGACTGGCCTTCAATCTTGAATCCAAATCATCTCCATTCTGCCTTTCACATTATACCCAGGGGTCTTTCTAAAATGCAAATCTAATCATGCCCCTTAAAATCATTCTTAAAAAATTCAGTGGCTTTCCATATTTTTCTAGTAAAGCTGTTTTGCATGGCACCCAAGAGCATTTAAATTCTGATCCTTATACCAACTCTAGGAGATCTGGTAGCGTAGTGCCTAAGGCACTTGACTGCTAACCAGAAGGCTGGCGGTTCAAACCCACCAGCCACTCCTCGGAAGAAAGGTTGGGCAATCTACTTCCATAGTGATACTGCCTTGGAAACCCAAAGAGGGTCACTATGAGTCGGGTCTGACTTGACGTCACATAACAACAACAACAACAACAACATACCAACTCTAGCTTCACCTCCCTTTATTTATATTCACCCCCTTACATCATTCAGAGTGATTTCTATAATGGATAATCTTCTATTTCTCCTGCCTTTTTCTGCTTCTATGCCTTGATTCATGCTGTAGTGTCTACTTGAAATATCTTTCCCCACCAAGCTTGACCCACTCACTTTTTCTAATGTGGTTCAGTTATCCACCTTCCAGGAAGATTGCTTTGAGACTCCACATCAGATCTTCAACAACTTTATTGACATATCGTTTATATCCCATATAGTGTACAGTTCAAGGGTTTTAGAATATTTACAGAGATGGGCAACCCCATGTGTGTCAGAGAACTGTGCTTCATATGGTTTTCAGTGGTTGATTTTTCAGAAGTAGATCACCAGGCCTTTCTTCCTAGGCACTTCTGGGTGGACTCAAACCTCCAACCTTTGGTTACCAGTCAAACACATTAACTATGACACCCCTCATGGACACACACATGGGATCATCCTGAGTTAGAATCTACTTGATGACAATTCACCAGAGTTGTGCAGCCATCACCATAATCTAATTCCAGAACATTTTCATTTCTCTGAAAGAAACTTTGTATCCATTAATAGTTGTTATCCATTCTTTCCTACGACAATTTTTTAAAAAATTTTTATTGTGAATTGGGTGAAGGTTTACAGAGCAAGTTCATTTTTCATACAGCTGTTCACATACACTTTGTCTCATGACATTGACTGCAATTTCCCATAATGCAACAGCTCTCTTCCCACTTCCTCCCCATAGTTACCTTTTCCCTGTGTCCTTCCCTCCCATGAACTACTGCTCCCTGAGCTGTCTCCCTTCCCTTTACCAGTCACCCGGGTTAATGGGAGCCCCTCTATTCTCACATGGTTGATCTCTCCAAGGAGTGTATCTGCCTAATCCTACTGCAATTTTGTCCCTAAGTGACCACCAATCTCCTTCCTGTCTCTATAGACTCCAAGTCAGAATCTGATGTCTCTCCTTGGTGAGCTTGGGCATAACTGCCTCCCATTAGATTGCCTGGTTGTCTTACCAGCCCATCTCCTCTATTTGTCTGTAAAGTCATAGGGGTCAGGGAATCATCTTCAACTTTGGATCTATTAAGTTTGGCTCCAGCCCAACAAAGTCAGCCCTCAGGGATTGATTGAGTAAAGAAAAAGAATTTTGCACCTAAATTGTCTTTCTCTCAGAGCTTTATTTTCTACTTTCTTGAATATCAGGATTTCTTCTCACTAATTTAAGGGCAGAAGACTTTCTTGGTGACTGGAACTGAACATTACCCAGATACTAGTACAAAAAAAAAAAAGTGGAGAGTATGAAGATAGAAAAGTGAGAATTGCAAAAGACAAAGAGTTGTCCTTAAAGAGAAGAATTGTCCTGAAAGGGATTTGTTTCCGTCTTTAATCCGTGTTGCTTTAGAAGTTCTTTCAAAGATTCCTTTCTTAATGGAGGCCAGTTGATTATCTTCACTTAGAGAAATTGTCTACTCATACCTAGGAACCAACTCAGTTATGGAAGCCCATGTAGTAAAGCAGAGAGAAGGGCAGAGGCTTTGAAGTTCAACAGAACTGAGTTTGAATTGAGGCTTATCCTCTGACTATCTGTGACAGGTAGCCAAATTGCTAGTCCCTATGAGTCTCAGTCTCCCTACTGATAAATGGGGAAGATAATAGGATTGTTGCGGGAAATAAATTAAAATAACATAACATGTTTAAATAATCTAGTAAAATTCCTGAAACATGAAAGCCTAACCTTTGCATTAATTAGGACTCTGGTTTCCAATACAGAAAAATGACTTTGATTCTAAAGCAAAACCAATCAAACTCATTCCCATCAAGTTGATTCTAACTCATAGCAACCCTATAGGACAGAGTAGAACTGCTCTATAGAGTTTCCAAGGCTTTAAATTTTTATGGAAGCTGATTGCCCCACCTTTCTCCCATGGAGTGGCTGATAGGTTTGAACTGCTGACCTTCCATTTAGCAGCTGAGTGCTTAACAACTGTGTCACCAGGGCTTCCCAATTTGACTCTAAGGCAGTCCCCTAGAAGGAAGCAGAGTTAAGAGATGGAAGAGAGTCAATGATTTATGAGGCAGTGAGACCCTCCCCCATTTTTTTCCTTAACTTGGGAGCTCTGGTGGCATAGTGCCTAAGGCATTTGACTGCTAACCAGAAGGCTGGTTGTTCAAACCCACAGTCACTCCTCAGAAGGAAGATTGGGCCATCTACCTGTGTAGAGATACCACCGTGGAAACCCAAGAAGGGGTCGCTATGAGTTCCAATCGACTTGATGGCAGTGAGGTTTTTTGTTTTTTGTTTTTGCTTCTAGGTAAGGAAAAAATGGGGAAGGATCTCACCAACTCATAAACCATGGACTCTCTTCGACCTCTTAACTCTGCTTCCCTCTAGGGGATTGTCTTATTCTCCCATTCCAGACACAGAGGCTGTCAACAACTCTAAACATACATACCAAAAGTTTTAATATCAAAGGAGAAAAGAACTTCCCTCTAGAAGCTCAGAAGGATACTGAGTGATGCTTGTAGAGATATGTACCCCTTCCCTTTACCAGTCACCAGGCTTAATGGGAATGAGATACTATGATTAGTCCAGTTTAGACCAACCCATCCTTGTGGCCAGAAAGAGGGGGTCTGCTATCAGCAAGAAGAACAGAAAGGTGCTGGGCAGACAAAAGCAGTAGATACCCACTATGGTTTTCCTTCCTCTTTGCTGAAAGGTATGTTGTTGTTGTTGTTATGTGGCATCGAGTTGGCCTCAACTCATAGCGACCCCTCCTTGGATTTCCGAGGCAGTATCACTACAGAAGTAGATTGCCCAACCATTCTGCTGAGGAGTGGCTGGTGGGTTTGAATCCCCAGCTTTCTGGTTAGTAGTCAAGGGCCTTAGGCACTGCGCCAGAGCTCCTGCTGAAACATGTAAGGTAGGACAAGATCAGGAATCATTGAAGCAATGGCTACTTGGTCATAGCAAGGCAGGCAACTTGGTGGGGAGAGTCTGGGGATTGACTTTAGACCTCCTCCTAGAGAGTAACAACTTCTAGGTGAAACTGACTCAACTGTGAGGAGCTTAGTAACGAGGCTCACCAAGGTATAGAATTGTGTGCAGCATCCTTTGATTTGGTCTCTGAAAACAAAGTTCAAGATAAAGCAGTATGGAGCCCTGACAGACAGGTGATGCTCAGCCTTGGTGAATGTGTGGTAAGAGCTACTCAGCAATCCAGGCAAGCTGTCAGTACTGGCTAGTTCACCCATTGGGCTAGACTCAAAATTCTTTCCCAAGAGGATTAAACAAACAGGAGTTCATAGTGGGGATAGCAGTGGAGTTGTTGTTATGTGCCGTGGAGTTGGACCCGACTCATAGTGACCCCTCCTTGGGTTTCCGAGGCAGTATCACTACAGAAGTAGATTGCCCAACCTTCCTTCTGAGGAGTGGCTGGTGGGTTTGAACTGCCAGCCTTCTGGTTAGCAGTCAAGAGCCTTAGGCACTAGCTACCAGAGCTCCCAGGAGTGTAGGGAGGGGAAAAGAGATTATCCACTATGGAGTGAACACTGCAGGAACTCAAAGGGCAATACTAGGGTACGCCTTTGTAAACCAAATTAACAGATTCAGAGAATTCATTTCAACCCCACCCCCATAGGTTTAGAAGGGAAGGGTAAAGAGGCTGCTTAGGGTTAAGGCTGAATATGTAAGAAGGAAGAGTCCCTGGGTGGTACAAATGGGGTTAACATATTCAACTGCTGATGGAAACGTTCAAGTCCAAGAGGCACCCAGAAGATCTGGCATCTACTTTTGAAAAATCAGCCCTTGAAGAACCAGTGGAGCACAGTTCTACTCGAATACACATGGGTCACCATGAGTCAGAGTAGGCTCCACAACTGGTTTGCAAGACGTGTAAGGTGGGTACCTGGGAACGAAGCAGGAGCAGGCAGCCCCCACCTGAGAAAGACGAAACTCCCATCTGGGTAACTCCAGTTCCTGAGACCCTTGCTACTAGGCCATCATAAGTGAGACCTCTCCCCAGTAATGGACATCTTCTAAGATCCACCCTTTGTTCTAGAAGGAATTTTCCCTAATCGCTCATCTAATGCTTTGTCTTCAACTCCTTTTATTGCTTTGACCTTGGAAGTTTGATTTGCCTGGTTTAAATCTTACAAGGAAATTTGCCGACTGAACGAATGATTATAATAACACAGCCTCTGAACTTAGCATAGGAAACACATCTGCAGAGGTTTTTCTTGTTTGGGTAGATAATGACTTGCATTTTGCTCATAAGGAACTGACTGTTTAACAAATGAGTTGCTGAAGGCGCCTCACTTAACTCTCTCATAAGCACAAGTACTTATTAGTGCACTTAGACAAACTTGAGCATATCATCCAGACTCTTTACAGTATAAAACAAAGACAAACTCATGGTACTTTTTATTATTCTCCCATTTTGCCTTTATCATATGTATTTTTTTTTTAATTAGAAAAGTAATACATGCTTGTTTCATTAAGAAAAGCGATACAAAGAAATATTTAGTAAATTATCCTGCACTCCTATAGCCTCATTTACCCCCTCCCATGGTAACTAATGCTAACAAATTCTATGATTATATAATAGAGTATTGCATATATACGGAATAATATATATGCCATTCTGAAATATGTAATTATTTTTATAATAGGATTGTATGATATATGTTATTCTACAGTTGGCTTTTTTGTCTTAATAGTATGTCATATGTCATAGACATCTCCCAGGTAAAGAACTAGATCAAACTAGATCTTTTAATAGCAACATGATATTCTATGCTAGGCACTAGCATAGTGGGGATTGTCCATGATTGTCCCATGTAGAGGGACAGACAGGGTGTTACCAAATTTTTGCCACAGCAAACACTGCTGCATTGATTATCCTCATGTGCATATCCTTACATATAGAATTGTTTCTTTTATCATACAGAATGGTTTCCCAAAAGTTGAGTGGTTGATTATGTTAATACTGTAAGATTGGTTCCAAAATTGTGTTGCAGTTCATCCTCTTAACAGCTGTATTTGAGAGAACTCGAATTTTCCTGTATCCTGATCAGCTCTCTCTTTTTTTTTTCTTGAAAGTGTTAGACATGCATTAACAATGGTATTATATTTGTGCTTAATTCACTTTTTTCTTGATTACTTGTGAGATTGACCTTCTTTTCATATATTCTTTGACCATTCTCTTTTTTCCTCCTCTCAATTGCAAATTTATATCTTCTATTCATTATTTCCTCCTCGGAAGGAAGGTTGGGCAATCCTACTTCCGTAGTGATACTGCCTCGGAAACCCAAGGAGGGGTCGCTATGAGTCGGGGCCGACTCGATGGCACACAACAACATTCATTATTTGGGAGCTCTGGTAGCAGAGTGCCTAAGGCACTTGCCTGCTAACCGGAAGGCTGCCGGTTCAAGCCCACCAGCCACTCCTCGGAAGGAAGATGGGGCAATCTACTTCTGTAGTGATACTGCCTCGGAAACCCAAGGAGGGGTCGCTATGAGTCAGGTCCGACTCAACGGCACATAACAACAACAACAATTCATTATTTAAATTGGTTATTTGCCTTTGTTCTTGCTAGGTTTTTTTGCAAAGTATTTGTATGCTAGCTATTAATGTTTGGTTGTCTTCAGTACCGCAGACAATTTTCCCAGCTCATCATTTACCTTTCAACTTTGTTCCCTGTTGTTATTGTTGTCAGGTGGCATCAAGTTGGTTCCAACCATAGTGACCCTATGTGCAACAGAACTAAACAATAACTGGTCCTGTGCCTTCCTCACAATCATTGCTATATTTGAGCCCATTATTGCAGCCACTGTGTCAATCCACCTCGTTGAGGGTCTTCCCTTTTTCACTGACCCTCTACTTTACCAAGCATGCTCTTCCTCGTCAAAGGCCAGTTCCTTCCTGATATCCAAAGTATGTGAGACAGTCTTGTAATTCCCCCTCTAAGGAGCATGCTGTCTATACTTCTTCCAAGATATTTATTTGTTCCTTGGGCACTCTAAGGTATATTCACTATCCTTCACTAGTGCTATAATTCAAAAGTATCAGCTCTTCTTTGCTCTTTCTTACTCAATGTGAAGGTTTCGCATGCATATGAAGTCATTAAAAATACCATTGCTGGGGTCAGGCACACCATAATCTTCAAAATGACATCTTCGCTCTTTAACACTTTAAAGAGGTCTTTTGATAGCAGATTTGCCCAATGCAAGACGTTGTTTGATTTCATGACTTCTGCTTCCATGAAGTCCAGACAGTCCCAACTTCCTAGGTAGTCCAGACAGTTAACACACTCAGTTGCTAACGAAAACGTTGGAGGCTTTTGTCTATCCAAACCCAAAACCAACCAAACCCGTGGCTGTTGAGTCAGATCCTACTCATAGCAACCCCTCCTTGGGTTTCCAAGAAGGTATCACTGTGGAAGTAGATTGCCCAACCTTCCTTCCAGAGCTGTCTTTAGAAAAAAAGGCCTTGAGATCTACTTCTGCAAATCTGCCATTGAAAACCCTCTGAGCACAGTGCCACTCTGACACACATGGGATCACCTTGAGTCAGAATTGACTTCACAACAAGTGGTCTAATTTTATATTAACATATAAATTTGTTATAGATAGCCAAGTATGCCTCTTTTTTTTTATTTACTCTGAGGTATTGGTATTCTTAAGTAACTCTTCCTACTACAAGATTATACAAATCATCTTGAT
>NW_006921592.1:9760944-9772540 GCF_000298275.1 Orycteropus afer afer | reverse complement strand
TCCAAGATTATCTTCTGTTTCTGTGTTCATTGGTTTCCCTTTTCTTTGTTGAAGAGCGTCTGTAAAGTCCTTGTGCCTGGTTCGCCATCTTGCCAGAACTCTATATTTGGATCTTTAATCCATCTGGAATTTATTTTTAACATTCTTCCTTCAGATATGTTCCAATTACGTTAACACTATTTATTAGTCACAACACCTATTTCTTACTGCATCTGAAACACCACCCATGTCTTATGTTAAATTCCTCCATATGCTTTCTTGGAGTCCTGGTGGCACAGTAGTTAAGCATTCAGTCACTGTATAGAAGGTCTGTGTTTTGAACCCACCAGCTGCTCCTCAAAAGATGTGACAGTCTGCTTCCATAAAGATGAAAGCCTTGAAAAACTTAGGGCAATTCTACTCTGTCTTACAGGGTTACTATGAGTTAGAGTCAACTGCACGGCCACAGTTTCTGGGTTTTGATTTTTTCTGTTTTTCTTTCTTTTCTTTTTTTAGTATGCTTTCTGAATTCTGTATTCTGGTCCATGGATCTATTTGCTGGTGCTGTTAGGTGGCATCTAATTCCATAATACTCTTTCTGTGACTATACAAATCTTGACAACTTCAGGAGATTCAGGAGAGAATAAAGAAAAACAGATGTCTTATGATATTTGAGAATTAATGCTACTTGTGCATTTGATCTAAAAACTCAACTGATAAACAAATTAGTACTAGCTGTAACTATAATAGCCCATATTTATATGTTTAGAAAATGTATTATAACTAATGAAATTTTCTGACTCATAATCATAAATAAATTACTTTAAAAATTTTATGGGTAAAAGCCAAGCCATTAATTCTTGATTAGAAATCAGCTTTAAAATCTTAACATGGCCCCAGGTCTAGGAAAGAATTCATTTGATATAGTTACAATCTCATTAATTTAGAAAAATGAAGAGGAGCAAATACAAATAAATGAAATGTGAGAGACTTTTTTTTTTTAAATAAAAATAAGTTTTCTAACTTTCAGGACATATAAAAACTTGAATCAGTCAGCAGATCCCTGCCAAAGAGAGGAGATATGGGGATCTACCTTGATCACTAGCTAAGAGAGAGTTCAATGTAAAAATTTTAAAATTCATGAATTATAAAAATTTTTATAAGTATAAAGTGTTAACTTTTTATAATTTGTTTTAAACAATACTAATTATTAAGCTAGTAGAACATTCCTCTTGGGAACCACTAAATATTTTCATTGAGAAAGTAAGTGTAATTTGGAACAGTCCACTATTTGAATTAATTTGTTATTGTTGTTGTTATGTACCATTGAGTCGGACCCGACTCATAGTGACCCCTCCTTGGGTTTCCGAGGCAGTATCACTACGGAAGTAGATTGCCCCGTCTTCCTTCTGAGGAGTGGCTGGTGGGTTTGAACCGGCAGCCTGCTGGTTAGCAGTCAAGTGCCTTAGGCACTATGCTACCAGAGCTCCCTTTGAATTAATTAGTAGGGTTTATATTAATTAAATTTTGCTTCATTGCCTTTTGGCTCTTTCCTTTGAATTGACTCATGTTGGGGGTCAAACAGATGATCTTTCAATGCCTAATTCTAAACTTATCTCAGCATGTAATTGGAAGTGATCCCTGTTTTCTTTCATTGAAGAATTCAAAAAACCAAATTCACTGCCATGGATTTGATTCCAACTCATAGCAAACCTATGGGACAGAGTAGAACTGCCCCATAGGGTTTCCAAGGCTGAAATCTTTATGGAAGCAGACTGCCTCATCTTTTCCTACAGAGTGGCTTGTAGATTCACACCACCAACCTTTTGCTTAGCAACCAAATGTCTTAACCACAAGAGCTCCTTTTATTTAGTAATGGATATCCAGTATTTAACATTTTATTGAGAATTCGTCCAGATCCACAATCTCTCATCTGCGATATTAAAATCCCTGAAGTTCTAAAAATTGTTTGATGACAAATTCTGACCTGATATTTACAGTATTTATCTCACCTTATATATTTTGTTGCATAATTATTTACATTGTTTAGGGCAGCTGCCCTATGCTCCCTAAAAGGTACTGACAGAATATGTACCATTTTATCATTTTCAGATTTTAGAACAGTCCTGATTACAAATGAGATCTGGCCCCAGAGAATCCTGATAAGAAACTGTACGCCTATTTTTGAGAAATGCTTCGTGGAGTTTGCCACCCCCATTCTTTTTGTTGTCATTACTATTGTTGACAATAAAGAGTCTTAATAGTGTCATTTGTTGAGGACCTACTGTGTGTGTAAGCACCGCTTTAAAATGAGAGTTTGAGGCTGTAACTCTTTACATTGAGCCACAAAACTACTTAATGACAGAGCTGTATATGATGCTTTGGAGGCGTAGTAGGTAAGACATTTGGCTGCTAACCAGAAGGTGAGTGGTTCAAACCCACCAGCTGCTCCATGGGAGGAAGATAAGGCAATCTACTTGTAAAAATTTACAGCCTTGGAAACCCAGTGGGGGTCACTATGAATCAGAATTCACTCGAGGGCAGTGGGTTTGGTTTTAGGTTTTTGTATTTGATGCAGCCAGTATTCAATTGCTACTGGGTCCCACTCATTTGCTATCTGTCTACCACCACCACCACCAATTGCCATCCAGCTAACTCTGACTCATGGTGATGCCATGTGTATCAGAGTAGAACTATGCTCCATAGGATTTTCAATGTCTAAATTTTTGGAAGTAGATCACCAGGTCTTTGTTCCAAGGATCCTCTGGGTGAACTTGAACCTTCAATGTTTCAGTTAGCAGCCAAGTGCATTAACACTAAATGTTTGCACCACTCGGGGACTCTTGTATTTGGTACAGCTGGTGTCCAAATCAGGAACTCTGTCCTAGCCTTAGAGAATTTATTTCTGCATCATCATCATCATCATCATCATCATCCACACACACACACACACACACACACACACACACACACACATATACACACTTGTTCATGGGATTTTTCTCTTACCCCTTGGTTCCCTGCTTTGTTTCTGTGATTTGATATTTTGTGTGGAAAACAGGATTGTATATAAAGTCACATTTTACTTCCCTATTTACAAGTACCTTCTTAAACACAAAGAGGTGAACAACTTTGCTTTTGGTTTCTAGAGGCACATGGGAAGGGCCTGCCATCCCTGAGGATGATAATAGGATATTCTGAGGAATCCATGAGTAGATTAGCTTGGTCAAGATTCTTAATCCCTATACTCCTTCCTGTCCTCATTTCCTTATAACACAGAGCTCAAAATCCAGCTTTGCCCACTTCACAGGGTGATTGTAAAGCTGTGATGAGATCATGTATATGAAATGGCTTTAAAAGGTAAAGTGATGCCTTTGACTTCATCCCTCTAAAAATTTCTTTGAAAATCAAAGTATCTTGAATTCTCAAATATGACGGTACCAGAAAATCTAGTCCTTCATGTTCAGAGTTCTAAACATACCTTACCAAGCATCAGATCCTTAAGTAAAGCCAGGATAATAAGGCATACGCTGAATGCCTTCCACACCTCTCAGGAATTTTTAGCCAAAGTTGCTGCTGAGAAACCTGTCATCTTCAGAGAGTGTCAGTGAGCTTACAGACCGGCAGTGGTTAAATCAATAGTTAATGATGTTCGTCATGCAGTTTGAGCCTCTAGTTTGTTTATGCTAGACCAACTTTATCCATACTCCAAACAAATTATCTCTTATAATTACCAGCCTGAAGATAAATCTCTAAATGTTTTTCTGATGATAGTGCTGTGGTTGGCAGGTGTTAAAAGTGCCTCCCAGGGACAGAGATTGAAGATGAGCTGGTTCCTGCAAATCCTTCAGGCAAGGATGTTGGGCTTTCTATCCTGCCATGTGCAAAGGCGCCTTGTATGGTGCCCCGTTAATGAAATCTAATAGGAAAAGGTCATATATCTTTACAAAGAAAAATGCAAAGCTAGAATATGATAAATGGGTTCTGTGGGGTTCAGTGACAAGGTTTGGTGATAAAACCTATGTTTTAACAATCTGCTTGGTTTCTCTATAATGTTTACACCTAAAATACTCCTTGTAGTAATTCTCCTCACCTGGAAGAATGATTAAAATAAATATAAAAATAAACATCTATTGTTTTCAGTGCCTTAAACCAATGTGGCTGGCCATGAGTTGTTCATGCTAAACACTAAACACCAGAACAGTCTGCATTAGAGAAAAACTGTAGGTTCTTAAAGAAATCGTTCTTTAAGGCTACCCAATTTGAACATGCTTTTAAACTCTCTTAAAAGAAGAAATCTTACAATCCGTCTTTATAATATCTCCTGTTAGAATACTAAACAATTCATGCAAATAGGCAAGGTTTTATCTCCCCAAAAATGTACTGTTTAGAAACAGAATAAAAAAATCAATCCATTTAGACTTAAAATGCATGAATAACTTAAATCTGGAATTATAAAGAGTTAAATAAATCAGATATTGTTGAATCAAATCACTGCTGGTTTTAGGAGAAGTTACCAGTTCATTTGCTGTAGTTGTACTGCTGAGCTAAGAGACAGTTCAATAAATCAACTCAAGCTTGATGGATTTTTCAATTCATTGAAATGAGTGTGTGGAAGAGAAAAGAAATCTCTTAGTATTCCCTCTTTGACAAAAGGGTATGCAAAGAGCCTGAATGGATGAATGGTTGATTAATTTTGCCAGAAATTTTCTTGACAGCAGGAAATGTGTTTTTGCATTACTCTGTTTGCCTGGGATTTATTTGGTAGAATATGAATTATTGCATGTAAATTTATACCTAAGGCTATGTTGCCTAAATAGATAGTTCCTGGTGAGGTTTCTGAATACCAGACCTGTAATATTTCTGTATGGTCTTGCACTCCATCCCCTTACAGGCTGCCCTGCAGCAGTGTATAAATGTCTGCTCCCACTGATGTTAGTAGTGAAGTCAAGCACTGCCAACAATTCAATATTGAGTTTGGTTTGAGTGATCATCTGTGCCTCTCTCAAGAAAGGATAGAGCTGGAGGCAACCAACTGCCAAAGCTTGATAAATCCTAGACTCATCAACCTGGCAGTTTATTTATAGACTCTTACCTTTAAATAATGAAAAGAAGTCACAAGGTGTTCCCTTGTGCTTTCTATTTACAGCGAGCCTACAAACAAGCACATTTCTTAGTTTTATCTCATCAGGAAGAGATACAGCTACACATGAAAAAACCTTGTGTGACACATGAAGAAACCTTGTATGACGATAGCTGGATTGGTGAGACTAGAGTAGCAAATAGGGATAGCTTCTCTACTTACTAGATCCCTGGGTAGTGCAAACGGTTTGTGCTTGATGACTAATGTAAGGTTAGCCATTCAAAGCCCATTCAGTGGCACCTCAAAAGAAAGGCTTAGTGATCAGCTTCCATAAAGATGTTCACTGTTGTTGTTAGGTGCCAGGCAAGTTGGTTCCAACTCATAGAGACTCTGTGTACAACAGAACAAAACAAGGCCTGCTAGTGTGCAGTATTCACAATTATCACTATGTTTCAGCCCATTGTGGCAGCCACTGTGACAATCCATCTTGTTGAAGGTCTTGCTCTTTTTTGCTGATCCTCTACTTTACTAAGCATGCTTCTCTTCCCCAGGGGCTGGTCTTTCCTGAGAACATGTCCAAAGAACATGAGAAAAAAATCTCTCCATCCTCACTTATAAGGAGTATTCTACCTCCTTACCTGTCTTCCAAGACAGATTTGTTCGTTTTTCTAGTGGTCCATGGTATATTCAATATTCTTTGCCAATGTACAATTCAAAGGCATCAGTTCTTCTTCAGTCTCCCTTATTCGTTGTTCTTATTCATTGTCCAACTTTTACATGCATCTGAGGCAGTTGAAAATTCCATGCCTTTGGTCAGGTACCCCTGAGTCCTCAAAGTAACATCTTTCCTTTTTTAACACATCAAAGAGGTTCTTTGTGGCAGATTTGCTCAAAGCAATACATCATTTGAATCTAGACTGCTGCTTCCATGGGTATTGATTATGGTTTAAAGTAAAAGGAAATCCTTGAGAACTTCAATAATTTGTCTGTTTATCCTGATGTTACTTATTGGTCCAGTTGTGAGGATTTTTGTTTTCTTTATGCTGAGGTGTAATCCATACTGAAAGCGTAGTCTTTGATCCTCATAGCAACTGCTTCACGTTTTCTTCCCTTTTAGCAAGCAAAGTTGTGTCATCTGCATATCACTGGTTATTAATAAGTCTTCATCCAATCCTGATGTCCCACTCTTCTTCATATAGACCAGCTTCTCGGATCATATGCTCAGGATTCAGATAGAATAAGTATGGTGAAATGATACAACTCTGGTGCACACCTTTCCTAATTTTAAACCATGAACTATCCTCTTTCTCTGTTCAAATAACTGCCTCTTGGTCTATGATAGGTTCCACATGAGCACAAGTAAGTATTCTGAAAGACCCATTGTTTACAATGTTTTTCCTAATTTGTCATTATCCATACAGTCAGATGTCTTTGCATAGTCAATAAAACATGGGTCAAGATCTTTCTGATATTCTCTGCTTTTAGCCAAAATCCATTTGACATCAGCACACTCTTCCTGATTTCAAACCATGCAGCGTCCCCTTGTTCTGTTTTAATGACAGCCTTTTGGTCTATGCACAGGTTCCTCATGAGCACAATTAAGTGTTTTGGAATTCCCATTCTTCACGATGTTATCCATAATTTGTTATGATCCACACAATCAATGCCTTTGCATAGTCAATAAAACACAAGTAGACATCTTTCTGGTATTCTTTGCTTTCAGCCAAGATCCATCTGACATCAGCAATGATATCCTTTGTTCCATGTCCTTTTCTGAATCCAGCTTGAATTTCTGGCAGTTCCCTATAAATGTACTTCTGCAGTCATTTTTAAATTATCTTCAGCAAAATTTTATTTGCATGTAATATTAATGATATTGTTTAATAATTTCCTCATTCTTTTGGATCATGTTTCTTTGGAATGGGTACAAATATGGATCTCTTCCAGTTGGTTGGCCAGGTAACTGTCTTGCAAATTTCTTGGCATAGGTGAGGGAGTGCTTCCAGCATTTCATCCATTTGTTGAAACATCTCAATTGGTATTCATCAATTTTATACTAAGAGATACTAGGAAGAAGGACCTGGCAATCTAATTCTAACAAACTTTGCCTCTGGTGGGAAGGTACACAATATTAAAAAAAAAAAAAAAAACCACTGCTGTCAAGTCAGATCTGACTCATAGTGACCCCTCCTTGGGTTTCCAAGGCAGTATCACTGTAGAAGTAGATTGCCCAACCTTACCTAGGAAAGGCTGCTTCCTCAAAGTAGAGTTGACTTTCATGATGTAGATGGAGTAAAGCTTTCAGGACCTTTTAATTTTACATTTGCTAGTGTGGAATGACTCAAAATGAGAAGAAACTGCTGCAAACATACATTAATAACCAGAATGTGGAATGAACAAACTATGAATCTAGGAATATTGGAAGTTGTCAAAAATTAAATGGAATACATAAAGATCGATATCCTAGGCATTAGTGAGCTGAAAGGAACTAGTATTGGCCAGTCTGAATCAGACAGTAATATGGTCTACTACACAAGAAATGACAAATTGAACAGGGATAATGTCATATTCATAATTAAAAATAACATTGCAAGATCCTGAAGTACAACACTATCAGTGATAGGGTAATACCCTCACCTATGCCATATTAAGACCTACAAAAATGACCAGTTAATACTATTATTCAAATTCATGCATCAGCCATTAATGCCAAAGATGAAGAAATTGAACACTTTTGCCAAAAGTGTTTGCATGATCAAACATGCAAACTAGATGCATTGATAATTACTGGTGATTGGAATGCCAAATTTCAAAACAAAGAAGGAGAATTGGCTCAGTACTTGGAAAATATGGTCTTCATGATAGAAATGCTGCCAGAGATCACATAATAGAATTTTGCAAGACCAACAACTTATCCATTGCAAATACCTTTTGTTAACAATATAAATGAGGATGATACATGTAGACCTTGCTGGTTGGAACACAGAGGAATCTAATCAACTACAACTGTGCAAAGAGATGTTGGAGAAGCTCAATATGATCAGTCAGAACAAGGTGAGGGACCAACTGGGGAACAGACGATCAATTGCTCATCTGCCAGTCTAAGTTGAAGCTTAAGAAAATTAAAACAAGTCCATAAGAGCCAAAGTATGACCTAGAGTATATCCCACCTAAATTTAGAAACTATCTCAAGTCTAGATTTGACTGACTGAACACTAATGACTAAAGACCAGACAAGTTGTGGGATGACATCAAGGACACCACACATGCAGAAAACAAAAGGTCATTAAAAAGACAAGGATGAGAGGAAAGCCAAAATGGTTGTCAGAAGAGACTGAAAATTGCTGTTGAACTAGAGTAGCTGAAGCACGTGGAAGAGATGGTGAAGTGAGATGAACAGAAGATTTCAAAGGGTGGCTTGAGAAAAGAAAGTAAAGTATTATAATGAAATGTGCATAAGACCTGGAGTTGGAAAGCCCAAGGGAAGAACATCTTGGTATTTCTCAATCTGAAAGAACTGAAGAAAAAATTCAAGCCTCGAGTTACAATATTAAAGGATTCTATGGGCAAAATTTTTAATGATGCAAGAATCATCAAAAGAAGATGGAAGGAATACACAAAGTCACTGTACCAAAAATAATTAGTCAATGTTCAACTATTTCAGGAGGTAGCATGCAATCAAGAACTAGTGGTATTGAAAGAAGAAGACTAAGCTGCGTTGAAGGAATTGGTGAAAAACAAGGTTCCAGGAATTGATGGAATACCCTTTGAGATGTTTCAACAAACATATGACGTGCTGGAGGTGCTTGGTCATTTATACCAAGAAATTTGGAGGACAGCTACCTGGCCAAATGACTGGAAGAGATAGATATTTGTGCCCATTCTAAAGAAAGGTGATCCAACAGGATGTGAAATTATCTAATAATATCATTAATATCACACTCAAGTGAAATTTTACTGAAGATAATTTAAAAACAGGTATAGCAGTACGTCTACAGGGAACTGCCAGAAATTCAAGCTAGACTCAGAAGAATACATGGAACAAAGGATATCATTGGTGATCAAATGATCCTGGCTGAAAGTAAAGAATACTAGAAAGATGTTTACCTGTATGTTATTGACTATGCAAAGGCATTAAACTGTGTGGATCATAGCAAATTAGGGATAACATTGCAAAAAACGGGAATTCCAGAACACTTAATTATGCTTATGAGGAACCTGTACATAATCCAAGAAGCTGTTGTTTGAACAGAACAAAGGATACTGCGTGGCTTAAATCAAGAGGAGTGTGCATCAGGATTGTATTCTTTCACCATACTTATTCAATCTCTATGCTGAGCAAACAATCTGAGAAGCCGGACTATATGAAGAAGAACGTGGCATCAGAATTGGAGGAAGACTCATTACCCACCTGAGATATGTAAATGATACAACCTTGCTTGCTGAAAGTGAAGATGACTCGAAGCACTTATGGATGAAGATCATAGACTACAGTCTTCCTATGGATTACACCTCAACATAAATACAACAAAAATCCTCGCAACTGGACCAATAAACAACATCATGATAAATGGAGAAAAGATTGAAGTTGTCAGGGATTTCATTTTACTTGGATCCACAGTCAATATCCATAAAAGCAGCAGTCAAGACGTCAGATGATGTATTGCACTGGGCAGATCTGCTATCGAAGGCCTCATTAAAGTGTTAGGAAACAAAGAAGTCACCATTGTTTTCATTTAATTTTTAAAAATATCTTTTAATTTAAAAAATAAATAAGTAGATAAATTTAAAAATGCATTCTTTAGGTTACTCTTTTGACAGATCCTTTAGTGTCCTAGAGATTTGTGTATGAATATTAATACTCTAGTCACATTTTTCTTTTTTTGCTTAATAAAGTGAATTTAGTCAATAATCATTATTTTGAAATACTAAACAGTCAGATTTCCTCCTGAATACTCACACTATTTGCATAATTATAAAAATGAAAACTTTTTAATTTTACAAACTATATTTCCCAAACTTTAAACATTAGTTATAAATGTAATAAAAAATATGTAAAATCTAAAGTCTCATATAATATCTAAATTTTCCAAACTCTTAGCAAACCACCAATAAATAATACAGTGATTACAAAACTGATCAGTGCTCTTACACAAATGATGAAGTATTGATAGCCTAAGTTTAACTTTTTCCATCATTTTCACTTGTTGCTTCTATTTTCTCTCTTTCCTTATTCTTTGATAATTTTTCCAAACTTGCCTGCCTAAATTTCCTTAATTTTTCTATATCCATGCTTTCTTGGGGTTTCAATAACCTCACTAGAATTATATGGAGCTCTTGTCGCATCACAGGACTTTTTAAGTCTGCATGTATGTGTGTGTATGTGATTTGTATTTAAGTTTGAGAGGCTCTAGGTTAAGATATGCTGTGATTCAAAATCTTTATTGTTGAAGGGTGAAGAAATAGGGCACTGTACACCTTGCCTCTGATAGTGCAAGCTCTGTTCCTTGACTTCTCCTTAACTAATGTGCATACTAACTGGCAATCTCAGAGGAATTCTCCAAGTGACTGAAAATGCCCTGGAATGCACAGGTGCTTTCATGCCCTTTAATTGAACTCTGTATTTACCAGGAATCAGCTGTGTTTGCTCCCAAACCTGTTTATATCAGTTGTACTAGTTGTTATAACTACACAATTTTAAGTAAGCTAATGAAATAGGAGCAGGAAAGAGAGTCATTTCTGTGAGAACTAAGCTCAATATTTTGTAAAGACTCAATGAAAAAATTATGTGTGGGCAATACAGCTGTTAAAAACTGGGAGGAAATTATAAAAAAAAAGGCAGGAGTCTGCATTCCAAGTGCTTCACATGTGGCTAAGTTTTTATTTCACATCACTGAATCTAAAATTAGACAAAGAAAATAACACTCTGTACATGTAATTTTTTTGCAACAAGGAGAATGGGAAACTCCTACAGACTCATGCTCAACAAATATTTTAAAAGGCCTTGGCCTTACACAAGGTCCCCGTGCGGCACCAATGGCTTGTGCTCGACCACTGAATGGTAGCTCAGATCTATCCAGCTGTATTGTGGAAGAAAGCCCGGGGCAATCTGCTTCCATAAGGGTGACAGCCAAGAAAATGCTATGACGTGGGTCTACTCTGTAACACATGGAGTTGCCATGAGTCAGAATTGACTGATCACAACAAGTTTTGGCCCTATGTGAAAATTTACAAGTAGATATATAATTTTATTGGACTCCTTTGGATAATTATAATGGATGCATATAGTAGTATTGTTTTTTAATAAAAAATATTCATTGTAATGCTTTCCTTCTTTAACCACCACTTTTTTAAAACCTATCTAGCAATTTTCCCTCCCCTCCTGTGTTGGATTGGGTTCTCTAGAGAAACACAAAAACCAGCAAAGTATATATATATGTATTTATAGAGAGAGAAAGAGAGAGAGAGAGAAATTTATCTTAGATAAATGGCTCACAAGCGTGTAGAAGCCGACAAGTTCAAGCTGAAAAGTTC
>NW_006921592.1:9751261-9755043 GCF_000298275.1 Orycteropus afer afer | reverse complement strand
TTATGTGCCATTTGTGCATTCTACATTATTCTTTAGTGTTGCATAGTATTCCATTGTGTGTATGTACCACAGTTTGGTTATCCATTCCTCCACTGATGGGCACTTAGGTTGTTTCCATTTCTTTGCTATTGTGACCTAACAACTTTTTAATTAATCAACTGTTTGTTCTAATCATGTCAGCTAATAAAAACAAAGATATGTAGCAGAAGGCTTCATATGGCTTTATTTATAAAGAGTCAAGGAAAATATTGTTGTTATATGCTGTTGAGTCAGACCCGACACATAGCGACCCCTCCTTGGGTTTCCGAGGCAATATCACTACTACAACATGGCCTAAGGCACTACGCTACCAGAGCTCCCTCAAGGAAAATAGAAGCAAGGAATTGTATTGTCTTAATGGACTATCTCTTTTTTCAGATTAGGAGTTTGGCCCTGAAGATGAGATGTCTTGCTTTAGATCAAAGTGTAGTTCTCATAAGGTTGTCTCCAAACCAGCAGCATCAGTATCACCTGGAAACTTGCTAAAAATGCCAGTTCGTGACCCCTGACCCAGACCTACTGAATCAGAAACTCTGGCAGGGGGTCCAGCACTCTGTTTTCACAAGCCCTCCAGATGATGCTGATGCAGCTAACATTGGAGGGCAGTTGACCTAAGTGACATATCAAAAGGAGAACCTAGAGAAGAATCTGTTTCTCCATCAACCAGCCCATTCCACTATCCCACTCAGGTGCCAGGTACCCTCTCTGAAGCTGTTGTTGTTGTTATTACATGCTATTGAGTCAGTTCCAACTCATAGCATCCCCATGTACAACAGAACAAAACCCTGTCCAGTCCTGCGCCATTCTCACAAATGTTGCTATGCTTGAGCCCATCGTTGCAGCCACTATTTCAATCCGTCTTGTTGAGGGTATTCCCCCTTTTCACTGCCTCTCTACAGTGCCAGCCAGCCTTCTGGCCACCAGCCACTCCTCAGAAGGAAGATGGAGCAATCTACTTCCATAGTGATACTGCCTTGGAAACTCAAGGAGGGGTCACTATGAGTCGAGTCTGACTTGACGGCACATAGCAACAACAACTATTACTTTGCCAACTGTGATGACTTCTCCAAGGATATGTCCCTTCTGACAACATGGCCAAAGTATGAGAGATGAAGTCTGTTCTGGCTTCTAAAGAATATTTTGGCTGTATTTCTCCAAGACAGATTCTTCCAAGACTCTGTGAACCTGAGTTTTCTTTTAATCAGAAATTCTATACCTTACATAATTTAAGCAATAGTTGCAACCAAAGAATCTTAGATAGAAAGGACTCTTTCTAACATATATAAGGCAGAAAGATGATCTCTAAACCGTACCAAGCATTCCTGGGTGTTGCAAACAGCTAATGTGCTCCACTGCTTACCAAAAGGTTGGAGGCTCAAGTCCACCCAGAGCCACCTTGGAAGAAAGGCCTGGTAATCTACTTCTGAAAAATTAGCCATTGAAAACCCTATGGAGCACAGTTCTACTCTGATGTCTATGGGTTTGCCATGAGTTAGAATTGACCCCACAACAATTTTGATGGAAAAAAAAAATGCACCTAAAGCCAAAAACACCCAAACCCATTGCTTCGAGTCAGTTCTGACTCATAGTTCTGTAATCTTTACATAGAGGGGCCCTGATGGTACAGTGACTAAGCACTTAACTGCTGCTCTTTGGGAGAAAGATGTAGCAATCTGCTTTCATAAAGATTACAGCCTTGGAAATCCCATTGAGCAGTTCTACTCTATCCTATAGGGTCACTATGAGTTGGAATCGACTCAGTAACAATGGGTAATCTTTACAGAAGCAGACTCCACATCTTTCTCCCATGAAGTCAGTCTTTTGCTTAGCATCCAAGTGCTTAGTGACTGCACCACCAGTATTCTTAAACTGTACCTGTGGATGTATAATTTCTGATGGCTTAATTGACAGGTAAGTTTACTACTGACAATAGATTGTAGCTGTTGGTGGTGCTGCTGTTATCACTTTGTGAAAGACACCTGGCTGAGCATTTTACATAGATTATTCCATTTTATGGGGAGCTCTGGTGGCGTAGTGCCTAAGGCATTTGACTACTAATCAGAAAACTGGTGGTTCAAACTCACCAGCCTCTCCTCCAAAGGAAGGTTGGGCAATGTACTTCAGTAGTGATACCACCTCGGAAACCCAAGGAGGGGTTGCTATGAGTCAGATCCAACTCAACAGCAGTGAGTTCGGTGTTTTGGTTTTTTTTTTCGGTATCCCAGTTTATGAGGTAGATTACTATCCTGATTTTGCAGATAAAGGAATTGAGTCTTGAAGCATTCAACTTATTTGCCTAAAGATGTAGAAATAACAGAGTGTAGTACCAGAATTTGAATCTTCATCTAATTCTAATACCCATGCTTTTAAACATCACATTTTTATTATTTGCTCATTTAGAGGAGTTGGGACTGCTTTAAAAAAATAAGCTTTAATGTGTATTTTTGAAATTTGTGTTTTCTCCAGTGACTATGGGCCTAGAAAACAAAAACAGGAATCATTGATGTAGAAACAATGTCTCAAAAAAACCAAAACCAAACTAACTGCTGTCCAGTGGGATCCAACCCATAGCGACCGCTCCTTAGGTTTCTGAGGTGGTATCACTACTGAAGTAGATCGTCCAATCTTCCTTCCGAGGAGTGGCTGGTGGGTTTGAACTGCCAGCCTTCTGGTTAGCAGTCAAATGCCTTAGACACTATACCACTAGAGCTCCCAGAAACAACGTCTACATAGCACAAATTTAAAATGTCTCTTTATATCAATATAGATAAACATTCTCTACCCTAGCTGTACATTAGAATACTAGTTGGAACTTTCTGAAAATATATCGATACCCAGAACTCAACCTTAAAGCAGTTAAATTAGGAGGAATCTGAGTATTGTTTTTGGGTATGGAGTCTGAGCATTGCTCCCCGCATTATTATTCCCACCCCCATCTGTCAGTTTCTCAGACTGTATGTTGCTATCATGCCAGAAGCTATGCTATCAGTATTTCACATACCAGCAGGGTCACCCCCAGTGAACACATTTCAGCAGAGCATCCAGACTAAGACAGACTAAGAAGAAAGGCTTGCCAATCTATGGAAAATTAGCCAATGAACACCCCATAGATTACAGCAGAATATTGTCCACTACAGCGCTGGAATATGAGCTCTCTAGGTTGGGAGGCACTCAGAGTAAACACACAACGGTTGCAGCGATGGACTCGAGCACAGCAACAATCATGAGGGTGATGCAGGACAAGGCACTGCTCTCTTCTGCCGCACATGACCTTGCCATGAGATGGCCACTAATAAGAATAAGCATTTCTAGTCTAAGGTACAGCCATTGTTCTGAACTGCTGAGACAGACATACAGGTTCATATAATTAGGCTCAGAAATGAATTTGATGGGTTTTTCCATCAAATTACTAGTTATCAGTTAGTTACCAGTTAGGCAAGAATGCTATCCATTCACTGAACACTTACAATACTCACACTTGTTAAATTGTTCATTGATGTCTTCAGATATCTGCCCTATTTGGGGTAACTATTATAGAATTAGGGAGCTCTGGTGGCATAGTGCCTAAGGCATTTGACTGCTAACCAGAAGGCTAGTGGTTCAAACCCACCAGCCCCTCCTTAGAAGGAAGGTTGTTGTTGTTGTTGTTGTTGTCGTTATGTGCCGTCGAGTCAAACCCGACTCATAGCGACCCCTCCTTGGGTTTCTGAGGCAGTATCACTACGGAAGTAGGATTGCCCAAC
>NW_006921592.1:9706656-9750371 GCF_000298275.1 Orycteropus afer afer | reverse complement strand
GTAGTACTTCCTAATTGGGGCAATTGCCCTCCCTTGCCCACTTCCCCCCACCCAGGGACATCTGGTAATTTGTGGAGATATTTGTGGTTGTCACTACTGGCTGGGGTTGCTAATAGCATCTAGTGGGTAGAGGCCAGGGATACTGCTGGACTTCCTGCAATGCACAGATCAGCCCCCCACAAGTGGGAGCTGTCTGGTTCAAACTGTCAATAGCATCAATGTTGAGAAGCACTGGTCTAAAGTGATTACTTTTCACCTGTTATGAATTCAAAGATTTCTATATTTGGCCTCCTGTAGTCCTTCTAGGAGCTCTGGTAGCATAGTGCCTAAGGCACTTGACTGCTAACCAGAAGGCTGAAGGTTCAAACCCACCAGCCACTCCTCGGAAGAAAGGTTGGGCATTCCTACTTCCGTAGTGATACTGCCTCGGAAACCCAAGGAGGGGTCGCTCTGAGTTGGGCTGACTTGATGGCAAATCACAACAACAACAATGTAGTCCTTCTATAAATAACTCTTGTGTAAAAGGATAATAATTAAAATACTAAGTGAAACAGTTTTTTCCACCAGACTTAATCCAAGTACTCTCTGCACTGGAGGCAGGACCAGAAGATCATTTCTAATTTATACGTAAACCATTTCACTGCCTCAGATGTATGGTAAAAATGGCAGTGGAAGTTTGACTGTTGTGGTGGAGAGTTAAGCGTCTGAAGTCTTCAGAGACCCAAAAAAGAATTCTACACATGGAGCTGAAAGAATAAACACTAACAAGGCTTTTCCTCTTTTCCCTCAGTCTTTTGGCTGGTACTATACATTTGTTATTATTATTGTTGAAAAGGCATACATTCCATTTTATAAGCTTTAAACTCATATTTTTGTTTTGTCACTCCTCTTTAAAATACTTTCTTAATTGGGATAACTTTCATGAAAAACCAAAGCTAATTTTTCCCAGTTAAATTACTTGACTAAAGATATCTTTCCAAACACCACATGTCTCCCTATGACTGAGTTTGGTTGGTTGGAATTAAACTGAGTATTTGGGGAATTATCTGACGTGTGTATGTGTGTGTGAAAGAGTCCTTTGTGCTTGATATCTAGAGTTCCCACCTATGGGTTTATCAGCCCACTCCCTTTTTCTAGGAAATGACTCTGTTACCCAACAACCTTGTTGCAACTGATACCATGTCTGTGTTCTGTGATGTTTCCAATCCACCTCAAGTGACTGACCAAAGTGTAAGCATCCAATCCAAGTAGGAACAACAAGAGTTCCTTCTCCAGATTTTCAAATTTGAGATCTAGAGTGAATGGACTATCTCTCCCTAGTAACTAAAACAATAAGGTCTGCAACTGAGGAGCTGCAGCCTCCATGTCCCCTACCATTTGGAGGGTGCCAGTCTGCTCTAGGAGAGCAGTATAAAGCCAGAAGAAGAGGATGGGAGGATGGATGACCTGGGAGCAGTGGTCCTAGGACCAAGGCAACCCCTCCCCATCTCCCAGTTTGTCTTCCTGGTCTTCCTTGGCTTCTGTGAGAACACTGCCCAGATCCTTCTCATTCTTTCTTTATTAAAGGCAGCTCAAGTTAAGTTTCTACATTTTACAACCAAGAGAGTCATGACAACAGTCATGACAGGTAAGGAACCTGAAAACAAATTCCTCAAGCTCCCCACACTCAGACATCTCCAAATGAAAATAAAACCACAAACTCCAGAGTATATCTATTTTCAGGAGGGGGTTTCTGGTAATTAGCTTATATTTGCAACAAATGGCACACACAGACTGTTGGCTCTGCATGTGTGCTCTAAGATTGGTGTTTACCCTATTATATTGCAATTTAAGAGTGTCATAAAGTTTATCAGTGAGCAAATGGAAACAAGCAAGAGCACATAGGGGTGGTGAGAGGTGGACTTGAAAAGGTGAAAAGGACTGTGTACTGTACCTTGACATCTGTTTTTTTTTTTTTTAGACTTCAACAAAAATAATTACTTTCATCAGGATGATAGGAAAGGGGACACAACCATATTCCGCATTTAAACTTGGTGATGGTTGGGTGTTTTTAGCAAATGAGTTGTCAGCAGAAAGGCTTCATTAGACCCATCAGGATATCTGCCCATGAAGAACGAATCCCAAACTGTACTGACAGTTTCCTTGAGCCAAAATGATGAAGCACCTCTGACAAGAGCCATATTGTGCTCCCCATGCAAGGAGCGTGAGGAACAAAAGAGACAGTTTGATCTTCATTTGGTCAGGTTAATATTGACACAGCTTAGAGAAATCAGGAGTGTGGGTAGCACACATGTACAGCAAGCTCTCTGGAGACTTGACTGATGGTTTTATAAATCAGAAAGAGATACCTGGAGAAGAAAGGAGGTCTCTTGACTTCTTGAAATATTTTTCAAACTCGATAATTTATTTTTTTACAAAGGAAAATAAATAAAGCCATAAGTGTCAGGCTCATGGCTCTAAATAGGCTAAGTTGGATGTTTTTTTTCGTACATAATTATGAAAATAAATTTATTTCTTTATTTTTGCAGCCAGGGCATTGCCCAGGTTCTACCATTTCAAAAAATAAAGCTTGCCTAATGAGTAGTTTTCCAATATTCATATGTCCTGAGTCATTCCTTCCCATATAGAAATACCTATAAATCTATGTGAACAAAAAAGGGGTTCTTAAAGGGAATAACACTCTAGTCCTTTTCTTACTTTATCCTTAAATCTGTATTGTAACAGAAAGTTTTGATGATTATGGGTTTGTCCTAGAAGAAAATGTAAATTAGGGTAAACTAGTAATGAGGTGATGACTTATTTATCCTTAATTGATTCTGAACCTTCCCCACATCTAAGTATTCAATCTACTATTAACGGCTTATAAGAGTCTGCCTAAGACCACTCTTCTATAAAGTATGGCATTTAAGCATCTTTTTGCAGAGTCAATTCTCTCTTCTTTATGATTAAGATAGTAAGAATGGGTTAGGAGTTCAGCTCACTTAATTTCAGGTTGGCCTGAAATCAGCTCACTTGATTTCAACAAGTTCATGACTCAAACTTATGATTTTTAAATTGTTGCTGTTGTTGTTGTTAGGTGCTGTAGAGTCAGCTCTGATTCATAGCGACCCTATTATGTTCAACAGAATGAAATACTGCCCGGTCCTGTGCCAGCCTCACAATCCTTGCTATACCTGAGCCCATCATTGCTGCCACTGTGTCAATCCATCTCAGTGAGGGCCTTCCCCTTTTTCACTGACCCTCCACTCTACCAGGCATGATATTCTTCTCCAGGAAATGGTCCCTTCTGACAACACTACCAAAGTAGGTGAGACAAAGTCTGGCCATTCTCACTTCCAAGGAGCATTCCAGCTGCACTTCTTCCAGGACAGATTTGTTTGTTCTGGCAGTTCGTGGTACTTTCAGTATTCTTTGCCAGCACCACTACTCAAAAGCATCAACTCTTCTTTTAGTCTTCCTTATTCACTGTCCAGTTCTCACATGCATATGAGGTGATTGAAAATACCATGGTTTGGGTTAGGTGCACCTAGGTCTTCAAACAGACATATTTTCTCTTCAGATGAATCATCCTAATTCTTTCTCACTTTTTCACTCTCCATTAATAATATGGTTGAACCTAGTTGCCATCCAGTTGATTCCAACTCATGGCGACCCCACTTGTGTCAGAGTAGAACTATACTCTGAAGGGTTTTCAATAACTAATTTACAGAAATAGATCACCAGCCAACTTTTGGTGAACTCAAACCACCAACCTTTTGGTTAACAGCCTAATGTGTTAACCATTGGCACCACCAAGGCACCCTAATGATATGGTTATAGAAAGTAATACATATTTGTCGCATGACATGAAAGTAGTGATCTTCAATAAACATATGCTCTCTTTATTCTTGAATTCTTCAACCCAAGCAATGACATTACAATGAGTATTGCTTAAAAGACTCTAGGTTTCTCCCCTAATAATTACAACATGCTTGATCTAAAGTGAAGCATCTACAAATTGATATAATCGCCTTTGACAATTATTCCTTAATAGGAAGACTTGGAATGATGGCAGTACCATAGACTCCTCCATTAGAGATGTCTGCACCCTCAGAGTAAAAAATACCTCTTTTCTTTTTGTAACCCCCTTCAGCAATCCTAAATCCCAGTTTTGTGTGGGCTTCAATGAAGTAGAGAAATGATGTCGGGAACACTTTTTGATGATGAGATTTTGTCCAAACTTCCAAGACAAGAAAACTATAAGAGGATAATTCTGGATAACCAGTAGTATGCCACTTCTCCTGATTTTTTTTTTCCCCTATGTACACATACATGCCCAAAAACTTTAAAAAAAAATTGCAAGAATATTATCTCTTTCTTCTGTGTTGTTGTTTCTTTGGACAAGTTTTTGATATTAGGCTTATTCGTATAGTTAATGGTTGTCTTACATTAGTATTTTATAAAGAAAGTGAGAAACTAAAAATAGATCATAAAACATGGTATCAATTAATAATACTGGGTCATCAAAATAATTGAACTGTGAAGTATTATTAACATGTTGTCAAAATCCATGATGTGGCTTGCTTTTTTATATAGTGAGAAAAGAGAATGGAAGCTAGTAGATTAGAAAGAAACTTTTTTATTAAAATAAAAACTAAATTAATTGGTAATCTTTAGTGATAAAGCATTTTCTCATTCAAGGAGAGCAAAGGTGTTAAAGCAAGGACTCTGAGGTCAAATAAACCTGGTTCAAGTTCCATTTTCCCCACACATGAGCTGTGTGACATGAGTTATTAAGCCTCTTGAAGTCTCTGTTTTCTGAATGCAAAATGGAGATAATGTTACTTACCTCAAAGAAGCATCTTCAAGTTTAAATGAAATGATGCAAGGCATTGAACTGAGTGCTTAATGTGCAATGTCAGTGCTCAGTTAATGTTAGCCTACTAGTGATTTGGAGCTGTGGTGGCATAGTGTGTAAGGCATTTCACTGCTAACCAGAAAGCTGCCAGTTCAAACCCACCAACCACTCCTCAGAAGGAAGACTGTGCTTCCTTAGAGATACTGCCTTGGCAACCCAAGGAGGGGTCACTAAGAGTTGGAACAGATTCGATGGTAGTGAGCTTTTTTTGTTTGTTTGTTTTACTAGCAATTTAAATGAAAATTATATTGATATGCATATGTAAGTTATATATTGGTTTATATATTGTAGTATTTTAAATTTTAACAAAAGCTTTTCACAAAAAGACCCTCTCTTTAACCATAAAGAATGAAAGTATGTGCCATCAGACTCTATTTTCAAAATAAAATGTATAATACATCTTTAATAGAGCCAGTGAAGTTTTTACTATGAAAATACCTTGGTTAGCTCTTAAAAATAAGAACAATAGAGTGTAAAAAAAGTGACATGCATTAAAAAATATGGGAAATATCTTTGCTTACCAATTAAAGGGTGTATGAAAAACAGAATAAATAAAATCTTAATTTATGCATTTTGTGTTCTCATAAATCATTTTCCTGTCAAAATTATCAGACTTTATTATTGCTGAATATTTTAAACATCATAATGGAATTTTGGTGGCATAAATCATAAAGCTTTCAGTTAGAACATTTGTGTACATACCTCAGCATTTTTCTTATATCTTAATTTAAAAAAAAAGTCTTCTGCTTAAAAATAAATCCATGCAGAGTATAAATGTCAAATTATACTCTTAAATTTCAGTAACTCAGCAATCCATACTGCCCACTGTGCTTATCAGGTAGTATGGATTGTCAAACTATGTTTCTAAGCCTCACTATTCTCAAAAATGAAACTATACAAGCTTGTGTTTTAATCCTGGTCATGATTTTATCTATAAGCATCTACCTACAAACAATACCTGCTCACTTCATTTTTCTATTTCCTGCGAGAAGAAAAAAGTTTCAGACATAACAAATTCAGGAATGGCTTGTGCATGACAATAGACAGTAATTCATTTCATTTAATAAAAGCCTTATTTGGTATAATTAACTTGTAATTTGAAAGGGAGCCAACTATTTTGGATTAAGTGGGTAGTCCATGCATCTTTTTAATGTTGACACTAACTGGACAATGTTGGTATCAGGAGTAAAATTCACTGAGGTCATTTTATACTTGGAGGTGAAGCAGAGCAAATTCTGAAAGAGACTCCAGCCAAGATGATTTAGCTGAAGGAAAAATCACTATATTTTTCTTCCCTTTTTCACTTTGTTATACTTCAAAAGTTATTTGTGTAGTCACAAACAAACACATGAGGCATTCATTGAATATAATTGGAATTAAGGATAAAAAATCCTTAATTAGGTAAACACTGACTTACCCATAGTTCTTATATCTTACATCAATTTTCAAAATGATTTAACTTTGTGCAACTTTCGCCATCACCTCTTATCTAGGAATTTCACATGTGAATTGCTTGAATGATTGAATATATGTGATCGTTATTAGAAAATTCACATATAATATAAAGGATGTAATGTAACTAATTATAATATAAATAACCAGCCTTGATATACAGAATCTTGTAAAATTCGTTCTGTGAATTAGATTAGTCCCATAAATCCTCAGAATGATGTTTTTATAGTTTAAGAACCATGAAAGGAAAGAGACCTAACATTCATTCTTTCTATATGTTAGCCACTAAGCCAGCCTTTTTCTGTATGTTCTTAATTCTCACAACAGTCTTGAGGTGTGGAATTATAAATGAGGAAAATAAACCTCAAAGATGTGAGGTTAACTCATTCAAGTCACCCTGCTAGTGAAATACAGAGCCAGGGTTAACTTCCTGTCCAACTGACTCCAAACCTTTTCTGGAAACGTTGGAGGAAGCTCTCTGTAATAATAGAGAGACATAAGATTTTACATTAGCAATTTGACTAAACTATGGTAACTTTAATCTCAGGATATCTTAATGTCTGTTGTGTATTAGATTTCAATACATATTATTGGAATACATTTAGAAAAGTCATTCTATGTGTACATAATTATAGAAATGATTTCCCACTTAACACTGTCATGAGTATTTTCCTGTGTCATTAACTATTCTTTGGTAGCATGGTTTTTAATAGTCATTTCATATTGCTTTGTTTGTGATTAATAATTTGTTTAACTATTTCTGTATTGTTGGACATTTAGATTGTTTCCAAGTCTTAATTATTAAATAATCTAGTAAATAATTTTGTACATAAACCTTCATGTGCATATATGATTATGCATATATTCTGCCTTTAGAATATATTTCTAACATATATGACACTGCTCATTTGGGAAATATTTACCAATAATATTAGGAAAAGAAAAGATAAAAATTTTCCATTCAAAGCATTTCTTTGATTATTAATGAGGTTAGATATTTATCAGTCATAACTTATTTGTATTTCAGTTGTGAGTTGTCTCATATTCTCCAATGATTTTTGTACTGGTATGTCTATTTTTTTCTCCCTGATTTATAAGAAGTCTTACTCTCAAGGACATTTAATCTTTTTTCTCCCACTTAAAAAACAATAAACAATAGTAAATAATTTTTGCATTGGGAAACTTTTGAATTTGTTTTAAGCACAAGAGTTCATGATTTGATCTACATTTTTAAAAGCTCCCTCTTGGTGCTATGTGGAGAGTTGGTCATAGGTAGACAAGAGTGTTAGCAGGAAGACCAACTGGGAGCCTGCTGAAGAAGTTCAAAGAGATGGTGGCTGTGACTAGGAGAATAACAGAGATGGAGAGAAGTGAAACAAGCATTTGGATTTGATACATGTTTTAGAGATAAAGTGAATAGGCTTTGCTGATGGGTTATGTGACGAATGAGGTGAAAAGGGAATTAAGAATCATTCCTAGATTTAGGGCTTGAAGAACTTTTTGGATAGTGATGCCATTGAATGATACGGAGAAAACTGGAGAGGAGGTGGGTGGTATTTTGTTTGAGATGTTTATTAGACATTCATGTTGGGGTGTCATGTGTACAGACAAGGCTAGTGTTCAGAGAGATGTAGATGCAGTTGTCATTGGCATATAGATGATTTTAAGACCATGTGACTAGATGAGATCACCAAGGGAGAATGTGTAGATAAAGAAAAGAAAGGGATTAGGAAACAAGAAAGAAAAGAATAAGAAATAAGAAAGAAAAGAAATGAAAATAAGAAAGAAAAAACAGCAAAGGTGATTGAGGAGTAGCCGATGAGAAAAACAAGAAATATGTGATGTCAGGAAAGAAGTGTCTCAAGAAGGGAAAAAGAATCAACTGCATGGAATTCCATGAAGTCCAATATCACAAGAAGAGGAAAGTGACATTTTGGATTTTTTAATGTGGAAGTGATTGGACATTTTTCACAAGAGCCATTTCAGTGGATTGGTGAAGACACTAAACTGACAGAAGTGGATTGAAGAGATAAGAGAAGGTGAAAATATATGGGTGATACAAGAAGAATGGTGTTTTTTTCCCTTCATGAAGTGTTCACATTTGTGCATTCAAATGTTTGCAAAACAATATTCAGGTCACTTTTACTTCATGTCATGCACTGAAGCGATCAGCAAATAGTACAAAAAACTAAATTTGTCAGACTAATGGAATAAGAACTATTGTTGTTAGGTGCCATCGAGTCATCTCCGACTCATAGCAACCCTATGCACAGCAGAACGAAACACCGTCCGGTCCTAAACCAGCTTCATGACTCTTGCTACACTTGAGCCCATCGCCGCCGCCGCCACCACCATGTCAATCTACCTCGTTGAGGGCCTTCCCCTCTTTCATTGACTCTCCACTCTACCAAGCATGACATCCTTCTCCAGGGAATGGTCCCTTCTGACAACATGACCAAAGTATGTGAGACGAAGTCTGGCCATTCTTGCCTCCAAGGAGCATTCTGGCTGCACTTCCTCTAAGACAGACCTGTTAGTTCTTTTAGCAGTCCATGGTACTTTCAGCATTCTTCACCAACACTACAGCTCAAAAGCATCAGCTCTTCTTTGGTCCTCCTTATTCAATGTCCAGCTCTCACATGCATATGAGGTGATTGAAAATACCATGGCTTGTGCCAGGCGCACCTTAGTCCTCAAGGAGACATCTTTGATCTTCAGCACATGAAAGAGGTCCTTTGCAGCTGATTTGCCCAGTGCTATACGTCATCTGATGTCCTGACTGCTGCTTCCATTAGCATCGATTGTAGAACCAAGCAACGTGAAGTCTTTGACAATTTCAATCTTTTCTCCATTTATCGTAATGCTACTTACAGGTCCAGTTGTGAGGATTTTTGTTTACTTTATATTGAGATGTAATCCATACTGCAGACCGTATTCTTCAGTCTTCATCAGTAAGTGCTTCAAGTCATCCTCACTTTCAGCAAACAAAGTTGTGTAGTCAGCATATTGCAGGTTGTTAATGATTCTTCCTCCAATCCTGAAGCCACATTCTTCTTCATATAGTCCAGTTTTTTGGATTATTTGCTCAGCATACAGATTTAATAAGTATGGTGAAAGGATACAACCCTGACACACTCCCTTCTTGATTTTAAACCATGCATTGTTCCCTTTTTCTGTTTGAACAACAGCTTCCTGGTCTATATACAGGTTCTTCATGAGTACAATTAAGTGTTCTGGAATTCCCATTCTTCTCAAGGTTATCCACAATTTGTTACGATCCACACAATCAAATGCTTTTGCAAAGTCAATAAAACACAAATAAACATCTTTCTGGTATTATTTACTTTGAGCCAAGATCCATCTGACATCAGCAATGATATCCCTCGTTCCACGTCCTCTTCCGAATCCAGCCTGCACCTCTGGAAGTTCTCTGTCAATATACTGCTGCAACCATTTTTGAATTATCTTCAGTAAGATTTTACTTGCATGTGATATTAATGATATTGTTTGATAATTTCCACATTCTGTGGGATCACCTTTCTTTGGAATGGGTACAAATATGGATCTCTTCCAGTCAGTTGGCCAGGTAGCTGTCTTCCAAATCTCTTGGCATAGCTGAGAAAGTGGCTCCAACAGGGCATCCATATGTTGAAAGATCCCAATGGGGGTATTCCATCAATTCCTGGAGCTTGTTCCTCACCAATTCCCTCAGCACAGCTTTGAATTAAGATAAGAACCAAGATAGTGAGAAAATGGAACTCTCCATTACATTTGCCTGTGTACTTTCAACTAAAAATGTAGTAAATTTATTGGACAGGATCACTCTCTCAGTTGTTATTTTAAGTACAGCTATATTATTTCTGTTTCCTTTCCCTATGTTATACCAATTATCAGCCTCTTTTAGGGCCCTTGAGATCTACATATTAATTTTTGGCTGGGAAATTCCAAAGCAATTCCCTTCTACCCTCTCCACCCCCACTCCATATTCTCAGGGCTTTCCATTCATTCAGAAATTAGGAATTACTCAGAAAAAAATCATATATGATCTCTTAAAAATATGTTTAATAATGAATCTTTAGAACCATGGGTTACAAAGAACTTTGACAGGGAGTAATTTCCATTCTTCCTAATGGATGGGAGTTGTCTGCATTTTTGCCAGTCAATTCCCAGTTGCAATGATCAGTAAAATAACTTCCTAAATTCCATGCAGCATTCACAGGCTGAGGTCATACTTCAAACGCAGAAGGTATATTTGCAAAAGGTCGCAGTGAGGGGTAGATTAAAAGAGATCCCTCTATTTTTCAAACTTTTGGCAAATTGAGTGAGATATGTATGTATGTCTGTTTGACTATGTTTGTATGTTCATAATTTTATCTTAAGGTAGAGGAAACATTATGGAGACATTTGAGCAGATTAATAAATAGTATTTGTATACATGTAACTAAAACAGTAATTTATCAGGTAGAAGGCAGATGGGGGGAACAAAATGCCAACCTGTATGTTCAGTTGGGTCATGTTGATGATGAAGTGCTGTTTATTCAGGGCCAGCCTAGCTTGTCAGCAACATAAGAGCCGTCGCAGCACATGACTCCCTGCATAGCTAGAAGACAATAATAAATTATCTCCTATGCAAACAGCACCAGCATAGAAGCAGAACAAACAGACTCTGCCTTGAAGATTCCTGAAAATTCTCACTCATTCTCTTGTTTGACTTTGGCTTAAACATAAAACTGCTGACATTATCCTAAATCTAGTAAGATGTGATCTGGTTTGGATGACTTTATTAGAGTAGAAAGGGCACAGTTGTTGACAATCCTTGTTTTGGGGCTACTGTAAAATTTAAGTAATTTGTTTCTCTAACATATGTAGCTGAGCCACATAAACTTTTATTTTATCAATACTTTATTTGGTCCTGTGGAATTTGAGGCCACCCAGAGGAAATATCAAACCAAACCAAACTCACTGCCATTGAGTCGAATCTGACTCATAGCAAGCCATCCTTGGGTTTCCAAGACGGTATACTCACTATGGAAATAGATTACTCAGTCTTCTTTCCAAGGAGTGGCTGGTGTGTTTGAACCACCAGGCTTCTGCTTAGCAATCAAATGCCTTAGGCATTACACCAGCAGAGCTCCCAGAGAAAATACAGGGCAGTGTTAAAGGGGGCTTGATCATAAGAATGACTCAAGGTTCATGATAAAAATATACTTTCTTAGACTCAGTTCCAAGCCTGGTCAATCAGAACCTCTAGCAAAGCAGCCCAGAAATACATATCCCAGGGTGATTTTTAGGAAAAGATCAGAGTGAGGAACAACTGGTTGAGGAAAGAAGTCAGTACAAGTCAGGTAACACCATGGAGAGAAACCAAATGACTGCTTTGTTTGAAAATGTACCCATTGCCATTGAGTTAATCTGACTTATAGTGAAGATAGAATGGAAGTCTACAGGAAAAGAATAGAACTGCCCCGCAGAGTTTCCAACATCTATGATAAGTCTTTACGGAAGCAGACTGCCACATCTTTCTCCTGTGGAGTGGCTTGTAGGTTCAAATCACCCATCTTTTGGCTGGCAACCCAGCATTTAACCGCTATACCACCAGGGCTCCCTTTGGAAGATATATCCATCAACAACTGTCTTCCAAGATCAGTGTTTGTCAGATTTCAATATGCATTGCGATCACCTAGAAATCATGTAAAATGCAGATTCGAGTCCATGACGTCTGCTGTGTGGCCTGAGATTCTGCCTGGTGTTGCTATTGCTGCTGGACTTGGAGCCACACTTTGAGTAGCAAGACTGTTATTATTTTTAACTTCTGTCACATTGTCCAGATTCATGGCAACCCCATATACAATGCACTAAACTCTGCCTGGGCCTGCTGCATTCCCATGATTGCTTGAAGATTGGACCATTTTACTTTATAGGGCTTTCATTGACTGATTTTTGGAGGTAGATCATCAGGCCTTTCTTTCTAGTCTTAGTTCAGAAGCTCTACTGAAACCTGTTCAGCATCACAGCAACACACAAACCTCCACTGACAGATAGGTGGTGGCCATGCATGAGGTGCACTGGCCAAAAATTGAACTTTGGTCTCCCTCATGGGAAGTGAGAATTCAATGAACCACCACTGTCTCAGCAAGATCCTAGAGCCATCATTTTAAAATAGAAGAGTCTCAACAGGTTGAGGCTTAACCTATATTTTTGAATTGCAAATATTTCACAAGAATGTCTTTGAATAATGCCGCCTCTCCTGAATCCTCTCACTGCCATCCAGTCGATTTTGACTCATAGCAACCCCTCCTTGGGTTTCCGACGTGGTATCTCTACAGAAGTAGATTGCCCCATCTTCCTTCTGAGGAGTGGCTGGTGGGTTTGAACCTCCAGCCTTCTGGTTAGCAGCCAAGTGCCTTAGGCACTATGCCACCAGAGCTCCTATACTCAGATACTGTAAAACCCTCTTTCTCTTATTTCAATGACCCAGCCGGGAGTGTCATGATAATTGTTACTATGTGTTAAAATCTCTTAGAAATGTGTGTCTTCTTTCAAGGAAAATGTATTTTGAGGGGAGGTAGTTAAAGTTGTGTGTCAGCTTTGCTGGGCCATGCTTTTGAGTGGCTGGGCAGCTGGATGTAGTCATTCCCCATGATGACACTGTAATCACCTCCATGGTATAATCTGCTGTGAACAGCTAGGTAGTTGCCTTCAGGATGTAGCCTACTTCCAGTATATATGGAGAAGCTTTGAAGAAGTTCTGGATTTGGGGCACATTTGGATCCTGCATTTGGCCGAGTCTATATCTCCAATTCCTAGACTTGAACCAGTGGCCTGCCATGTCGCCTGCTGATCTTGGGATTGTTCCCGGACTTGAACATTTCTGTAACCAAAGCTACATTTTCTAACTACTGATGCTTCTTCTTTGTTTCCAACTTTCACATTCCAATCATCAATAATAATCAATATATCTTGATTGCATGTTTGGTCAGTTTCCACTATCAACACCCACATGGAAGCAGCAGTCAAGATATCGAATGATGTATTGCATTGGACAAATCTGCTGCAAAAGACCTCTTTAAAGTGTTAAAAAGCAAAGCTGTCGCTTTGAGGACTAAAGTGTGCCTGACCCAAGCCATGGTATTTGAATCATCTTATGTGCATGTGAAAGCTTGACAATGAATAAGGAAGACCAAAGAATAATTGATGCCTTTGAATTATGGTATTGGCAAAGAATATTCAATATGCCATGGGCTGCCAGAAGAACAAACACATCTGTCTTGGAAGACTATAGCCAGAATTATTCTTAGAAACAAAGAACCAGTCTCTGGAGAAGGACATCATGGTTGGTATAGTAGAGGGGCAGTGAAAAAGAAGAAGACCCCTAACAAGATAGATTGACACAATGGTCTCAAATATAGCAGTGATTGTGGGGATGGCACAAGGCCGGGCAGTTTTTCGTTCTATTGTACATAGAGCTGCTATGAACGAAATGACTCTACAGTACCTAACAACAACAATTCATGCCAAAGCATTCAGTCCTGGAGGATAAGATCTAGACAGTTGGCTGTTCATTTTTGTTTTCCTTCAGGACCATATCCTCTTTTCTGATTCATAACAGCACAGAGCTCACCATTGAGGTTCTTGATTAATAACACCAATGATTAGAAATCATTTTATCTAGGTAATCTATATTGCACATAATAAGAGGGCAGATTTACGGGGAAAAAAGAGTTTTCTAAATATCTACTTTTATTGGGGATGAGTTGATTTAAACTTAAAAAAAAAAAAGGCATGTTTTTACCCTAATCATAATATCGTTGGGACAATAAATGAAAAACACTTTTATAAATGATATATAAAAAAATTTTATAAATGAAGTACACTTTGAAAAAAATGTTATTGTTGAGAATATACACAGCAAAAGATACACCAATCAACAGTTTCTACTTGTACAATTCAGTGACATTGATTACATTCTTCAAGTTGTGCAATTATCTTCACCTTCCTTTTCTGAGTTGTTTTTCCTCCATTAACATAAACTCACTGCCACCTAAGTTTCCAATCTAATCTTTGGAGTTGCTGTTGTCTATTTGACCCCATACAGATAGATCATAAAAAAGCACAATGCTCAAGACAGACATTCTTTACTGGTTAAGCAAAAACTATTTTGTGGTTTTAGGGAGACTCCAGGTAATATTTTTGGTTTAAGGTTTAAAGATTAGCTCATGGCAATAGTTTCAGGGGTTCATCCAGCCTCTATGTCTCCAAAAAGTCTGGAGTCCATGTGAATTTGAAATTTTATTCTGCATGTTGTTTTTGAACACATGCTTCCTCAAGCTATTCTATTTTAACATGGTAAATTTCATCATATATTATCATCATTATAGATACAATAGATCTTTGATATTTACCAGCAATATATCCTGAGACTTTTGTGAGTTTCCTTGTGCAAGTTCTTCTTCTTCTTCTTCTTCTTCTTTTTTTAATTGTAATTTGGGTGAAAATTTACAGATCAAATTCACTTTCCTACAGCAGTTCACATACACTTTGTTTCATGACATTGACCACAATTTACCACTATGTTGTGCAAGTTCTAATGAAAAAGCAAAAGTTCTATGGCCTCTAGTTACCCTTCAGGGCTGGAATTGAACTCTAGTGGCTTAACTTCCAGCCAAATAATAGACAGGCCTACGAGGTAAACAATTACACCAGGTAGGTACACTCCTTAGAACAATCAACCATGGTAGATCGGAAGGGCAGCATTTGCACAGGGAGATAACTCAATGGGCAGGAATGAAAGGAAAGAAGGACAAAGGGAAAAGGTAACCACAGGGAGGAACTGAGAAGAAGGCTGTTACATCATAGGGACTACAATCAATGCCATGAAACAAAATATGTATGAACTGTTGAATGGAAAACAATTTGCTCTGTAAACTTTCGCCCAAATCATCATTTAAAGGAAAAGTGCAAGTAGACTTTTGAGGTGCCTATGAAAGTGGCTACCAGAAAGAGGAGACATCAAAGTCCCCTTCCTGAGATATGGAAGTTGTGCTTCCTGGGTTAGCATACCTGCAAAATGTATTGTGACCCTTTTCAGGGGCCTCATAGACCTGGAGATTCAACTCAGTTGAACTACAGAGAACATGTCTTTTGGATAGTTGGTGTGGCTGGTAAATTAAATTTGATATTTGTTAAAGCCACAATTATCAAATCTCAAGTTTTGAAGAGTTCTCACATACAAATCTCTCTCTGGACATGGGAAAAATGTCTCTCTCTGGATATGGGAAAAACTTTGCTCTTTGCAGTACTTATCTGAGGAAAGGTACATGGTACTTCCACTTTCTATGGTATACATTTCTGTATTGTCTTAATATTTTACCAGCAGCATGCATAATTCTGGTTATTTTTGTAATTAAAAGAAAAAATAATAGAGTTTTTAAAATCCCTTGAGTGTGCATCATGGTGTTTTTCACTGAATAGTGCAATAGACTGTCAGTCGATTAAACCTGATTAGATAATGATGACCCTACATATGCTTTGAGAGAGGATTCTACAGCACAGGTTGATTTTGTGTATTTCTCTAGTTATTCACCAAACATTTCTTGAACAACTAGTATATGTGAGACAATGAGTTAGGTGTCAGCATACGGTCTTAATTGTACTTCTTTAAGGAAAGGAGACATCCATGCAGACAAAGAAATTCTTATTGCAGTTCATAAAACTCTGAAAGGCCAGGAACTTTTCTGCAGATGATGAAAGCCACAGGTCTGGGTGCTCCATGGTAGTGGATGCCCTTTCTGCATTTCTTTCATTCCTCCATAGAGCAAGCAGATCTGACATCAGAGATTTTCTGGATTTCTACACCAGAACAAAACACACTGTGAACTCAATTAGCTTCATTCTTAGGAATTTCTGTTTGCAGTTAATAATGATCATTAGGGGAGAAAAAAGGAAGAAAAGAACAATAGCTCCCTCTTATTTTTCTAGTGGTAGGGTGTAATAATATCAGGCATTCCTACATAGATTCTATGAGCAATAAGAGGAAATAAAAGTAACTATTTGAATAAACATGTTGTTGTTGTTATGTGCCATTGAGTCGGACCTGACTCATAGCAACCCCTACTTGGGTTTCTGAAGCAGTATCACTACAGAAGGAGATTGCCCCATCTTCCTTCTGAGGAGTGGCTGGTGGGTTTGAACTACCAGGCTTCTAATTAGCAGTCAAGTGCCTTAGGCTCTATGCTACCAGAGCTCCCTCAAATAAATATACTTTTCAAAATTGTGAAGGTGCTCATTCCTGGAGCTCTGGTAGCATAGAGCCTAAGGCACTTGACTGCTAACCTGAAGGCTGGCGGTTCAAACCCACCAGCCTCTCCTCGGAAGGAAGGTTGGGTGATCTCCTTCTGTAGTGATACCGCCTGGGAAAGCCAAGGAGGGGTTGCTATGAGTCGGGGCCAACTTGACGGCACATAACAACAACCAACTATTCTTAATAATCATGGCAAAGTAGAGTTTAAGCCCGAGCATGAAAGTCTCCATTTTTCTTAAAGCAAAATATTTATTTCACTTGCATCTAAAATAAATGTCAGTCTTGATACATCATAAGACTGGATAGATTTGTGGCACAACTCCCCAAAGCCAGCCATTTTTGTATTAATATCAAGTTTCCTGTTGTTGTTTCAGAACTGTATGTTTCACAGGAATATCACCAGTGATCTGAAAGCATTTACAGACAAGTACGGTTTTGATGTCCTCATCCTCATGGCCAGCTACCTATCAGAGGAGCAGCAGCCTAGACGACAGATAGCCGTGTATTCCGAGAACCTGGAGCTGTGCAGCCAGGTGAGGCCCTCCTTCTACCCTGACACATTGCACTGCATTCTAGCCTACTGAGAACACTCAGGTGGAAGATGAAAATAGATTGGGAGCTTATCAGAAACTGGCCCAAGGGATAATGTCCCAGAGTTTTAGGAAATGTTGGGGTGTTTTGCCACACTGGACCTTTTAAAGGAGCTTCACAACCATTTCTCTTCTAGACTAAATTCATTGTTGTTGTTGTTGTTATTTGCCATCGAGTCGGCCCCTACTCATAGGGACCGCTCCTTGGGTTTCCAAGGCAGTATCACTACAGAAGTAGGAATACCCAACCTTCCTTCCGAGGAGTGGCTGGTGGGTTTACCTTTTAAAGGAGCTCCACAACCATTTCTCTTCTAGACTAAATTCACAGAGAGATGCTTATTCATCTCTTTCTCACCTGAATAGGGAGCGTTCTCACTTGGGTGCTGTTTTCTATGACTGCTACCTGGCAATTGCTCACAAGGCTAATCCTTGTGTTAGGGTCGTAGGGCTGCCATTACAAAGTACCACAAATTGGGTGGCTTAACAATGGAAATGTATTTCCTCACAGTCCTGGAGGCCAGAAATACTAAATCAAGGTGTAGATAGATCAATGCTCTCACTGAAGTCTCTAGAGGGCAGATGTTTCCCTGCCTTTTCCTAGTTCTGGTGTTCCCTGGCAATACTTGGCGTTCGTTGGCTTAATAGATGCATCACTCCATTCTCTGCCTCTGTCTTCTCATGACTGTTTTCCTTTTATGTCTATCTGTCTCTCTGTGTTTCTTCTTCTCTTCTTATAAGGACATTAATCATATAGGATGAAGGCCCATCCTATCGTATATAGTATGACTTCATGCTAACTGAGGAGCTCTGGTGGCATAGTGCCTAAGGCATTTGATTGCTAATCAGAAGGCTGGCAGTTCAAATCCACCAGACACTCCTTGGAAGGAAGGTTGGGCAATCTACTTCCATAGTGATACCACCTCAGGAACCCAAGGAGGGATCGCTATGAGTCAGATCTAACTCAACAGCAGTGAGTTTGGTTTGGTTTGTTTTCATGCTAACTTTAATAATATCTTCAAAGACTATTTCCAAACAAGGTCAGATCCTCAGGTACTGAGGGTTGTTGTTGTTATTTGCTTTCGAGTCAGACCCGACTCATAGCAACCCCTCCTTGGGTTTCCGAGGCAGTATCACTATGGAAGTAGATTGTCCAACCTTCCTTCCGAAGAGTGGCTGGTGGGTTTGAACTGCCAGCCTTCTGGTTAGCAGTCAAGTGCCTTAGGCACTACACTACCAGAGCTCCTTTACTGAGGGTTAGGACTTTAATATATCTTGTTTGAGGGACATAATTCATTTCATAACAGTTTGATGCCCAATATTTAGTCATTGGTGATCTGATGATTTAATCAAAGTTAGTTTGTCTCCAGGTACTAAAATTTTGATGGGGTAATTAGTTGTATTCTCTAAGTTATATATGAGTCTTTTAACCCAATACTTTGGAAACAATAATTCAACAAATTAATCAAAACAGGCCATTGGGCATACCAAACGAGGTATATTTAATAATTAATACGAGAACACACATTATTAATTAATATGGACTGCAAAGACATAGAAAGGACCTATCACTAATCTTTCCTCAAAATTTTATTAGACAGAGTCCTTGGGTGGTACAAATAGTTAATACAATCGACAGCTAAGCAAATGTTGGAGGTTTGAATCTATCCAGAGGCACTTCAGAAGAAAAGCCTGGCAATCTGCTGAAAAATTGGCTGTTAAAAACCCTGTACAACAAAGGTCTACTCTGACACATACGGGGTTACCATTAGTCATAACTGACCTGACAGCAACTACTTTAATGTACCTCTTTTATCCACAGGTGGCTAGAGGCAAAGTCTCCATTCCTTTCTTTTGCTTATCTTTACCTTCTGTCCTCTAAGAGATCCTTTTTGGCTCTCATAATCTATAACCGCAGGTACTCATACCCTCCCTCTGTGCTTTCTCATGTCCACATATGAAAGAGCCCCTTAGCACTGCTACAATTCCATTTGGTTCTCCCTCTTCTTAGCCACCTTCATTTATGTATTGTGTTCATTATCTCGGGCAACACCACACAGACAGTTCCTCAGTCTCCTGGGATTTGAGCAACATAGTAAAAAATCTGTGCTCTAAAGGAACCCTTCTCTGACCTTTGGTCCCACAGTGGGTTAAGTCAGCTTCTGAATCTTGACTGCCTGAGTTCCAAACCTGGCTCCATCACTTTTTAGCTATGTGTTGTTGGATAATTATTTAACCTTTGGAGTCTTAGTTCCCTCAATGGTAAAATGGTGATAATACATCCCTACCTCATAATTTATGATGAAGATGAAATGAGGTAGGGCTTATAAGTTCTTGGCACTGTGTCTGGCACACAAGCCCCCATGACACAGTGGTTAGAGCACTTGGCTGCTAACTAAAACATGAGTCAGTTCTAACTCACCAGCCACTCTGTGAGAGAAACATGTGGCAGTCTGCTTCTGTAAAGATTTATAGCCTTGAAAACCCTGTGGGGCAGTAGTACTCTGTTTTACAGGGTCACTATGAGTCAGAATTGACAGCAAGGGAAATGGATTTCTTATTATTGTTACTATCTATACAAGCTCTATGGTTATTATTACTTCCACTAAACCTGTGGAGAATTTTTCAAAGGCCTATAGTGGCAAAATACCCCCAACATTTCCTAAAAACCATAAAGCCAAAGTCCGATGCTGGCCTCATACTGATGGTCCCAACTTCTCCTCTGCTTTCCAAGTCAGCTTTGGCTCCTACATTAATTAGTCTCTTCTGGGTTCCATGTCACTGCTCCCCATGGCACCAAGGGACAGCTTTGGCCTGAATGATGTTTGGAAAACTTTGCTTCTGGTAGTTTCTATCTCTTTCATCCTTTGCCTTCTGATGCTATCAGAGGATAAAGCTGGTTCTGTTAACTTGCTCCTAAAGAAAAGCCTTTCCTCAGACCCATTTTCCCTTATTTCAACACTTTTCCCCTAGCCTTGAAGGCAGTGAACCAGCAACCTTTCTGCTTTTTTGAAAACTTGAGTTTCAGTCTTGTTGGAAAATGATATATAATATTACACTGAGGAAAAAAATTAGATGCTTTTAAATTTCTTTCTCTTACCTTTCAGGAGCCAGCAAAATTGATTTTGAGTTAAATAAAAGATATCTTGAAAGGATTGGAGAAAGGGATGCTGTTATATTAAGTGATACTTTCCATGTTTTACATTATACAATTCTCAGTTGTTGGAGGGTTTTTTCTTTTCTTTTTTTTAAACAGATGGGCACATATTAATTTTTAATTGATTAATATAATCAATTTATTAAACCAATTGTAAAGAGCAAAGACAGCTTGAGTGCTCACCTGAACTCCTGTGCTTCCCTGACAGATTTGTTGTGAACTGGAAGAGTGTCAGAGCCCTTGCCTAGAACTGGAGCCCTTTGAGTGTGGCTGTGACGAGATCCTGGTGTACCAGCAGGAGAACCCTTCTGTGACTTGTGATCAAGTTGTTCTCCTTGTCAAGGAAGTCATCAATCGGAGGTGTCCAGAGATGGTCTCCAACAGCCGGACATCCTCCACTGAAGCTGTGGCAGGCAGCGCCCCACTCTCCCAGGGGTCTTCCGGGATTATGGAGTTGTATGGTTCTGACATAGAGCCACAGCCCAGCTCTGTGAATTTCATAGAAAATCCTCCAGACCTCAATGATTCTAACCAGGCTCAGGTGGATGTCAATGTAGACCTCGTGAGCCCAGATAGTGGGTTGGCCACCATTAGGAGCAGCCGTTCATCCAAGGAGAGCTCAGTTTTCCTCAGTGATGACAGTCCAGTGGGAGAAGGTGCTGGGCCTCACCACAGCCTCCTCCCAGGGTTTGAGTCATACAGCCCCATCCCTGAAGGGGCAGTAGCTGAGGAGCACACACGGTCTGGTGAACATGGTGAACACTTTGACCTCTTCAACTTTGATCCTGCACCTATGGTTTCTGGGCAGTCCCAGCCATCTTCCCATTCTGCTGACTTCTCCCCAGAAGATGACTTCTTCCCCAACAGTGATTCATCAGAAGGACAGCTCCCCACTGGGCCCAAAGGACTTGATGAGATAGGGATCAACATGTCTAGTTATTCATCCAGTTCACTTTTGTCAACAGCTGGCAAAGATAGCCTTGTGGAATTTGATGAGGAGTTTGTCCAGAGACAAGAAAGTCCCAGGGATAACTCTGAAAGAAATTTAAACTTGACAGATTTTGTGGGAGATGAATCTCTTTCACCAGAAAGATTAAAAAATATTGGAAAGAGAGTTCCACCAACACCTATGAATAGCTTTGTAGAAAGCTCACCATCCACTGAAGAACAAGCCCTACTCTTTCCAGAAGATATGACCCAAAATGCAATTGACACAGGCCACACAGGGCCATCTCAGTCCCATGCACGGTGCAGCAGCTGGTGGGGGAGTTTAGAAATTGACTCTAAAAATATTGCCAATGCATGGAGTTCCAGTGAACAGGAATCTGTCTTCCAGAGCCCTGAGTCATGGAAAGATCATAAACCAAACCCAGCTGATAGGAGAGCCTCTGATTCTGTATTTCAGCCAAAGAGTCTTGAATTCTCAAAATCAGGTACCTGGGAGTCTGAATTTGGCCAACCTGTATTGGGTAGCAGTGAGAATCAAGACCAAACTGAAGATAACTTGCAGTTTCAAAGCCTGCCCCCTGAGAAATCACGTTTGTCAAATACTTCTCAAGGAACAAACCACCTGATTGAAGACTTTGCTGCTTTGTGGCATTCTGATCGATCTCCCACAACAATGCCTGAGCCATGGAGAAACCCCACGGATGAAAGTGAACCAGTGCCTGTAGGTGCATACCCTGCCTGGAGTGCATTTGGTAAAGAAGGTGACACTACAGCCTTGAAAAGTACCTGGAATCTGCACCCAATGAGTGGTGAAACACCTTCCGTGATGGACCCACATGAGTGGGCCATGGCAAAAAGTGGATTCTCTTTTCCTTCAGAAAACCTAGTGAACAATCTGCTCAGTGATGCAAATAAAGAAGTAGCCCCAGAAATCTGGGGCAAGAAGAACAATGACTCCCCAGATAATTTCCTTGTATCTGGAAATCCCAGTTCTAATCTGGATCATGCATGGAATCATTCGAAGTCACCAAAGGAAGAACAGAATGGTTTAGTGGATCCTAAAATTAGAGGAAAGATGTATGAAAAGGTAGATTCTTGGAACCTTTTTGAGGAAAGTACCAAGAAAGGAGGATCAGACATTCTAGCTCCTTGGGAAGATTCTTTCTTATCATACAAGTGCTCCGATTATAGTGCATCCAACATCGGTGAAGATTCAGTGGCTTCCCCCTTAGATACCAACTACTCCACCTCTGATTCTTATACATCACCGACTTTTGCTGGAGATGAAAAAGAAACCGAAAACAAGCCATTTAATAAAGAAGAAGGTTTTGAGTCCAAAGATGCTAACTGTACTGCAGAGGAGGCCAAAATACCTCCTCAATCAGCAGAGGAGCCACCTAGAAATCGAATTAGTTCAGGTCCTGAGAACCTAGAAATGTGGGCCTCAACTCATGATGATAATAGTTCTGAAATAAATATCTCTCACAACCCAAATAAAGATTTCCTCCAGAATGAACAAACATATGATAAGAACATCTCTGTGGAGGATGATGTTGGCGACAGCAGCCAGTCTAGCTATGATGACCCCAGGATGATGCAGCTGTACAATGAAACTAACCGACAGCTCACACTCTTACACAGTAGCACCAACTCCCAGCAGGGGGCACCTGACAACCTTGATTTGTGGAACAGAGTGATTCTGGAGGACACACAGTCCACTGCAACAATCTCGGATATGGATAATGATTTGGACTGGGATGACTGCAGTGGGGGTGTGGCAATCCTCAGTGAAGGTCAAACACAAGGATATATTATTGAAGGTACTGAACTGGAAACCCGATTTCAAGTCAGACAACTAGAACCGTGGAGCATGGAGTATCCGGAAGCGAATCAGGTAGACTGGGAACTTCCTGCCTCTTCTGAGCCCAGCAAGGACACTGCTCCCAATGAATATCACATACTGAATGAAAAAAGTGGGCAGCTCATTGCAAACAACATTTGGGATTCTGTCATGAGAGATAATGATATGTCATCATTGATGTTACCCAGCCCATCACATATTACAGATTCAGAACAAAACAAATTGACTCCTGAAACTCCTGGCTCATCAGAAAAAGTTCAGGACAATTACATCCCAGATGTACTTGATGCCTCTAGAGCCAGTCAGTCAGAAGCACTTACAGCTGACCCTGACAACCAGGACATATGGAGGGAAAACTTGCAGGGTGATATAGCATCCTTGGCCTCCAGGCATGGGAACTCAGAGCATTTTTCACATTCAGATCTATGGGAAGGTCATAGCTATGGACAAAGTAGAAGTCAGAAGGAAGCCCTTGAAGCCACTGATAGAGTATGCATTGGTCAGGAGGAGGTGATAAGCTCTGAGGTGGACAGCACCTCAGGGAGTTCCAGAAAAGGGGAAGGTGGCCAGGAACTCTCTTCTCTAGTTGCATCTGAGCATCAAGAAATCTGCATGGAATTAGGCAAAATCCGGTCTCCTTCAGTCACTTACAGTCCTCAGACTGAGGAACTAGAGGAGATTTTAGAACATAAGAAAAGATCTTACAATCTGGATTCCTGTGATGTTCAAATAGGAATGTCTACAAACAACTTGCAGGCAAAAGATACCTATGAAAAGCACTTCCTGAACCACAGGAATTTGAGTGGGGCTACTGAAGTTTCAGGTAGGATGGATTTAACAGAAAATGTATCTTTATCTGAAATGGAGTTTGAAGAAACAGAGGAATGTAACATTCTGGAGCCTGAGAGAATGAATGAAGATTCACCTCATGAATTTCCCCAAAGCCTTGACATTTGTGATGGCCCTAAAGAGAATGATGTGCAGGTCAATTGCACAAGTTCTGAGATCACTAAGAATCTTGAAATTGAGAATACTGAAAACAGCCTTCCAGGAGCTAGTTCACCTGTAAATTGTGGCAAAGGTAGTATTTCTAGTGAGTATACACATTCAAGTGCATCAAGTCCAGATCTAAATGATTCTTCAGCAGCATTGCTTTCCTGGAATCACATACCCAATAGTGAGCATAAGAAAGAGAATCAAGATGGTTGGAGTGGGCGGAATTACCAAGAATCTGAAGCAAGTACCACTGATGGCCAAGTAGAAGTAATTTCTGAAATAAAAGACCTGGAGGAAAACCAAATGGAAGAGTCTGAAAAGAGCTTTGAGCACAAGGTGCCTAAATTTTTAGAGATTTGGAATTACTCAGTAGATGGGGATTCCTTATCCTCTTTATCCAGCCCCGAAACAGGCAAATATTCTGAATACTCAGGTACATATCAGGAAGGAAATCTTGTGGTTAGCCAGCAGGAGAAAAATAAACGTGACTTTCCTGAAGCTGTGCAGCTAGAAGATGCCAAGTCCATTTCAGCAAGCTCAAGCTCTGATGATGATCATGCAGAGGAGGAAGAGTCACTGGAGAAAGAGATCCATTTGGCCACTTACCCGGATGCTCAGAGTGAATCTAGAGCTTGGAACTCAATGAATGAATCTAATCAGTTATTAACCACAACTGATCTCAACATTCAGGAATGTTCTGAACATATAAACAGTTCAGAACCAGCAGAAAATGAGAGTAACTCAAACCCACTTTATGACAATCAACAAAGCAACTCTGGTCACTGGAATTTGTCACCACCATTAGATTCATTGGATAAATCTAATCAGTTCTTGGCCACAGCTGAGCCCAATGTTCAGGAATATTCTGAATATATAGGCATTTCTAAACCAGCAGAAATTGAGAATAACTCATACCCATTTTATGATGATCAACAAAGCAGCCCTGATCATTGGAATTTCTCACCAAAATTAGATTCACTAAATGAACCTAATAAGGTCTTGGCCATGACTGATGCCAACATTCATGAATGTTCTGAAAATGTAGGCAGTTTAGAGATGGCAGAGGATGCAAATAAGCCAAACTCATTCCACAATGATCAACAAAGCAGCCCTGATCAATGGAATTTCTCACCAAAATTAGATTCACTAAATGAACCTAATAAGTTCTTGACCACGAGTGATCCCAACATGCACGAATGTTCTGAATATGTAGGTAGTTCAGAGGTGCCAGAGGATGTGAATAAGTCAAACTCATTCCACGATGATCAACAAAGCAGCCTTGATCAATGGAATTTCTCACCAAAATTAGATTCACTAAATGAACCTAGTAAGTTATTGGCCACGAGTGATCCCAACATTCATGAATGTTCTGAATATGTAGGTAGTTCAGAGATGGCAGAGGATGCGAATAAGTCAAACTCATTCCACGATGATCAACAAAGAAGCCCTGATCAATGGAATTTCTCACCAAAATTAGATTCACTAAATGAACCTAATGAGCTCTTGTCCACGAGAGATCCCAACATTCATGAATGTTCTGAATATGTAGGTAGTTCAGAGATGGCAGGGGATGCGAATAAGTCAAACTTATTCCATGATGATCAACAAAGCAGCCCTGATCAATGGAATTTCTCACCAAAATTAGATTCACTAAATGAACCTAATAAGTTATTGGCCACAAGTGATCCCAACATTCAGGAATGTTCTGAATATGTAGGTAGCTCAGAGATGGCAGGGAATGTGAATAAGTCAAACTCATTCCATGATGATCAACAAAGCAGCCCTGATCAATGGAATTTCTCACCAAAATTAGATTCACTAAATGAACCTAATAAGTTCTTGTCCACGAGTGATCCCAACATTCATGAATGTTCTGAATATGTAGGCAGTTCAGAGCCAGCAGAAAATGAGAATAAGTCAAATCCATTCCATGATGATCAACAAAGCAGCCCTGATCACTGGAATTTCTCACAACTAAAGGAGACTCAAATACAGATTACTGCAGTGGACAGGGGAACAAAGTCTTCTCCAGAAGCAGTGAAGACAGGAGATGCTGCGTGGCACATATCTCCCCAAACTGAACCACAGACTGTGAATAATTCTAAATTGGAAATGCTTGGCTTCTCAGCTGAGAGTGTGGAGTGGTGGACTGCCTCTCCACAAGAAGGAAGATCAGTTGAGAAGGCATTTGAAAGGAAACTGTCAAACTCAAGTGATGTGTTAGAGATGAATTCTTCAGTCTACCAAAATGTGGATCCTTGGGGAGTACCCATTCATGGTGATATTGAATCCATGGAAACACATCGTACTAATCCTTTTGAGAATAACCATCAGTCCACCTTTCCGGAGAGTAATGGGAAGAACTCCCATGAGCTACTTTGGAACATTCAACCAAAAGAGCCAGACTCCAATACTGATGAGCTTAACCACCTGGAAATATTGGACCAAATTAAAGAAAAGGATTTGAGAGAGCAAATCTTTATATCTTCTGCTGGCAATGAACTTAGTTCTGGAACACATATCCAAGAGCAGTGTCAAGATGCCCTGCTGCCAGACAGAGATGAGTCAAACCCAAAATTTACAGGTGAAAATGAATGTGTTATATCTCATATTTCAAGTTTTGAATGTCAAGAAACAAACTGGTGGGAACAAGAAAAATCATACACCAGTGAAATGATAGATTCAAGCATTGCTTTAGAAAATGTCGCTGTTGTCAGTTCTCCTACTCAACTGATAAAGAAGTCAGGCTTAGGATGGAATGACTTTACCCCTAGTGAGGGCCCTCAAGGTATATTTGTTCCAGATATTTTACATGGCAATTTCCAAGAGGCTGGGCAGCTGGCCTCAGCTTCGCCTGACTTGTGGATGGATGCCAAACAGCCTTGCAGTTTGAAAGCAGATGGTGAGAATCCTGATATACTGACTCACTGTGACCACGATAGCAACTCGCAGGCTTCCAGCAGCCCTGATATATGTCATGATTATGAAGCAAAGCAGGAGACTGAGCACCATATCAGTGCTTGGATGGGACCTGAAGTGGAACCCAACGAGTTATATGTCACTGAACCAAAGATGGATGAAGAGCCCAGTGAGGAACCTAGGCAGGAATTTGTCCCATACAATTCAGGACTGTATTCTGAAAATGTCATTCCACTCCCTGCAGTCAGCAAACAAGCAAATAGAAGTGGTGTGTCTCAGCCTGTGTCTCATAAATTTTTTCTGGAACCTTCTCAAATAAATGATGAAAATAACACAGATTTAAAAGCATCAGAAATAGGAACCAGTTCAGATGTAGCACCAGTTTTAGGACCTTTTGACAGAACAATCCCAGTGATTGAAAATGCAGGAACCAGTATTTTTGTGACTCACCCAGAGCCAGCTCTGGATGGCAACTGCCACTGGGTATCAGAGGGCTCTGTTCCTGAAAGTCAGAGAGATGCAAGGGCCTTGCTTGACTATGAGCAACATTTTGCCACTGAGGATTCTGCCTCAGTTACTAACACTCTGCTCGTCTCAGACACAGGTTTGGATGTAAGTGAAGCTGCCTTTGACCACAGTTTCAGTGATGCCTCAGGTCTCAACACATCCACAGGAACAATAGATGATATGAGCAGATTGACACTGTCAGAGGGCAATCCTGAAACACCAATTGATGGGGATGCAGGGAAGCAAGATATCTGTTCATCCGAAGCATCGTGGGGTGATTTTGAATGTGATGTAATGGGCCAAAATATTGATGAAGACTTACTGAAAGAGCCGGATCACTTTCTCTATGGTGCTGACCCTCCCTTGGAGGGTCCCTTGGAGGAAGATGCCTTGAAGCAACCACTGGCACCATACACACCTCCCTTTGATTTGTCCTATCTCACAGAACCCACCCACGGTGCTGAGAAGACGGAGGAAGCTGCGTCTCCAGAGGATGAGTCTCTAGGGAGTGAAGTCACAGAGCTCTTGCTTTCTGCCCTGCCTGATGAAGGAGACAAGGAAAACCACACAGAGACCAAAGGCAGAGAGCCTGGACTCCAGCTGGTGGCGCTGCATATTCGTGAAGACTCTGAGTCCCTTTCTTTGCCTGTCAGAGGCTCAAACGTGGAGTCCTCCCCGTCCAACGATGTTGACTGGGATGCAGAAACAGATCATTCTTATTCACCAGTAGGTGGAGACATAGAATCACCAAATGGTAAGAAATGTCTCTCTCTACCTACCCCAAAAAACTGCTCCCTTAATTGAACTCACTCAGCTAGTGTATTTGTAAGATACCTCTTCCTACCCATGTGGGTGGACAGGAACTTAACCGTATCCACAATACATGCTTAACCAGGTCCTCAGTAACAACAATAATCTCTAATGCATGGAGGACAATTAGCCCTGGCAGTGCATGAGAAAATTAAACCACTCTATAAGAGAAAACTATTTCTTAAAATATCTTTTTTTTAGACAGATAGTTTGCACAGATCACAAATCATATAATGTGTTCATTAAAACTTGTTCTCCCCTTTTCACCTTCATCTTCCACTTCCAGGTTCCAATAAGGAACTGTTAGATGCGAAAGATGAAAAAACAATTCCTACCGAAGACCTTGAGCAATTAAAATACACGGACCAAAAATGCACAAAGAATGAAGATCATCATACACTACACATGGATTACATACTAGTAAACCATGAAGAACATTTGCCTCGGAAGTCAGAGGCCTGTGAAGCAAGAGAAAGCACATTTGAATTAGAAGAATCTCACAAAAGTTCTGAAGAAATGGGGCTGCCAGGAACTCATTTAGCAAATTTCCCAGACACACTGAAGTCGGCCTCCTTGAATGAAAGAAAAGACCATTCTACAGAGAGAGTGGTTTCTAAAGTCGATAAGAGATCTCCTGAAAGCCCTGAGCAAGACCAAGGTTGGATGGTCTTGGGACACAATGAAGTTAGTGATCCAACATTGGAAGAAGGTTCAAGTCAGCCAGAAGCCAGGATCTCAGGGTCTGGATGGTCTGCCGAGGCAATGGAGGCAGGCTTAGACCCCAGCCCATGCAAGGGTTACCTGATGCAGGTTCTGGGAGAAGTGAAGCCTCTAGAATCTTTAGCATTAGAGGAAACCTCTGATCTGAGCAGCCAATCAAGGAAGAACAAGAGCCGAGGCAGGGCTGGGCCAGATGCTGTTATGTTGCAGGCTGTTGCCCGTGACAATGAATGGGAAATGCTTTCACCACAGCCTTCTCAGAAAAACATGATCCCTGAAGCGGAAATGGAGGAGGAGACCGAGTTCCTTGAGCCTAGAACAAGGAAACCAAGACCAAACGGGTAAGCAAAAAGCTAGATTTATATTTTCCTGAAATCATTTTACTTAGAAACTGAAAAAAAAAAACCCAAAAGATTATGGCATACGTAGAATACCTAGATGATAGGAGCTTTGCTTATATTCGTTGGGCAAAACACACTATCAGCAAAAGCAACTTCTTGATAACCATGATGATTTATGTCCGTTTTCAGCCAAAAAAAAAAAAAAAAACCCTTTCTATTTCTATTCAGATTCTCATACCCACCCTTCTATCCTTCTATGCCCATCTACTCTTTTTTCTTACTGTTATTACTAGTAAATAGGCAGTTAAAATCGGGAGGGGAGGAGAGTACTACCATTTATTCCACATCTACTATGTGCAAGGCAATTTGTACACTTTATCTCGTTTAATCCTCACCCTGGTTTAATCCTCAACCCTGAAGTGGTAGGTATTATTATCTTCATTTTACATATGCTGGGGAGGGAAGTGGGGGTGATTTGAGCCTCTGAAAGGTTCTATAACTTGCTTATGATGAAGTAACCAGAGCGAACACTCCGGGATTCAAAACGTTACACCTCTGAAGCGTGCACTTTTTCAGTCTGGCACACTGTTACCCATACATAGAAGGCTCTTCTGGTTTTATGAAAAGATCTTACTTTTACAAGTGCAGTTCCTGAACTGCAAACGATTAACACACTTGGCTGCTAACTTAAAGGTTGGAGGTTGGGGTGCCTTAGAAGAAATGCCTAGTGATCTACTTTTGAAAAATCAGCCATTGAAATCCCTATGAAGCACAGTTCTACTCTGCTCATGTGGGGCTGCCCTGAGTCAGAATTAACTTGACAGTAACTGGTTTTACTTACTAATAGACATAAGAAGACTCCAAAACCAAACTAGTTACCTTCAAGTGAATTCTGACTCCTGGCTATACCGTGTGTGTCACAGTAGAACTTTGCTCAGTGGGGTTTTCATGGCTGTGACCTTCTGGAATCAAATCACCCCACCTTGCTTCTGGGGCCCCTCTAGGTAGATTTGAAACACCAATCTTTCAGTTAGTGGCAAAGCGCTTGGCCAGTTGCACCGCCCAGGGACTTCAGTATTATTTGCAGGGAACAGAATGTATTCTTGCCTTCATAGTTCGAGTTTTGCTAAAACTCTTTGGAGCCCTTCATTTCTCCTCAGTTGCCTTTTAAGACACTTCTTCTAGAGCCAGAGGTTAAAAAAAAAAAAAAAAAAAGGCTAACTCTGAAAAGGAACTTAAGGGAAGGGAAATAAATAATTTTTAGATTGGAAACGATATCTCCTTCCTCCTCATATTGTGTATAAATGACTGTGAGTCAAGAAATCTGAATTCCAGTTTAGCTCTCCCATTAGGATTAAGCTCAAGCTTAAGTATCATTTGTAAAATTAGTGGGTAGAGCTAAAGGAGTTCAAGTCGTCCTTTAGTATTAAATTCTATGAACTTAATTTGTGTGTAAGTAGGATGTGTCCAGGATAGCCTTGGCATTCACAAATTACATTTCTGGATAAAAGGAACAAAGAAAAGAAGCAGGAATATATTGAGGATTAGTAGAGTGGCCTAAGGAGTTAAACGCTCTACCATATTCAAGTGCAGCTTCATAAATCCAGCCTTTTTCTGTTGGCTTAATCTTTCTTTCTTCCTGTCAAGCTATTTCCTTCCAGAGAGACCCCAGATCTGTTATCAGAAAGAAAGCAGCAGATGGATCCCAGTAGCCCTGCTGGCATTGTTATAGATTGAGCTCAGAACTCAGACAGCCTTGAGTTGGCTGAGCCATTGTTTGGCTTCTTGTCTACTTTTTGCACATGTCCCTGATATCCAACAGACGTCAATGTTCAATTGTGCCACTAACACCTTTTCTTTCAATAAAATTGCTTTGCTCATTCTGTTTTGCTCAGCCTCTGCAGTCATAAAACCTTTCCCACACTGGAGGGAGAAGGGAAGTTAAAACTTTCCTCCTGGTATTTGCCATAACAGTAATTTGTCAAATAAATAATTTTCTCTTAATGCATTTGAAAGCTTCCTTCTGTGTAAGATTCTTAGCTAAATTTGAGGAGGATGCAGGTTGCCTAAAATAGTGGTTTTCAAACCGGGGTCTCCAGACTAGCAGTATCAACATCACCTGGACACTTATTTGAAATGCATATTCTCAGAAAATCTGGCATAGGGCCCAGCAATATGTGTTTTTAATTCCTCAAGGTGACTCAGATGCATGCTAAAGTTTGAGGACCATTGGTCTAAAGTATACTCCCCACCCTCTAGGAGTGCATAGTTTAATTAGGGAGTTACGACAAAAGTGGGAAGGTGGAAGATAATGTAAAATTTAAACCAAGACAGTTAATGACTAATGCCACTTTAACTATTAGCCAGCTGTTGTCGAGCTGATGCTAACTCATGGTGACCCTAAGTGTTTCTAACTTTCATATAGTTTTCAATGGCTGATTTTTCAGAACTAGATCATCAGGACTTTTTTGGGGTACCTCCAGGTAGAACCTCCAACCTTTGGGTTAGCAGCAAAATACATTAACAGCTTACACCACCCAGGGCTTCTCCCTTTACTACTGCTTATTGAGTTTCACTGTGTCTGGGCTATTCAGCTATTCATTTCATTGATTCCTCCCAGAGAGCCAATGAGGTAGGTGATAGTGTAGTTCTCATTTTATAGATGAAGACATTGAGCTTTAGAGGAGTTTAAATAACTTACAAAAGGGCAGAAATAGTATTTGAATCAAGATCAGGCAAACTGAAAGGACACTGACCGAGACCATGGGAATTTTCCAGCCCAGATTGTCTAGACCAAAGCCCTGGACAAAAGGAGAAAAGGGACTCCAGTTTAAGTATGACTAGCTACAATTCCAAGCATTTACTCTGGTCTATGGACAGTACCAAGCACACTACATACCCATCTCACTTTACGTTGTCAACTGTCTGAGGTCATAATTATCTAAATGAGGAAACTAACGTCAGTCCTCAGAAAGGTTGGATCACTTGCTCTGGATTATTGGTAGAAAGTGGAGAAACAGCCACTTCAGCTTGAATCTCTGACTCCAGAGTGTGCATTATGGAGGAGGTACCGGGGATGGCTTCTCCATCATACACAGGAGGCACAGGGCCCAGGGTCCATGATACTTTCAGAACTCCCCAACTATGATATTTATGAATATTGTAATTGTCTTTCTACTATGGAAGTCTTAGAATAAAACTTTGAGCATTTTTTATGAAGGCAAAAGTGTCTAGGACCCACAAAAGTTATACTGAGACCTTAAGAGATATAATTAGTGATGGGATTAAAAGGAAGTCATAACTAGGAAAGGCAAAAGCAGGGTGAAAGGAGTTAAGATGAAAGAAATTGTAGAGGCATTATTATGAAAATAATCATCAAGGAAATGTGATACGATAGTCATTATTTTCTAAACCAGAAATGTGGAAACATCTTCTAATACATAATCTGATGATAGAACAGAATATCCAAAATCAAGACCATCCTGAAAAAAGAAATTATGATGTGGTCTTTGTAAGTAGAAGCAGGCTTCATATACAGGCATTATAACACACCAGTGACAAACCAGCTTGTTGCCCTGCCTCCACCCAACCCCTCCTCATCTCAGCCCCCAAGCTGTTTTGAAAGCAGCAAGGCCTCATTTTCAAAACCTGAGAAAGCATCAGAAAGATGTCTTTTTCTCCTGGTATTTCACCTATTGACTCTTGTTCACAAAATGCACAGCAAGTGCTGGGAGACAACCTCCTCCCCTTAGATTTTCAGCACTCCATTCTGGTTCCACAGGGTAAACCTTCCCAGAGGCCTTTGCCCACACCTTGGTCATCCTCCACAAAGGATGGCACACCAAGTGCCTGAGCCAGTGATGGATGTTTCTGATCTTTCCCTCATGGTCGCAGAGAAAACCCGTGGAGTAATCTGCAGCACACAAAACTTTCTTGAGATGAAAAACCACTTAGATGTTGATTTTAAAGAAGTCATGGTTGCGAGAGTGTCTTTGAAAAAAAAAAAGAGTAATTTGGTTATATTCAAAAACCTGACTATATCCTAAGCAAGTATGGAACCACTAACACATCTAAATTCATCATGTGAAATATACAAAAATGTGACAATCTGTGTACAAATATATTGGCTTTCTGTGTGTGTGGGGAAAGGAAAATAGGTGTGCAGGACAATGAAAGAAAACAATTTCCAAAGTACCCATTGCCATCAAGTCAATTCTGACTCATGGTGACCTCACCTTTTACAGGGTAGAACTGGCCCCTAGCACTTTCTTAGCTGGTAATCTTTGCAGAAGCAGATTGCTAGCCTTTGATCTGTAGTGCACTGTGTAGATTCAAACGATCAACCTTCAGGTGAGTAGTCAAGTGCATGTTGATTATGCCTCCCAGGAAACTCCTGAAAATATTTCTGCAATATTGTGGAGATATTTGCAGTAGCATGGGCAAGGGGTGGGGAGGGGAGCAGGGAAGTGGAGTCATTTCATAAGTACCCTTGAAACAGTATGTAGAGGTAACTTGACCCTCATATTTGTGTACCTTTTTAAAAAATTGTATTTATTTTGTTGCTCTTGGTGAGAACATATGCAGCAAAACATATACCAATTCAATTATTTCAACCTGTACCATTTAGTGACATTGATTCCAGTCTTCGAATTGTGCAACCATTCTTACCCTGCTTTTCTCAGTTGTTCCTCTCCATTAACATCAATCCACTGTCCTTTAAAGTTCCTGTCTCATCTTTCAAGTTGCTTTTGTCAATTTGATCCCATATAGATAGTTCTTATAAAAGTATAATGTTCAAAGCAGACATTGTTTTACTAGTTAAGCTAAACTGTACTGTTGTTTAGTTTTAAGATTTCAGGGGAATATTTTTAGTTTACGGTTTAAAGATGATCTCAGGGCAATAGTTTTAGGGGTTCATCTAACCCACTGCCACTGAGTTAATTCTGACTCTCAGTGACCCTGTAGGATAGAGTGGAACTGTTGCATAGGGTTTCCAAGGTTAGTCATTCAGTGCTAACTTCCCCCATATTGTGTATTGCCTTTCTCTTCACTGTTATTAACATATGTCTTTTATGTAGTTAAAGGAGCCCTGGTGGTGCAGTGCCTAAGGCAGTTGACTGCTAATTAGAATATTGGTGATTCAAACCCACTAGCCACTCCGCAGAAGGAAGATGAAGCAATCTACTTCCGTAAAGATTCACTGCTTTGGAAACCCGGGGAGTTGCTATGAATTGGAATTGACTCAATGGCAGTAGGTTTAGTTTTGGGTGTTTTTTTTTTTTTTTTTTTGGCTTTCTATCTAGTTAGTAATTTTCCTAGTTCTGGCTATTTTGTTTGGCTGTATCCCATGGCCCAGGAACTTCGGTGGTGCGGTGGTCAAAGCATTTGGCTGGTAATCAAAAGGTCGGAGGTTCAAACCTACCAGCTGCTCTGCATGAGAAAGATGAGGCCATCTGCTTCCATAAAGATTATAGCCTCAGAAACCCTATGAGGATGTTCTACTCTGTCCTACAAGGTCTCTATGATTTGGAATCAACTTGATAGCAGTGGATTTGGATTTGGTTTTGGTATCCCACTGATGTACCATAAACTACAGGGTTTCCTTGTTTATTCATTGTTTTGTGGCTTTGCCTTGAGCCAAACCTCAAGAACTAAAATTGGCACTGATTTTACGATAATCTATTTTTATAAGTATATTTGATTATTTGGTATAATAGTGTTTGGTGAACTGGTAGTGATAGTTCAGTATTAGAAACGCCCTTTAAATTTTCCCTTAAATAATTCAGGACTTAGCCTTCTTTTTTTTTAGTGTCCACCCCAGTTTCCTCAGCCCCTGCACTTCTGTCCAGTTCTACCCAGAGAAGACTTTCAATAAGTACTTGCTGATTAACAAATATTTCATTTGGTTTAGTCAATCACCATTTCAAAGAGATAAGGCAAGTTTTATTATCTTCATTTCCCTGAAGAATGAGTGGACTCAGTAAGTGAACTGCTTGATGTCATCTAGAACTGAGAAAGCAGTGAAGTTGAAGCTGAACTTCATGTCTTCTCATTTCGAGGCAGAGCTTGTCAATAGGGCATAACTGCCGCAAAAATCTTTTGTCTTGAATCTCTTCTATTTGTAGTGCCTATTAGCTGCCACAGACTTGGGACCTCAGCTTTTAGCAACCCCATGCACAAAAAGAGTAAAACCCCGCCCAATCCAGTGCCATCCCTATGATCAGTTGCGGATCGGACCATTGAGATCCGCTGGGTTTTCACTGGCTGATTCCTGGCAATAGGTGGCCAGTCCTTTCTTCTGAGTCCATCTTAGTCTGTAAGTGTGACTGAAACCTGCTCAACATCAAAGCAACCCACAAGCCTCCACTGATAGGTGATGCTGCACAAGAGGCACATTGGCCTGAAATTGAACTCAGGTCTCTTGCATGGAAGGCAAGAATTCTACCACTGGAAATACAAATGGTTGATCTTTTTATTCCAGTTTTCCCCTTGAAAGGCATAACATTTAATAGGCAAAATTCTCAATAAGATATTTGGAGAGTAATTGAGCTAGAACTCTGTCTCTGACTTTTCAGACTATCATGTGACCCACTGAGCTCTGTTGATGTCTGAAGACATATTTCCCACCACAGCAAATTCATGGTATCTATTGCCGGTGGCATGTGGGGTCACTGAGTGGCTGGAGACCAGAGGAAGGCAAGAGAATCAAAGCCCTTCAAAGTTCATTTGAATTATCTAATATATAGAGATGGTGTTTTGTGGTGAGGGATTTTACAGCAAGAGAAAGCCATGTGTGATTTGCCAACATGAGTCAGCACAACTCAGCTGTCACGTGGGAGGAACACCCACATCTAAACCCATGTGTGTTGTGTTGGCCTCTAGTTTGAAGAAAAATCCAAGGTGCCTCCCCTGCTGGAACTTTGAAATGTCAAAACCAATGACATAGCTTTCTTCAGAAAAAAAAAAAAAAAAAAAAGATTGCCATGAAAATTGGGGGTAATTCAGAAGGACAACAAGTAGTCATGGTTTTTGAAAGCAGGATATATCAGTATATCAGTCAGGGACCCTGCAGGAAAGAGATGGGACATCCAAATTAGGATAATTTGAGAAGTATTTAATGAAGGGAGTATTTGTAGAGATGGAGGCAAAATGTGAGGAATCCCAGGAATACCTAAAAAAACACACCCATTGCAGTTGAGTGTGACTCATAAGGGCCCTGTAGTTCTACAGAGTAGAACTGCCCCACAGGATTTCCAAGGCTGAGCTCTGGTAGCATAGTGCCTAAGGCACTTGACTGCTAACCAGAATGCTGGTGGTTCAAACCCACTAGCTACTGCTTGGAAGGAACTTTGGGAATCTACTTCCATACTGATACCACCCTGGGAACCAAAGGAGGGGTCGCTATGTGTTGGGGCTGACTCGATGGCACATAACAACAACAACAATCTTTATGGAAGCAGATTGCTCCTATGGAGTGGCTGAAGAGTTTGAACTGCTGACCTTTTGGTTAGCAGCCAAGTACTTAACTACTGCACCACTAGGGCTCCTTAGTAGCAGTATAGCTGTTGTTATTCCTAGGCCTGGTGGGGAGGGAAGAGAGTGATTACCATAACCAAAAGGAGACAATGGTGGAAAGAGTACCATCTTGAGAGGAGCTATAATCTACAGTTCAGGGTCACAGACAACCTGAGGCAGCCCCACAGGGAGGGAGCCAGGTGATGCATATCACCCTCTCTCTTTCCTCCCTCTGGTCTCCCACGAAGGGTCCTCATTAGTCAAAACCAAATGGAAGAAGGAACCAGCACAGAAAGCAAGGTGGTGAAACTAGGAGAGTGCCTAAAGAGGCAAACAGAATTTATTTAACACAGATGGATTAACTGGAGAAAGTTAGCTTCTGAAGTGTCCTGAGATATATTAATGCAACACACATACACACACAAATTGCTGTGGAGTCAACTCCAACTCATGTGCTCCATGGGGTTTTCAGTGGTTGATTATTCAGGAATAGCTTGCCACGTCTTTCTTCCAAGGCACTTCTGGGTGGGATCAAATCTCCAACCTTCTGATTAGAGGCCAAGTACATTAACTGTTCATGCCACCTAGGGACTCCATATTAATGTACAAGATTAGTTAGTTATTCCTCCATATATTGGAGGGTCTGTTTCCAAGTTCTGTGTGAGAACTTAAAGTAAGACTTCTCAAAAAGTTACTCCAGGATTGGGTCAACCTTTTTAGAAAAGTAAGGAATACCAGTGAAAGAAATTAAGGCTCTGTCCTCGCTCCATCTGACTACTGCTTAAGGGATGTGGTCACTTTTAACTGTCAGCATAAGAAAACACTGTTTTAAGGGACAAAACTATGATAATTTCTTAGCCACAGCAAACACCCTGAGGGAGTGAGTCACTGGGCCTACAGGCTCAGGATCATGGTCCTGATCATGAGGACATCAAGTTCAAATGGCATAACATAATACCCAAAACATCCTACTTTGGTGGGTTGCAACTGGGCTCTTAAAAGCTTGCGAGTGGCTATATAAGATGCAGCTATTGGTCCCTCCTCATACAGATCAAAGAACAGTGAAGAAAATCAAAGACACATGGAAACAATTAGTCCAAGGAACTAGTAGACCATGGGAACCTCAGCCTACAGGACCCTGTGACAAGAAGAATTAGATGGTGCTCAGCTATCACTGCTTACCACTTGGAACAGGATCAAAATTGTAGATCCTGATAGAGTGAGAGAAAAATGTGGCACAAAACTCAAAACTGTAAAAAAAAAAAAAAGACCAGTCTTACTGGTCTGATAGAGACTGATAAAATCCCTGAAACTATGGCCTCTAGTCACCAATGGGGCTTGGAATTGAACTCACTTTGTGGCTTAACTTCCAGCCACACAATAGACAGGGCTACAAGGTAAACAATTACACCAAGGAAGTGCACTTCTTAGAACAATCAACCATGGGAGATCAGAAGGACAGTATTTGAGCAAGGAAAAAGCTCAGGAGGCAGGAATGCATAGCAAAGAAGGACATAGGGAAAAGGTAACCAGAGAGAAGAAGTGAAAAGAGAGTTGTTACATTGTGGGGATTACAATCCAAGTCATGAAATAAAATGTGTATGAACTGTTCAATGGAAAATGAATTTTTTCTGTAAACCTTCACCCAAATCATAATAACAAGTTAAAAGAAAAGAAAAGAAAGTACTGTTCTAGGTAATTACCAGGGAGAAAAATGATAAATTCACTTCCATAGACTATCTCAAAATACTGATCTGGAGAATCAGAAATTACAGAGGATGCAATGAAAAATATGCTGTCCTTTTCACCTGGGAGAGAAGCACCTCTCTAATGAGCTAACACTTCACATAGACAATATGTCCATTTTTTTTCAGCCTTACCCTTGGGCAGAGACATTCCCAGGATACAGCCAGCTCTATTTCCTCCCAGTGATGTCCTGCTTTTCTTGGCTTTGGGAAATTCTCTCACGCTTTTGTTGAGCCTCTGCCAGCCAATGACCGTGTAGAATCACATCTTGTTGGTACCACCCTGGACTCCACCATAGCTGAAAGATATATGGTAGATAAGAAATTATTTCATATCTGCTTATAATTCTCACAATCTGTAGACCTTCAGTATAAATAAATACCTCTCTATAAAAAATTATTCTTCTTCTCCTTTCTCTACTACCCTCCCCATTACCCACAACAGCCATGGGGAGTCATTAAATACCTGCTATTTTAAGAGTAAGAGCTAACATTTCTTATGCATTTACCATGGTCAGATTCTCTGCTAAGTAATTTGTTTTTCCTGGTTCATTAGGATTAGGTCAATTGGAGGTTACATAAAAGTGTCTTATAATTTAATCTTCATTCCACCTAGTCTCCCCCTACTCCATTCCCTAAAAGAAAAAAAAAAAAAATGTAAAATGGGATTTCTAACAACCCGGCTCTAAGGATGGTGTCTCATCATTTTTCATATTGATATTTTGCCTGGTTATGACCAGAAGGCTTTAATTAATATTTCACTGGCTTTAACCATATCAAGCATTTCTGTTGGCATTTTTAGAATTAATAATAGTAATACTCACTAAAGGAAAAGGTTAGTAGTCCTAACCCACGCAGTAGCTCCACAGATCTGCTTGCATAACTATTACAGTCAAGAAAACTCTATGGGGCAATTCTACTCTGTCATGCAGAGTCAGTATGAGTCAGAATCTTCTGAACAGCACCCAACAGTAGTAGCTAACACTTATTGAGGGTTTATTCTGCCCCAAGGAGCTCTGGTGGCATAGTGGTTAAAGCATTGGCTGCTAACCAAATGGTCAGCGGTTAGAACACACCAGCAGATTGGTGAGAACTTGCGTAGAGATTACAATCTTGGAAACCCTTCCGGGAAGTTCTACTTTGGCTAGTAGGGTTGCTCTGAGTTAGAATCTACCGGAATACCAATCTGGTATTCTGCCTCAGTCACTCTGGAAACATATGCAATGGTACAACAACTTACAGTAGCATTCTTATCATCCATTTTATGAGTGATCAATCTGATACACAGAGAGGTTAAGTAAGTCCAAACCTGCTAATAAGTGCTGGAAGGCAGATTCAAACTCTCAAGTCCACTTGCTTAACCCCCACGCATCTCTCCATCCCAATAGCATTCCAACATGTGGGTCTTGAGCAAACATCCTAACTTTCTCTATAACCTCCAATTGACTTCTATATGTGCCCTCCAGTGCTTTGAGTCCACTTTTACTGTAGTCTTAAATACTGTCCATTAAATGAAAACGTTACACTGTGTTTTATGTAGCTGGTTGTGAAGCTACAGGATTTTTGTTCTTTTAAAGAGGTGTCATGGGGACCACATTCCTTACAATGTGCTTTGAGCCCATTCACGTCCAATTTCACTTAGGAACAACAGCGGTGACAATTTTTCTGAGCAGACGTAAAAATCAAGGGACACGTTTTAACCCTACAGACTGGGCGAAAGAATATTTTATATTCCCAAACTCCTCACAGCACCAGCTCCGGTAGCCAGCTGAGCAGCTGTGGCGGCTGGTACACTCGGCGGTTCTGGGAGGCAGGTGATCATCCTTATTTAGATGTGTTAGTGATCACGTGACCAGAAAATGGAGGCGAATCCGGATTCCCAGTTAACTGCTCCAGAAGGGAGATAGATGCTGAGCAGCCTCCTGCTAGCAAGCTTCCTCTCCCGTCAGAAGGTAGGTGGGTCGTGGTGCGGCTTTAGGGGGGTGGGGGAGGGGAAGACAGGCGATAGTGGTGTTCTGGCAAACTAGCTTATTGCGGCTGAGAAGTTAGAGGGGAGGAAAAAGGGGGGCAGAGGATGCCGAGCCCTATCCAGCCCTAGCAAGTGACAGCTGGCAGCTGCGTTTCATTCTGTGTCAACTCTACTGGAAAGGCTTGTGCCCCTCCTCCATCTTATCCCTCCACCACCTTTCCTTGGTGATCAGGTAATACAGGAGACCCTGAGTAGCTAGCCTTATCCCTGTAACGATTTTGGTGCCTTTTATTTGTGATTAAAGTAGAGATGAAAAAATCCAAGTGTCAGGTTTGAAATCATTTAGGACTATTACCTAGTGAGTATTGTAATGTCTATTTGGATTATTTGCCCTGGTAGAGGGGTATTTTTATTTTTTCTATTATTCCTAATAGCTACCAAAGCTAGTGACATATACATTTCTTTATCTCTAATGAGTCTGGTAATGTTTAAATATTACCTAAGTTCTAAGGGTCAGAAATAGGTCACCCTAAAAAGTGGGCTTATGTTACTTTTCATTATCATTTCAAAAATCAAGAGACAGAATAGTCTACTCATACAATATCAATGTTTCACTGAGAAACTAAGTTATGTGAGGAACTCAAAAAATGATCACCTGGTCAAGTTCAACCACAAAGTACATAGGATATTAAATTCTTTGGTGGAAACTAGAAAACAAAACTGGACTCCTACCTAGCAGAAATAATTTAAGAGATCAGAAAACTGGTCGTGGTGATTTGAGGGAGGGAGGCATAATTTCCATAAACTGCTCTCTTTCTTTGATATGAACTCTGACATGGCTTCAATCTTACGTAAACTGTTATGTGAACACAGATTCCAGGCCCTTTTCCAACCAGATGGCTGCCCCAAACCCTTCCTATGGAGGAAAAGGAAAGCTGCCCCTGAATGAGACTATTTAAAAATGTACATTTGATGAAAGCTTTCTTAGAATCATACTTGATAATTTGCACAGAATACTAAAACCTGGAATGATTATATTAAAATGACTAGTGATTAAAAATGGGGCTCTTGAATTTCTTATAACTGAGAAGCAAGCCCTCTTATCTGACAGGAGAAAAACTGCCTTTATGGAAATGCCTCTATTAGCAAATAAACTATGTTAAGGACAGTGAAAGCTCTGTAGTTTAAAATGGTTTGGACTTTGTTCTGTCCTTCAAAGACAGAGAAAGACCAAGATGAGACTGTTGTCTTTTGCAGTTAGCAGCACATGAGCATTTAGTTTTGTAATGCAAAGTTATCGTTTATATTCTTAATAAGGGCAAATGCCTCATAGGTGCTTAAGGATAATGAGCCAGATTCTCTTTTCTTATTAACAAGAAACCAAATTAACTTCTTCCAAATGGTTAGGGCTCTCTTTGGTACATCCAGTGAACTCCCATTTGCATTCTATTTGGCTTTTCATTCATAAGTGGCTTTGTACTCCTGGAAGTAATTCTATCTTATTAAACAACCAGAGTTGTTTATTGATCTTTATACTTCATGTTGTTGTTGTTGTTATGTGCTGTCAAGTCGGACCCGACTCATAGCGACCCCTCCTTGGGTTTCCGAGGTGGTATCACTATGGAAGTAGATTGCCCCATCTTCCTTCCGAGGAGTGGCTGGTGGGTTTGAACCGCCATCCTTGTGGTTAGCAGTCAAGTGCCTTAGGCACTACACTACCACTTCATACTTCCTAGCTATCTAGAAGGAGCTCTGGTAGCATAGCATCTCGCTATGAGTTGGGTCTGACTTGATGGCACACAACAACAGCTATATAGAAGACATGGTGTGCAATTTACACATGGGTTCAGATACTCAGTATAGGTTAAGATGCTTGATTTCTCTTTGTTTGACATGCAGAGATTTTGCAGACAAGTTTCTGCTAGCACTTTAGTTGGGTTTGGGATAGTTTCTCAACCAATTCAGCTTAATGGTGCAGTTAAGGGAAAGGAGATGGGGATAGAACGGTAAGAGGGTAAAGTAACAGAGGATGTATTCTGTCCCTGGTATCTTGTCTGCATCAGAGTTAACAAAGAACAATTTGGGTGTAGCTCCTTCTGGTTTAATAATGGCAGGGATGCTGGGGGTACTGGTGGATAGGTGTCCTAAGGGGCATAGGGGAACACAGGAGTGGATGCCCTCTGTCTGAGTATCATATCCTATTTGAGGACTCCATCACACTCTTTTGATAATTGCTTGATTCTCTGTATTGTTCTCGCATCTCAAATTTCAGGTGTTAAAGTAATAAAAGCTAAAATAAATCTTAGACTTTATTTTGATTCCATTCTTTAGTTTATAATCAGGAAAATGAGCCCTAGTTAGAGAGAATGACTGGTTAAAATCACACAGTCATGGTAGAGCTGGGGTCAGAACCCAGGTGTCCTAGCTCTTGCTCTTATGCTATTTCTTCTCACCCCAGGGCCTTAATAAAATCTTGTCCATGTATTTAAATTTATCAGACTTCTTTTTTTTTTTTAAGTACCACTTTTTTATTTTAAGGATAAGGTGCCATTTTTTCTAATTCCTATACAACCCATAGACTCATACATTTTGGGGGAAATTGAAACTGAATTGCACTCTCAGAACTTGTACATTCATTGTGAACAAGTCCCTAACCCCAAGGGCTGTACATGGTACAAACATAAGTAAGATGCAGTCTCTTACCTCAATCTAGTGAGGAGGAGGGGGTAAAGCAATATCTGTCAAAGGGTAAAGTAAAATCAATTCGATAGAGGTATAAATGAGGGGCTCTGGGGCTCAAATGGGAGTCTTCTTTCTTTTCCTGTATCATAGAGCAAAAAATACAGGAATCGTGGATGAGGTGGATTAAATAAATAGGGGGAAAAGATAAAAGCTGGAACAATCCAATGTTGTTGTTGTTGTTGTTATGTGCCGTCGAGTCGGCCCCGACTCATAGCGACCCCTCCTTGGGTTTCCGAGGCAGTATCACTA
>NW_006921592.1:9699527-9705396 GCF_000298275.1 Orycteropus afer afer | reverse complement strand
TCCCCGTTGTTCTCCCACTCAATCCAGGATCTCCTACATAGATACCCCTCCGAGTGGTGACAGTGGTAGCCAGGCACCATCTAGTTCTTCTGGTCTGATGGTCGTACAGGCTGAGAATCACATGGTCTACCAGTCCCTTGGATTAATTATTGCCATACATCTGTGGTTTTCTTCATTCTTCTTTGCTCTGGATGATGAGAGACCCATCTTGGTATCTAGATGGCCGCTTGTAAACTTTTAAGATCCCAGTCACCACTCACCAAGTAGGATGTGGAACAATGTTTTTGTGTAGTATGTTATGCTAATTGAGCTTGATGTTTCCTGGGAACATTGTCTCAAGCCCACAGGTCCAACTACTCACTCCCTCCGGATAGCTGGCTGTGGCCAAGAAGTCACCACAACCTTGTCCCTTGTCAGCTCTACTATATACCTGCACACTCTTACAGAACATACAAATACGCTTGTAGAAACATCATCTGTCAACCCTGTACATGGTCATGGGCACACTCCCCCTGCCTAGACATACCTGATTATTCAGCCTGTCCACCCATTAATCCACCCCATAGATCAATGTTTGCCATCACTGATAATGTAATACTGTATGTACAAAACGGTTAATCTGTGTTGTCTGTATCTCCCATGTACCTCTCTATGTCTTCCTCTTCCTCAACGCCACTGTGTTGATCACTCACATTTGGTGCATTGTCCTTCCCTTCACCCAAATCAATACTCATCTCTACCTATCTAGCAGTGTTCCTTCCCCTCACTTTCCACCCCTGGTAGCCAACAAAGAAAGTTTCATTCCATATATAAACATTTCCTTGATTTTTCACAATAGCAAACTAATACAATATTTGTCCTGTGATTGACTTATTTCACTCAGTGTAATGTCCTCCAAGTTTATCCATGTTATGTGGCGTTTTGCAGATTCTGTGTTATTCTTCAGGGTTGTATAGTATTTCATTGTGTGTATGTACTATAGTTTGGTTATCCAGTCTTCTGTTGATGGGCACCGAGGTTGTTTCCATCTTTTGGCTATTGTAAATAGTGCTGCGATGAACATGGGTGGGCATATATCTGTTTTTGTCCTTGCTCTCACTTCTTTAGGATATATACCTAGTAATGAGATTCCTGGGTCAAATGGTATTTCTAATTTCAACTTTCTAAACAATCACCATGATGCTTCCCACAATGGTTGTATCACTTTACAGTCCCACCAGCAGTATATGAGAATCCCAATCTCTCCACATCCTCACCAGCATTTGTCATTTTCTGTCTTGTTGAACTTTGCTATTAGTGCTGGAGTGTGATGATATCTCAATGTTGTTTTGATTTGCATCTGTCTAATGCCTAATAAGGAGCTCTGGTGGCATAGTGTCTAAGACATTTGAGTCCTAACCAGAAGGCTGGAGGTTCAAACCCACTAGCCACTCCTTGGAAGGAAGATGGGGCAATCTACTTCCATAGTGATACTGCCTTGGAAATCCAAAGAGCAGTCACTATGAGTCAGATCTGACTAACGGCAGTGAGTTTGGTTTTTTGGAATGGCTAATGATCGTGAACATTTCTTCATGTGTTTGCTGGCTGCCCAAATATCCTCTTTGGTGAAGTGTCTATTCATGCCTTCTGCCCATTTTTAAATTGGATTGTTTGTCTTTTTGTTGTTGAGGTGTTGGAGTTTTCTACAAATTTTAGAGATAACTCCCTTGTCAGATACGTTGCTGCTGAATATTTCTTCCCAATCTGTAGGTTCTCTTTTTACTCTTTTGGAGAAGCCTTTTGAAGCACATAAAAAATTAATTTTTAGAAGGTTCCATTCATCTAGTTTCTCTTCTGCTATTTGTGCATTTTGGGTTATGCTTGATAAGTCTGTGTATGCTCCTAAATTGCCCTGATTTTTCCTTTGTAGTTTTAGAAGACTATTACCTATTCGTAAGGAGCTTTGGTGGTATAGTGGTTGTTGTTGTTGTGATGTGCCCTCGAGTCAGACCTGACTCATAGTGACCCCTCCTTGGGTTTCCCAGGTGATATCACTATGGAAATAGATTGCCCCATCTTCCTTCCGAGGAGTGGCTGGTGGGTTTGAACCGCCAGCCTTCTGGTTAGCAGTAAAGTGGTTAAGGCATTTGGCTGCTAACTAAAAGTCAGTGGTTCGAACCCACCAGCCACTCTGCAGAAAAAAGATTAGGCAGTCTGCCTCTGTAAAGGTTTATAGCCTTGGAAATCCAGTGGGAATGGCTATGAGTTGGAATCAACTCAATAGCAGTGAGTTTGGTTTTGTTTTTTGGTATTACCTATTCTTATAGTTATATATTTATTATAACCAGAAAGGAAATAAGTATAGAGACACACTAGGCAAGGTTTGGGAGAGTTCCTGGCACAAGGCCTCTATTGTTCCCAGAGACATGCCACTCCTTCTCCCATACATGGATACTGTAACTGGTTCAGGAGGCCCCAAAGACAGTGCTCCAAAGTCCCAGGTCCCCTACTCATTGAGATGTCAATGAATATGCATGACTTTGGCCTTAATGCATAGTTAAGTTCCATCTAGGCAATAAATATGCATGATTGCGTTAGGCCCAACCTCCTTTCCAGAAGTTAGTTCACCAGATGTGGAGCTTGTGTAGCCCCTATATGTCTGGATATTTTGAAAATCAAAGACATGACTGCTTGAGTTATTTTCAGAAACTAGAATCAAAGGCCAAACCAAATTCTTTATCTCACAGGTGAATTGAACCTATATGGTTGAGGTCAAACGAGTAAGTTTGTGTTAAATGTGTTAAATATGCTGACAGTGGCAAGTTAGTGTGTTTTGAACTGGATGTTGTGATTGGCAGTAGTGCCGGAGAGATGGGAAGTGGTTTTCCACTTGAAAGATAGTAAAGGCTAGACTGTGCTAGGGATGAAAAGAAGGGAAGCAATTCCAGAACTCAAACATAGAAGAAGCTGTGGCGCTTGAAAGCTGAGGGAGGTGGGCTTAAGCAGATATCAAGGAAGACTAAAGTTTCGACCTTAGAAGACCAAATTTTTTCAGGTGGCATTATTAGAAGAAAAGTCTCATTAGGGGACTTGGGAAAGAGGCAAGAAGTTTGGTAACTGTGTCCATGTATTGCACAGGTGGAGTTACTAAGTTGGTAGTCAGAAATGTTGGGGAAGAGAAACCATGTGACAATAAAAATTGGGGAGACTAGATGAAAACAGGAGAGTAGATGAGATTACCAAAAACATAGGAGGAAGTTGAAGAGCTCACAAAGGATAAGGTTTGACTAAAACAAGTGGATAAGGCCCAGTATAATAAGTAAAGAACTTACTAGGGAGGGTCCTGGAGAAGATATTAATGGACTCTATGATATGTTATCATTTTATACCTCATGACTGGAAATCTAGTTTCCCACAAGCTTTGTCAGTTTGTTTCTCTCTAGTACTCACTGTTTGTTTCCCAATCTACTCCTTAGGGTAGGAGTTCAACAAACATTTGAGTCTTAGAACCATATGGAAAGCATTACAGTCAGCTAAGGGAGGGTGTTTTACAAAAAGAATGTATCAGAGACATTCTACTCTTAGAGGATTTAAAATCTGGAATAGAGAAAAAAGATACCTAAAGATTCATACAAAACAGCACAGGAGAGGGTAAATGCCAAGAGAGGTAATTGTTGAATTTCATGATATAATTTCAGTCATTTGATGTAAGTTAATATAAGCAAGTGAAGAAAGCAGGAAGCTCTTTGCTCATCAGAGCAAGAAAGAGCCAACTTGGACAGCAGTACTTGCTTGAAACAAAATCCACATCTGATTAGTCAGCTGATTAGTCAGCATGATCCTAGAACTGGTCCTTGGTTTCCATGGCTACGCATCCTTTGTTATGTAGAGCACAGGTCTGCAAACTTCTGTTATTTACTGAAGAATACATCCTGGGTTGGGGTGTGAAGGGGATGGTGACATTTTCCTACAATGGTCCTCTCTCCCCTAGCCAGTGCTCTCTGATGCTAAGGGAGAGGAAAGACACCACCCAGCTTGAGGAGGGGGATCAGACTAAACACTGCAGTCTACCCTGCCCATGACAAGCTCCAAGTCAATTTATTCTGGAAGAGAAAAAGAAGTCTTGACACTGGGCCTCAGGGCTAGGGAGAAAGTGAGGAAGATGGGAACAAGAGAGCTCACATGTAATTTATCCCTACTAACTCCCCATTCTGTGCACAAGGTCCCCCCCAAATGCTATACCTTGTCTGGAGGTTTCCAGATTGATCCACCCTATGCTCCCCTCTGGAGAAACTACTTCCATTCATGAAATTCAACAATTACCTTTCTTGGCATTTACCCTCTCCTGTGCTGTTTTGTATGAATCTTTAGGTATCTTTTTTTCTCTATTCCAGATTTTAAATCCTCTAAGAGCAGCATATCTCTGATACATTCTTTTTGTAAAACACCCTCCCTTAGCTGACTGTAATGCTTTCCGTATGGTTCTAAGACTCAAATGTTTGTTGACCTCCTACCCTAAGGAATAGATTGGGAAACAAACAGTGAGTACTAGAGAGAAACAAACTGACAAAGCTTGTGGGAAACTAGTTTGCAAACCATTGGTGGGTAATCAGAATGGTCTGGGTATAGTTTTGTCTAGGAACCGAGATCTTTCAAAGTCCTTTCCAACCCAAGAATTCATGCATGAAAGTACGCTTAAGCTAGTGCCCTGAGAAACAGGATATAGTATAGTCTAAACCCAACATGGAAGCCCTATTCCTAAAGCAGCCATCACCCATGAAGCAAGAGAACAACTAGGAGAATAAACACGTCACCACCACTTAGCAATTACATTTTTCTACATCCTGAAAATATCCAGGAGAGTTGATGAAATGGCAGTTCTAGAAATAAATCTTCCTAAAATAAAACAGGAGTGAAACCACCTTAGTGTGATCCCAAGAAAGCAGCTGAGCAAGAGGTAGCCTGGGAGGACAAGAAAATGGTGATGAGAGGAGAGCTGGAGACAGCTCATCTACAAAAGATTGGAGTCCCAGGGTGTGCCTAAAATTAAAACACTCAGTAATAGGCTCATACAATATTTGTCCTTCTGCAATTGACTTATTTCATTCAGCATGATGTCTTTTACTGTAAAAAGACAAGGAAGGGTTTGCTTAAAGAAGGGAACTCACTTTATAGCTGAGGGGAGGGTTGGGGAGGGAATAATCTCGGGCTAGTTGGGGGTCACACGCTGATGTGAGTCAGGGAAGGGATGGTATGGAAAGAGTCTGTGATCAGCGTGGTAACATTAGGGAAAGCGGGGGGGGGACACCAAATTGTGCACATAAGATATAGATGACAGAGGCTAATACCAGTATATTCACAATACTGATTACCATTAACACCAAACACCAGGTTACAGATAAACACATGAACAACTGAGGACATCAGATGGGGGTTAGTGAACAGGATTATACTCTAGACCAAAGACTGAAAAAAAAAAAAAAAAGAAATCAAAACATTCACCTGCTAATGGGAATGGTGGAGGTTCAAGTCCACCTCAGAAGAAAGGCCTGATGATCTACTTCCAAAAAATCACTCATTGAAAACCCCATTGAGCTTACTTCTATTCTGACACACATAAAATGGCAGTTCTAGAAATAAGGTGCACCTTTGTCATGGGTCACCATGAGTTGGAGTCATCTCTCTAGCAAGTGGTGGTTAGATAAAAAGAGCAGTACTGATAACTAGAAGGAAGCTTGGGATAGAGTAGAACTCCATCCCTAGGCTGGCTATGGTGGAGTTTTTTTTTTTTTTTTTACCCTTAGCACCAAGTTCAGGGATAAACAAAGCTCATGCCTTTGCTAAAAAAGTCAAAGACCAGATTTTCCATGGGGCACCTTACACCAAATTT
>NW_006921592.1:9686137-9698796 GCF_000298275.1 Orycteropus afer afer | reverse complement strand
TGAGATGAAGTCTGGCCATTCTTGCTTCCAAGGAGCATTCTAGCTGCACTTGTTCCAGGACAGATTTGTTTGTTCTGGCAGTCCATGGTGTTTTCAGTATTCTTCACCAACACCACAGTTCAACTCTTCTACAGTCTTCCTCACTTGTTGTCCAGCTTTCAAATATATATGAAGCAATTGAAAATACCATGGTTGGGCAAGGTGTACCTTTGTCTTCAAAGTGACATCTTTGCTTCTTAATGCTTTAAAGTGGTCTTTTGCAGATTTGCCCAGTGCAATATAATGTCTGATTTCTTAACTCCTGCTTCCATGGGCATTGATTGTGGATCCAAGTAAAATGAAATCCCTGACAGCTTCAGTCTTTTCTCCATTTATTGTGATGTTGTTTATTGGTCCAATTGTGAGGTTTTTTGTTTTCTTTATGTTGAAATGTAATCCATACTGACAACTATGGTCTTTGATCTTCATCAGTAAGTGCTTCAAGTCATCTTCACTTTCAGCAAGCAAGGTTGTGTCATCTGCATGTCTCAGGTTGTTAATGAGGCAGCAGTAGACAGGTTTCTATTAGACTAAAGGACTGATAGGCCTTTCTAGAGCTGATTCTCTTCAATGAAACTAGGTATGTGGGTGAAAGAGACAGGATAGCCTGAGAACGTGACAATGATATGCTGGGACTTCCTGATGGTTCCATGATTGGAGACAGGCCTCCAACCCTAAGAAATTATTTGCCATACTTCAGTCATGAGTCTAAGAGTGGCTTCAGGGGTCCCAAGACCACTTTGGAAACTCACAATGAATAAAGTAGGCTACTATAGCTCAAATTTTCATAATAATAGTAATAGCAACATTAGAAGCAATAATGTAATAGAAGTTTTGCCAAACACTTTATTTATTATCTGATTTAAATCACACTATTCTTTATACCGTAGTAGTGATACTGCCTCGAAAACCCAAGGAGGGGTCGCTATGAGTCGGGGCCGACTCGACGGCACATAACAACAATAACAACAACAATTCTTTATACCATACTTATTTTACAGGTCTGGAAACTAACTTACACAGAGATCAAGTAGTTTTACCACAGTTACATAGATAGTGAGAGGCAGAAGTGGGATTGATCCCAGGCTCCCATCATGGTATATTGCCTCCCTATTTGTGAGCATTGTTTTTTCTTAATTAAATTAGTCTGAAAGGCTAAGGAGAAATTCTGTGCAGGAAAAGGAGGCTGGAGTGAGGGTATAAAGAGACTTGTTATCTTCAGCTTTGAATTGGGGATCTAACAACTTAAATTGAAACATTAAATTCGATTCAGAATTTCCCTCTTCCTAAGAGATCAACTAACTTAGACCTCAGTCTCTAATGTTAGCCCCCACCATTAAAAAAGTTGAGAAAATGAGAACAAGAAACATGACCTGACCAGCAAACAATGTTAGAAGACAAAATACCAGGGCAAACAATCTCAAGTAGCATTTTAAAAAAGTGATCTCAATTTCCAAAGCATGTCCTCCCCTTACATGATATTCTTTATTAGGTTAGTGATATGCATTAATGCTTTCATTTAACAAATATATGAGAGTCAACTAATTGCAAGGATCATAGACTCACTCCTTCATGTTGGAGCTAACCTGATTATTTATAAACACTATGACAGCAGTGATACTTACATATAACTATATACTTATATATAAGCTTCCTAAGGTGGTCTCAGCAGTAATTCAGTGGTAGAATTCCTACCTTCCATGTGGAAAATTGATTCCTCACCAATGCACCTAAAGGTTGAGTTTCATGTGTTCATTCCTGGAACCTGTCTTTCTGGTAGTGTTATCAGCTGAGTGCATTAACCATTTCTACCACCCAGGGACTCTATACTCTCACTAGGGTAGATTTAATTGCTACTCTTTAAACTTCTAGAAAAGTTCATCACATTTGGTAAAGGGAAGGGAACGAGGAAAATCTTGCATGTGATAGACTGACATGGTAGTTGCTATAATAGACACAAACATATGAACAATCACAAAGATGGCGCAAGAGCAGACCCTGCTTGGTTCTGTTGTACATAAGTCACCATGAGTTGGAGATGGCTGGATGATAACTAACAATCATAACAATAAGCTGCTAAGAATTCCAAAGGAGTTTTGAGCATAATTCTGAGACGTTCTTGCATGTGTTTTATATGACATTTTGGGATAACTTATTTCCATGAACTGGCATGATATGCCTCATTGTGGGAGCAGTTGAAGAAAGCCTTGCTAATGGTCCAAGTGCAACAATGATTCCTAAACTGAAGCAGAAGCATCAAAACAAACAAACAAACAAAAAGTATCAAATGCTTTTTTAAGGAAAAAAGCATCGAATGTATTTTTTAAGAAAATACACACATGGATATACACACAAAGCAATAAAAGAAACCAATGTGGAAAGAGTAGACTATTGGAAAAGAGAGAACATTAAAGAGATAGAGCAGTTACTGAAAAACAGACTGCAAAGCAAGGGTTAAATCAGGTCAATTTAAAGTAATCTGCTGCAAAAGATGAACCAGGGAGGCCAGTGTGGGAGTATATGGCCAGTGTTGGGAGAAGCAGGTAGTGTCTGTGTCATTTGTTTTAATATCCCTGCTGCTAGCACAGATAAGGCCCTCAGAAAACACTCATGAGAATAAAGGAACATGATAGCCAAGTGGCCAGAGGGGGTAGTGGCTCCTTTATTATGATGACTCATTCAAAACAGTTCCAACTTTCTTCTACAATGCTGACACTTAAGGTCATGTGCTCTGCTATTCCTGCTGCTTCCTATACTTTGTTTATTTTGAAAGACATCTAGAGACCTGATAACATGAGTGTGACATGACAGCATAATATTGCTACTGATAAACCACTGCAATTAATACTTATTAAGCACTTAATTTTTTTTTTTCTAATCTTCACTGGAATTTGCTGGCAAGTGAAGATTTCTAGAAACTATTATAGAATCTTATTATTTCTAAATTGCCTTTTTATTTTAAAGTGTTGCACATGCTCTTGTTTTAAAAATGAAAACAACTAAATGAATGAAAAGGAAAAATCCTTTGCTCCCCAATATTTCTTCATATACCTAACTGCTTATTGTTAGCTCTTGTCAAGCCATCCCCAACTCGTGGCCCCCTTGTACAACTGGATCAGACTGTTGTGATCCATAGGATTTTGATTAGTTCATTTTTCCAAAGTAGATTGCTAGGCTTTCTTCATGTCTAGAAGCTCTGCTGGAACTTGCTCAGCAACATAACAATATGTAAGCTTCCATTAACAGATGAGTAATGGCTGCACATGTGGTGGTTGCTACATGGAAGGTGAAAATTCTACCACTGAACCTCCATTGTACTCTAGGTAACCACTGGTAACAGTATATTCTTTTCCTTCTAGATATTTATATATCTAAAAAAAGAAGTATATAGATACAGATATAGATATATAGATATATAAAGATATAGATAGATAATTTTATATAAATGACATCACCCTAAACCTAATGCCTTGTAACTTGATTTATTTATTAAATGTATCTTAGATACCTTTTCTTGTCTGTGCATTTAGAAATTTGGTTGCACGGATATAACATAATGAATTTCATGATGTATTTAATCACTCCTCTACTGATGGACGTTTTGATTATCCCTTATATTTTTGGAAAAACATTTTTTTGAGTGGAAATTTTCCACAGAATAGGTGACTAAGATCCAAGGTTGAGGGAAGGGTGAAGCAAAGTGCTTCATATCCCAGAGAAAAATGGCAAGAAGCTCTCACTTCAACTTTGCTAAACTCTTCACCCCGTCTACCTGAGTGGAGGACTGGGAGGAGGAGAGTGAGGGAATTATCAGGAATCACTGCCTAGTTCATTGTGTGTCCCCTTTCTGCCCATCCAAAACCAAGTGAAGGTTGCTCCCAGAGAATCATGGGTAAAGACTCAGAACACCTGCCACAAGGAGACTGGGATCTTGCTACCAGTTGGACATCTGCATAGGCAGTAGACTTGTGGGTCTGCCCTGATCCTGCCTGAGCCTGTAGAAAGAACATCAGACAGAGGGTGGTAGTTGGGTGGGCTGTTCTATCACTGGGTAGTAAAGCAGGGTGGTGTGGGCGTCCTGCGACCCAGAGCTGGTAGTGGACTAGAGCCATTTCTCAGGACACAATCCAAGGTAACAGGTCCCCAGTCAGAGGCTGTGCCAATTGCTGAGGTCAGGGTGAGGGTGTGAGTCAGGCCAGATCCCTTGTATGGAAGAAGTGGGCAATGGTAAGGCCCCACAGGCCTCAGGAAGTTCATTGCAAGCGTCCATCAGAGGGAAGAGACTTACAGAGAACTGTGCTCCCCCTCTAACATGCAAACTGGGAAGAGGAGGTAAAGAACAGTCTACACTTTTCCCTATCCCCACTTCACCCCAATTCACCCAGCTCCTTAGGTCTGATCTGAGTTGCTGAAGTAGAAGGAAGGATGGAAGGCTCTTCCTAACCCAAGCTCCCTGAAATGCAGCTTTGGCTAATTAAGGAGATGAGCTTTTACAATAAGAAATTGGCCATTTTAAATTGGGTTAGATTTTAATAGTGAAGGTGACAAGGTAACACCCAGTGGAGAAGGGAGACTGACCATAGATAGCACAGTTGGGAATCAGAGTGATTAGAGAAAATATAGACTATCTCATGTTTGTATCACTACTCAATTCAGACTGTACCCCCAAAAAAGTTCTTTTGCAGTAAACTTCCTTTTACATGTATCTTAGGGTACATCTGTGAGTATTCTGCTCTATGGAGTCTCTGGGTGGCTCAAACACTTAAGAACTCTACTATGAGCTGAAAGGTTGGTGGTTTGAACACACTCAGAGGTGCCTAAGAAGAAAGGCCTGGCAGCTTGCGTCTAAACGGCCACAGCCTTAAAAATCCTGTGGAGTCAATTCTAGTCTGCATGCCTGGGTTTGCCATGAGTCGGAATCAACTCAAAGGCATCAACAAAACTATAGTTCTGCACTGTATATATGACTATAATTGGAATAGCTAGTCAAACAGTGGGAGCTCTGGTAGCATAGTGGCTAAGGCACTTGACTGCTAACCAGAAGGCTGGTGGTTCAAATCCACCAGCCACTCCTCAGAAGGAAGATGGGGCAATCTACTTCCGTAGTGATACGGCCTTGGAAACCCAAGGAGGGGTCGCTATGAGTTGGGTCCTACTCGATGGCACACAACAACAACAACAGTTAAACAGTATCCACATTGATAAATAGAGCCAAAAATCATACCTCAATTTACACTCACACAACCACATGCCACTTGCACAAAATATTAAAGCTTTACAATTGTAAAGATATGTTTAACTTTCAGGAAATGAAATTTTATTCAAGTTGTCTCATCTAGAGTAATGGTCAGCAAACTCTGGCCCATGGGAAAATCCAGTCTGCCACCTATTTTTGTAAATGAAGTTGTACTGAAACATAACCAAACTCATTCATTTACCTATTGTCTATGGCTGCTTTTGTGCTACAATGGTGGAGCTGAGTAACTGCAACTATATATATGACTATTATTGGAATAGCTAGTTAAACAGTATCCACATTGATAAATAGAGCCAAAAATCATACCTCAATTTACACTCACACAATCACATGCCACTTGCACAGAATATAAAAGCTTTACAATTGTAAATATATGTTTAACTTTATTAAACATATATTTTAAATTGTGTGGTCCACAGAGCCTAAAATATTTACTGCCTGGCCCTTTACAGAAAAAACTTTCCTGAGCCCTGCTCTAAAGAAGTCAGAGGTTTAAAAAATCTTACACCACATCCTGTGGATCAGCAAATATAACTAATTGGCCAACAGTTGAAGGGGGATATATATAAGTACCTGGTGTTAGTATTTCTGGTGCCAGATTGTCTAGTGCTTTGGGCTGACCCCTGATTCTTCAACCACTTCAGGGAAGGAAGTAAAATTGAGCCAGTGTTGTCATTGCATTGCCATGTGGCCATAGGCTGATGAGAAAGCCTTGTGATTTGATTTCCTCAGAGCAGGAGAGTAGGACAAGGAGGCAGGTGGGAGGCACCTTCAAGGCTGGTAGCCACAAAAGAATAAATTCCAGGCAATGCTGAGCTGGTGATGTGGGATGTGGACAGGTTTGCAGTAGCCAGAGACTTTGGTCAGTTCTAATGCTCACCTGGGCATCCTGCAGAAGTGCTGTCCTTGGCCCTGAAGAATCTCTCTTCAAATCTGAAGAAGCACAATTGTTCATTTCTTTTTCCCCCTTCTTTCATAAGAATTTCATTCTTGCTTAGCCAAACTTACCTCCAGGTGCTGCCGGGTGACGTTACCTAATTATGTTCATAGTTGTTGTTGTTGTTGGTCACCTAACATCCTTAAATTATGTTTTGAAGAATGTCTGACTTACTACCAAAAATAATTTGTTGAAGGAGAATTTTGATGGTCACATTCCAGTATGTTGTGCTGTTGTTAGGTGCCCTTGAGTCGGCTCTGACTCGTAATGATCCCATGAACAACAGAACAAAACACTGCCCAGTCCTGCACCAGCCTCACAATCCTTGCTGTACCTGAGTCTATCATTACAGCCACTGTGTCAACCCATCTTATTGAGGGCCTTCCCCTTTTCGCTGACCCTCCACTTTACCAAACAAGACATCCTCCAGGGAATGATACTTTCTGACAACATGATCAAAGTAGGTGAGACAAAGTCTGGCCATTCTCACTTCCAAGGAGCATTCCAGCTGCGCTTCTTCCAGGACAGATTGGTTAGTTCTTCTAGAAGTCCATGGTACTTTTCAGTATTCTTCGCCAACATCACAATTCAAAAGCATCAACTCTTCTTCAGTCTTCCTTATTCATTGTCAAGCTTTCACATGCATATGAGACGATTGAAAACACCATGGCTTGGCTTAGATGTACCTTAGTCTTCAAAGGGACGTTTTTGCTCTTCAACACTTTAAAGAGGTCTTTTGCAGAAGATTTTCCCATTGCAATATATCATTTGATTTCTTGACTGCTGTTTCCATTGGTGTTGATTGTGGATCCAAGTAAAATGAAATCCTTAATAACTTCAGTCTTCTCTCCATTTATTGTGATGCTGATTATTATGAGGATTTTCATTTTCTTTATGTTGAAGTGTAATCCATACTGAAGACTATAGTCTTGAATCTTCATCAGTAAGTGCTTCAAGTCATCTTCACTTTCAGCAAGCAAGGTTGTGCCATCTGCATATGGCAGGTTGTTAATGAGTCTTCCTCCAATCTTGATGCCGTGTTCTAGTTGCAACAGATAGAGGAACGTTATGGGGAATGCTTTAACAGGACAGCAAGGAGTCTTCACATCTCTAAATAAATGTGTTTGCCCACTAGTTATTTATTGATTTCTACCACATGCAAGGTTCTGTGCTCAGGACTGAGTGCCTGCCCTTATGGAGCTTAGATTTTGTGTGTGTGTGTGTGTGTGTGTATCTGTGTGTCTGTAGTCTCTGGATGGTGCAATCAGTTATCACTAAGTACCTGAAAGATTTTCAATTTGAACTCGGGAGAAAGGCCTGGCAGTCTGGCCACAGCCATGAAAACTATATGGAGCACACATCCACTCTGACACACATGGGATTGCCGTGAGTCAGAAGTGACTTGACAGCAACTGGTTTGAGATTTGTGTTTTGTTTTGTTTTTTAGGAGGGTGTATGTGGCACAGTGGCCATATGATACGAAAATATTGGTCTTTCCCATCCATAGCAAAACAGAGTGAAGAAAATCGAAGACTCATGGAAATAGTCTAGAGGAATAATGGACCATGGAAACCCCAGCCTCCACAACCTTGAGACCAGAACTAGATTGTACTTGGCTACCACTGCTAGCTCCTCTGAAAGGAATCACAATAGGACATCCTGGATAGAGTGGGAGAAAAATATAGAACAGAACTCAAAGTCTCAGTAAAAACCTAGGTTTATTGGTCTGCTAGAGACTGGTGGAATCTCCCAGGCTGTGGCCCTTAGTCATCGTCAAGCCTGGAACTGAACTCACTCCTGTGGCTCAAGTTTCACCCAAACAATAGACAGGGCCTATAACGTGAACAATAACACCAACAATAACTCACCCCTTAGAACAATCAACCACATGAGATCACAAGGGCAGCATTTGCCCAGGGATATACCTCAGAAGTTAGGGAGGAATAGAAAAAAAGGATAAATGAAATGGTAAGCAAGGGAGAAAGTGGGAAGAGTGTTGTTACATTGTGTGGATTCCAATCAATGTCGTGGAACAAAATGTGTATGACTTGTTGAATGGAAGACCAATTTGCTCTGTAAACATTTAAAACCAAAAATGTTCATTATCTCACAGTTTCTGTGCGTTAGGAATTCAAGAGTGGCTTAGCTGAAGGGTCTGGCTCAGGCTCTCATGAAGATAGCTGAGGCTACAGTCTTCACATCTGAAGGCTCAACTGGGGTTGATCTGTCAAATAATTTGTTGTTGTTGTTAATTGTGATTTTGGTGAAAATTTACTGAGCAAATTCATTTTCCATACACAAGTTCACACACATTTTGTTTCATGATATTGAATGCAATTCCCCACAATGTAACAGCTCTCTTCCTACTTCCTCCCTGTAGTTACCTCTTACCTGTATCCTTCTTTCCTATACATTTCTGTCCCCCAAGCTATCTCCCTGTGCAAACATTGCCCTTCTGTTCTCCCATGATTGATCACTCTAAGGAGTATATCTACCTGATGTAAATGTTTACCCATTGTTCACCCAATATGCCTGTCTATAAGAGCACTGGTAGCATAGTGCCTAAGGCACCTGACTGCTAACCGGAAGGCTGGTGGTTCAAATCTACCAGCCACTCCTCGGAAGGAAGGTGGGGCAATCTACGTCTGTAGTGATACCGCCTTGAAAACCCAAGGAGGGGTCGCTATGAATCCTAACAGCAACAACATGCCTGTCTATTGTTTATCTGGAAGCCACAGGAATGAGTTCAGTTCTAGACCTGAAGGGTAGCTAGGGGCCATAGTCTCCCAGGTCTCATCAGTCTGCATCAGACCAGTAAACCTGGTCTTTTTATTTATTTATTTATTTTTATGATTTTAAGTTTTTTCCACATTGTTCTCCCACTCTATCCGGGATCTCCCACATCAATCCCTTTCTAAGTGGTTGACAGTGGTAGCCAGGCACCATCTAGTTCTTCTGTTCCCATGATCATATAGGCTGAGGATCACATGGTCTACTAGTCCCTTGGACTAATTGTTTCCACACGTCTTTGGTTTTCTTCATTCTTCTTTGCTTTGGACAAGGAGAGACCCATTGTTGCATCTATATGGCCACTTAAAAGCTTTTAAGACCCCAGTGGCTACTCACCAAAGTAGAATGTAGAATAATGTTTTTGCATAGTATGTTATGCCAGTTGATCTTGATGTCCCCTGAGGATCTGTCAAAGAATTTATGGACATATTTTAAAACCACCACAGAGAATGTAGGATGTGGTTGATCTGTGGGAGGAAGATACTGAATTCAGTTTTGAACATGTTGAATTTGAGATGCCTGTGAGTAATACATATTCTGAACTGTAAATTTACTTCATAAATAGTAAATGTCCCCCCGCCCAATATGTGATTATGCCGTCTAATTTAATCTTCTCAAAATAAACAAATCTATTCACATGTGTTACGGTTATAGAAAAAATATTAGAGCAGAATGGCATAAATCCTGCAGGCAAGAGGTCAAAATCTCCATGTATCCCCTTTTTACAACCAGAGATTTAAATATTATCTGAAAAGCAAAACGGGGTGAATGGTATTAGGCTTTCCTCCTATTCCTACTTGTTGTTGTGATGTTATATGCCCTCGAGTCAGACCTGACTCATAGCGACCCCCCCCCCCTTGGGTTTCCAAGGCGGTATCACTATGGAAGTAGATTGCCCAACCTTCCTTCCAAGGGTGGCTGGCCTTCTGGTTAGCAGTCAAGTGCCTTAGGCACTGTGCTACCAGAGATTCCTGCTTAGTGTTCCTCAAACTTCAGTGTTCATAAGTTAACTGTAAGGGATTTCATAAACAAAATTATGTATGCTATTATTCAGTGAACAAGGAAATTTTAAAATATATAATCCATTTTTGTTGTTGAGAGTATACACAACCAAAACAAAACCAAACTCACTGCCGTCAACTCATGGCAACCCCTCCTTGGGTTTCCGAGGCAGTATCTTTACAGAAGTAGATTGCTCGATCTTCCCTCTGAGGAGTGGCTGGTGGGTTTGAACTGCCAGCTTTCTGGTTAGCAGTCAAATGCCTTAGACACTACACCACCAGAACTCCCATAACAGACCATACATACACCAATTCAACAATTTCTCCCTGTACAATTCAGTGACATTGATTACATTCTTCATATTATACCACCTTTCTCACCCTCCTTTTCCAAGTTGATCCTCCCACATTAACTCACTTCTTCCTAAGGTTCCTACCTAATCTTTCAAGTTGCTGTTGTCAGTGTGCTCCCATATAGATGCACCTTTAAACAGCTCAATGCTCCAGGTAGCTATCCTTTCCTAGTTAAACTAAACTGTTGCTTGGTTTTATGAAGACCAGGAAATATTTTTCATTTAATGTTTAAAGATTTAAAGAGCAATAGTTTTAGGGGTTTATCCAGCCTCCATAGCTCCAGAAAGTCTACATTCCGTAAGAATATGAAATTCTATTCTGCATTTTCCCCGTTTTGATCAGGATTCTTCTACAGAAAATTTGATCAAAATTTTCAGTCATGGTAACTGGGTACCATCCTATTGTTCTGGTCTCATGGTAAAGGAAGCAGTTATTCATGGAGGCAATTAGCCACACACTCCATTTTCTCCTATTCGTTTCAAGGAATTTTTCAAGGACCATTCAGACTACAACTGATTTTTGCTACCTGCAGACTTTTGCAATCAAACTATAGGTAAAAGGACTGCATTGTTCCCTCTCCTCTGAGACCCTGAGAACAAGCATCTGTGATTTGTGGGATTTTGCAAATCTCCTCAAAAGGTAACACCTGGGGAGTGGCCAGTCTTGTCTTCCTACTCTTTGCTTTCTTCCACTTTTCCTATTCTCACCTCCTGCCTACCTTTCCTTGCAGCGGCCTAACTCCTAGGTCTCTTCTTTCTGCTGGGTTGGAGCTTTTATCTGTTCTAGGGTGAGTGAGGCATAGCTCAGTAGCTAACTGATGCCAAGAGCCTGATTTAATGGGCACAAATCCAGCTTCCTATTGTGGGACCAGGGTTCACATCCTTTTTGTCATGGTATCAGTTGAGTGAAACCCAGTACAGCCTCAGTCTTGCTTTCTACCTTGAGTAATTTGATAAGTGCTCTAGGTTCACAGAGCAACATGTCCTGTTATCTTACGTTGTTCAGGCCTACTTTATCACACAAGAAACCTGAAATGCCAATCTGATAACCACTGGACTTGTTTTATTTGTTTTCTCTTATCTCCATTTCTAGAAAAAGCAATTGTATGAGCCTAGCACATCTTACTTAAAAACTCTAACATAAAGAAACTTTCTCTTTATGTCAACGTTTTCCGGAAATATATCAGGATAGCTATCTGGTGTTTTTCTAAAGAACAATTAAGCCCACGTCTTGACTTGCTGCCTGACTTCTCATGGGTCTGCATTTTTAGTGGCCAATCTTGTAAGAATGCACTTTCCTGAAAAGGATTGCTGCCTACAGCTGAGAGTTCCTGCCTGTCAGGAAACATTACCATCTAATAATGGTGTCGATGTGTGAGCCAAGTCTGGGCTCACTGATCATTTCCTATTAAAAAGAACTTGATCTCAGGCAAAACTAATACAAAAACAACAATTAGATTTCTCCAGATTCAGAAATGCTGAAAGGATATAAAATGGGCTTACGTTTGTACCTGGTCTAAAGGCAACAGGATGCATTTAACAACATGCTAAAGGGTTTTGCATTTGTGATCCTTGACTCCCTGTGGTGTCAGAACAGTCATGCAGTTGCTAATTGCAACTTTTTTTTTATTAAGACACATCAGTTCCAGAAATCCAAACTCTGCTAATACACATGGGATAGATTCTCAAACTGAAGAATTCCATTTATGTCACTGTTCCCCACCTGGTGGTATTCAAGATCATTGAGGTACTCCACAGACTTAGTATAAATAGCATTAAAGCACACAGGAGGCTGGTTCTTTTCGTAACTTTCCTGGGTTGAGTTGAACCCTTAGCTAATTCCACACAGGTTATTTTATTTGATACCTGAATTTAAGACTATTTATTTTCCTCTTGTTGTTGTTGTTGTTATGTGCCATTGAGTCAGACCTGACTCATACTACCCCTCCTTGGGTTTCCGAGGCAGTATCACTACGGAAGAAAATTGCCCCATCTTCCTTCCAAGGAGTGGCTGGTGGGTTTGAACCACCAGCCTTCTGGTTAGGAGTCAAGTGCCATAGGCACTATGCTACCAGAGCTCCTTTATTTTCCTCTAGGTACTACATTACCTGATTTCATAAGTTTTAACATGTAGGGCTTTATTTATTGTTCTGTTTCTTTGCAAGTGTGTTTTCATTTTTCCAAATTCTATTATTTGTGATTGATGTCTAGATATATTGTCCCAAAATCAGAGAATTTGATATACATGATATTGAGTTTAATATTTTATGGGACATTTTGTA
>NW_006921592.1:9678823-9685592 GCF_000298275.1 Orycteropus afer afer | reverse complement strand
TACTCACAAGGTAGAGAATCAGAAATATTTGGTGAAGAACAATAATGATTATAATACCATGCAACAAAAATTGTAAACAATTCCAGCCTCTAGATGGAGCCATGTAGCTGAGTAGCTGAATATCTGTTTGGGAGATTTGCCACAGGAGAGTCAGAGTGGTGTGTACAACTCCCTCAATCTCTCTGTTGTTGTGGTTCTTAGGTGCCCTGGAGTCAGCTCTGACTCATAGCAACCCTTTGTACAACAGAACGAAACACTGCCGGGTTCTGCGTCAGCCTCACAATCCTTGCTGTACCTGAGCCCATCCTTGTAGCTACTCTGTCAATACATCTGGTTGAGGGCCTTCCCCTTTTTTGCTGACCTTCCACTTTACCAGGCATGATATCGGAAATGGTCCATTCTGACAACATGACCAAAGTAGGTGAGATGAAGTCTGGCCATTCCTGCTTCCAAGAAGCATTCCAGCTGCATTTCTTCCAGAACAAATTTGTTCATTCTTTTGGCAGTCAGTGGTACTTTCAGTATTTTTTGCTAACACCACAACTCAAAAGCATCAACCCTTCTTTGGTCTTCCTTACTGGTTGTCCAGCTCTCACATGCATATGAGGCGACTGAAAATACCATGGCTTGGGTTAGGAGCACCTTCATCTTCAAAGAGACATCTTTGCTCTTCAGCACTTTCAAGAGGTCTTTTGCAGCACATCTATCTAGTGGAATACGACATCTGATTTCTTGACTGTTGCTTCCATTGGTGTTGATTGTGGAATCAAGTAATATGAAATCTTTGACAACTTCAATCTTTTCTCCATTTGTCATGATGCTGGTTATTGATCCATCTGTGAGGATTTTTGTTTTCTTTATGTTGAGGTGTAATCCATACTGAAGACTAGTCTTTGATCTTCGTCAGTAAGTGCTTCAAGTCCTCTTCACTTTCAGTAAGCAAGGTTGTGTCATCTGCATGTCGCGGGTTGTTAATGAGTTTTCCTCCAATCTTGATGCTGCATTTTTCTTCATAGAGTCCAGCTTCTCGAATTATTTGCTCAACATACAGATTGAACAAGTATGATGAAAAGATACAGCTCTGATGCACTCCTCTCCTGATTTTAAGCTATACAGTATCCCCTTGTTCTGTTCGAAAGAGCCTCCTGGGCTATGTACAGGTTACTCATGAGCGTAATTAAGTCCTCTGGAATTCCCATTCTTTGCAATGTTACACATAATTTGTTATGATCCATACCATTGAATGCTTTTGCATAGTCAATAAAACACAAGTAAACATCTTTCTGGCATTCTTTGCTTTCAGTCAAGATCCATCTGATATCAGCAACAGTATCCCTTATTCCATGTCTTCTGATTCCAGATTGCATTTCTGGAAGTACCCTGTCAGTATACTGCTGCAACTATTTTTGAATTATCTTCAGCAAGAGTTTATTTATGTGTAATATTAATGATATTGTTTGATAATTTCCACAATCTGTTGGGTCACCTTTCTTTGGAATGGGTACAAATATGTATCTCTTCCAGTCAGGTGGCCAGGTAGCTGTCTTCCAAATTTCTTAGCACAGACGAGTAAGTGCCTCCAGTGCAGCATCTGTTTGTTGAAACATCTCAATGGGTATTCCATTGAGGCTGATTCCTGAGGCTTTGTTTTTTGCCAATTCCTTCAGGATAGCTTTGACTTCTGCCTTCAATACCATTGGTTCTTGATTGTATGCCACCTTCTTAAGTAGATGAACATTGACCAATTCTTTTTTGGTACAGTGGTTTATTCCTTCCATTTTCTTTTGATGTTTCCTGTATGATTCAATATTTTGCCCATAAAATCTTTCAGTATTGCAGCTTGAGGCTTGAATTTTTTCTTCAGTTCTTTCAGCTTGAGAAATGCCAAGTGCATTCTTCCCTTTTGGTTTTCTAACTCCAAGACTTTGCACGTTTCATTATAAAAATTGACTTTTGTCTTCTCTAGCTGCTCTTTGAAATCTTCCGTTCAACTGTTTAATTTTGTTATTTCTTCCATTTGCTTTAGCTATTCTCCATTCAAGAACAAGTTTCAGAGTCTCTTCTGACATCTACTTTGGTCTTTTCTTCCTTTCCTTTCTTTTTAATGACCTTTTGCTTTCTTCTTGGATGATGTTCTTGATGTCATCCCACAACTCACCTGGTTTTTGGTCATTGGTGTTCAATGCATCAAATCTATTCTTTAGATGGTTTATAAATTCAGGTGGGATATAATCAAGGTCATATTTTGGCTCTTGTGGACTTGTTTTAATTGTCTTCAGCTTTATCTTGAACTTTCATATAAGCAGTTGATGGTCTGTTCCAAAGTCATCTCCTGGCCTTGTTTTGACTGAAGACATTGGGCTTCTCCATTGCCTTTTTCCACAGATGTAATTGGTCTGATTCTTATGTATTCCATCTGGTGAAGTATACGTGTATTGCTGCCATTTATGTTGTAGAAAAGAGGTATTTGCAATGGATAAGTCATTGGTTTTGTAAAATTCTATCATATGTTCTCTAGCGTCATTTCTATCACCAAGGCCATATTTTCCAATTACTGGTGATTATTCTTTGTTTCCAACTTTTGCATTCCAATCACCAGTAATAATTAACACATCTTCATTGCATGTTCAGTCAATTTCAGACTGTGAAAGTGGGTAAAAAAACTTCAATATCCTCCTCTTTGTTTTTGGTGGTATGTAAATTTAAATAATAGCAGTATTGCCTAGTCTTCCTTGTAGGTGTATGGATATTATCCTATCACTGACAGCTCTATATTTCAGGATATATCTGGAAATTTTTTGTGACAAAGTATGCCATGCCATTCCTCTTCAATCTGTCATTTCTGGCATAGTAGATCATATGGTTGTCTGATTCACAATGGCCAAAACCAATCCATTTCAGCTCACTAATGCCTAGGATATCAATCTTTATGTGTTCTATTTCATTTTTGACAACTTCCAATTTTCCTAGATTTATACTTCACACATTCCATGTTTCAATTATTAATGAAGTTTGCAGATATTCCCATTTTGAGCTGTGCCATATCAGCAAATGGAGGTCCCAAAAGCTTTACTCCATGCACATCATAAAGGTCGACTCTCTTTGAGGAGGTAGTTCTTCCCCAGTCATATTCTGAGTGCCTTCCCACCTGGGGGACTCTTCTTCCATCACTGTATCAGACAATGTTTCAGGGCTATTTGTAAAGTTTTCCAGTAATATATCAGACAGTGTTTCACTGCTACTCATAAGGTTTTTACTGGACCATTCTTTGAGAAGTGGATGACCCCTTCCTTCTTCTGAGTCTGTCTTAGTCTGGAAGTTCTGCTGACACCTGTCCACCATGGGTGACCCTGCTGGTATTTGAAATATTGGTGACATAGCTTCCAGCCTCACAGTAACATGTAAGCCATCACAGTACAACACACCGAGAGAGAGACAAGCGGTGGCAATCTCTTTATTAGCTATATCCCATGTTCAGAAAAGGAGTCCCTGGGTGGTGCAAAGAGTTAATACACTTGGCTGCTAACCAAAAGTTTTTAGGTTCAAGTCTACCCCAGAGACATCTGGGAAGAAACGCCTGGTGATCTACTTCTGAAAAATCAGCCATTGAAAAGCCTTTGGACCACAGTTCTACTCTGACACCCATGGGGTTGCCAAAAATCAGAATCATTTCAATGGCAACTGGTTTTATAAGCAGAAAACCTCACATTTAATAATTGCTACAAATGATAAAATCAGTCCCTCATGTTGGACTGATTTGTTACATAATCAGATCTTGAGTCCTTTCCATAACTGATCCTAAAACTACCATCCTGCTCAGTTGCCAAGTACCTTTTTGGATACCTCACTTCCAGAAACATTTATAGGCCTATTAGATAGATGTAGTTTCAAATATTTACAAAGAACGCGACTTGGGTTTCTCCAAATTTGCCTGAAGCCTTTCCTGGCACAGATTTTCCTCTCTAGACTTGCAACCCTGGGATTTCCTAACTAATCCCCATGACCTTCTGTAATAACCGTCAACTTTTGAGAGTCCTTCTCTTCTCTGATCACCCTCTGATCACAGCTTTTCTTTTCCTGCAGTACATGCCACCATGATTTTCTGGCACCTTCTTTACAGACTCTCTGCTTTGTATTGAGAAACAAAAGCTCTATTCTCTAATGTCAGTTGAGTTCAGGGACAAATCTGTGGAGATTGGTGCAGTACTAAAATTTCCCCTTACCTGGGTAATATCCAAATCATTGTAACTTTAGTTATGTTTTATTCAACCATGACCCATATTTAACTAAATCAGTGATATTGATATTATGCTTTAAATGGTGGAATGTAATGCCTTAAATTTATGCAGTGCTTTATAATTCACAGAGAGTTTCATATGAATTATATTTATTCTTGGTGGTCACAATGATGCTCAATATTTATTATCTCCATTTAAAATCACAGAGAGGCCAAGTAATTATTTCAAGGTTAGCCAGCTACTCAGTACTGATGATGGAACTGTAACCCAGAACTATAATTTCATATCTAGGACTTTTTCCATTTTTCAGTGATATCACATATAACTTACAAACATTAATAAAACTAAAAAAATTTAAGACTGACACTACCTCTTTGTTTACAAACCCTCCATATTTATTTTGAGGCTAATCCAGCACCTTCATACGCCATGTTAGGCAGGTAGAAATGATGCCATTTGATTTAATTTAATGTTTTAGGTTGACTCTTAGCTAGAGTACTAAGGAAAATAATTTACAGGTGCAATAGTATATTTCATATTCAATATTTCAGTCTAATACATATTTACCAGATATTTACTGTATAACAGGGGCTGGAGATATAATAATGAAAAAGACAGACATCCTGCCCTTAAGAAGCTTCAAGTCTAATGGGGAAAGCAATTATAATAGAAAATGAAGAGAGCTACAATAATAATGAACAACATTTTTCTTCTTTCAGTGCTTATTTTCAGGCATTGCACATTTTCCTTTTATTTTCTTCTGTGAGTTATAGATAGAGCAAATATCTTGCCATATAAAAGTCAATGAGTGATATAAATAAGACTTAAATCCAGATGCTCCTAAAAGAAACTACTATTTTATGGATACTAGAGGGCTGATGCAGGAGCTCTGGTAGCATAGTACCTAAGGCACTTGACTGCTAACCAGAAGGCTGGCAATTCAAACCCACCAATCACTCCTCGGAAGGAAGGTTGGGCAATCTACTTCCGTAGTGACAGTGCCTCAGAAACCCAAGGGGGGGGGGTCACTATGAGTTGGGTCCAACTCGATGGTGCATAACAACAACAACAGAGGGCTGATGAACACTAATGACCAGGCAAGTTGTGGGATGACATCAAGGACATCATACATGAAAAAAGTCAAAGGTCATTAAAAAAACAAGAAAGAAAGAAAAGATCAAAATGGATGTCAGAAGAGACTCAAACTTGCTCTTGAATGGAGAGTAGCTAAAGTGAATGGAAGGTGTGGATTGGCTCTCAGCCCAACAGTAGAAAGACATACAAGCAGAACACCTACCCCAGGGAGATGAACCCAGTTACCCTAAGAACGTGCTCCCCTTAGATCAATCAGCCATGAGACATCAGAGGGGCAGCTTTCATGTACAGGGAAGGCTGGAAAGATAGGAATGCATAGATAAGAAGGGCACAGGGAAGGGGTAGTTATAGGGAGGAGAGGGGAGGAGAGTTTTTTATATGGTTGGGGATTGTAATCAGGGCTGTGAAGTCAAATGTGCATGAACTGTTGAGAGTGAAAGAAACCTACTTTGTAAATTTGCACCCGAATCACAATTAAATATATATAATGAATGAAAGAAATGATGGAGTAAAAGAGCTGAACAGAATATTTCAAAGGACAGCTCAAGAAGACGAAGTAAATTATTATAAACATATGTGTAAAGACCTGGAGTTAGAAAACCAAAAGGGAAGAACACACTCAGCATTTATCAAGCTGAAAGAACTGAAGAAAAAATTAAAGACTCAAGTTGTAATATCGAAGAATTATATGGGTAAAATATTGAGTGATGCAGGAAGCGTCAAGAGAAGATGAAATACATAGAGACACTGTACCAAAAAGAATTGGTCAATGTTCAACTGTTTCACAAGGTAGCATGTGATCAAGAACCAGTGGTAATAAAGGAAGAAGTCCAAACTGCACTGAAGGAATTAGGAAAAAATAAAGGTCCAGGAATTGATGGTATACCAGTTGAGATATTTCAGTAAACAGATACAATGCTGAAAGTACTCATTCATCTATACCAGGAAATTTGGGGGACAGATACATGGCCAATCAACTGAAAGAGATTCATATTTGTGCCCATTCCAAAGAAAGGTGATACAACAGATTGAGAATAATATCAAACTACATCATTAATATCACATGCAAGTAAACTTCTGCTGAAAATAATTTAAAAATGGTTGTAGCAGTACATCAACAGGGAACAACCAGAAATTCAAGCATGATTCAGAAGACAATGTGTAATGAGGGATATTATTGCTGATGTCACGTGGATCTTGGCTGAAAGCAGAGAATACCAGAAAGATGTTTACTTGTGTTTTGACTACGCAAAGATATTCGACTGTGTGGATCACAACAAGTTATGGATAATGTTACTGAGAATGGAAACTGCAGAACACTTAATTGTGCTCATACGGAACCTGTATATACCAAGAGGCAATTGTTAGAAAAGAACAAGGAAATACTACATATTTTAAAATCAGGAAAGGTGTGTGTCAGGGTTATATCCTTTCAC
>NW_006921592.1:9652883-9657010 GCF_000298275.1 Orycteropus afer afer | reverse complement strand
CCAGTGTATCTATCTTAGGTATCTAGTGCTGCTATAACAGAAATATCATGAGTGGATGGCTTTAACAAATAGAAATTCATTCTTTCACAGTTTAGTAGTCTAGAAGTCTGAATTCAGGATACCAGATCTAGGGAAAGGCTTTCTCTTTCTGCTAGCTCTGAGTGAAGATCATTGTCTTTTCAATATCTGTCGCCCAGGCATTCCACATAGATCTCCATGTGTCTTTGCATCAATTTTCCCCAGGGTCTAGAAGGTTCTCAGTACAGAGAGCTTGGGTCAAAAGGACACACTCTACTCCTGGCTCTTCTTTCTTGGTGGTAATGAGGTCTCTCTCTCTGTCTCTGTCTCTGTGCTTGCTTCTTTCTCCTTTTATCTTTTGTAAGGTAAATAGTGACTCAATCCACACCCCAAAGAAACTCCCCTCACATCAGATTAGGCCTGTGACCTGATTAAAGGTGTTGCTAACCAAACCAAACTCACTGCCATCTAGTTGATTCTGACTCATAGTGACGGCTGGTTGAGTTTCAAAGGCTGTAAATCTTTATGGAAGTGGATCGCCCCATCCCACCCTAATCCCCTCACATCACATCAGAGTTGATTACATCAGAGTGCATCATGGGGGATGATTGCATCATTACATAACTCCCAACCTACTGAGAATCATTTCCCAACAAAGTTGACACATATTTTGAGGGACATAATTCAATCCATGACAGTGGCATTCTCTGAGGTTATAATATTTAAAAAAGAATTGTGGATGTTCCTATTGCCTTTAGTCTCTAGACTTAAAAGAAGTAGTACCACAATTAAATGATGCCCTGACTTTTAGAGTCATGCTAATTCTAGTAATTTCACTCATAGGAAATTCATCAGCTTAGTCAGTTAATTCAAGCAATGGTTTTTGAGCCACTGGGACCATAGCTATATGACTAACGGAGATTTATTCTCTACCTTTGCAGAGCTGAGGGCTTTGTTTTTCCAAGTGAAAAAAAAAAATGAGAGTACCTAAAAGTATTTGTACCATAACTTACTGTGTGTAAGTTCAGATTTTATATTGCATTTCTGTCATGTTCATGAATTTCTATATTATCTGGGTATTTAACACTGTAGGTCAAAGAACATAAATAGGAGATGAAAGAAGGTCTTGAATCCATATCCTTTTCTGTCATCAAAGGGAATCTTCCATAACTGCTCTGCCCATCCCAGCTGTCCTCACCTGCCCCAGTTACTCCAGCTGCTCCATTTACCCCCACCCTTTTCCTGCTAATATATTCTCCCATGCAGGAATCATGCCTTGAGTTAAACCCCCACAGAAGACAGCTACTACTGGCCCCTCCGTCCTCCCTCTGAAACGTCTCTGTTACCCTGAAGAGCTGTGTCACACTACTTTGACTCTTTTATTTTTATAAATAGTAAAACTGCCTAGCAGAGTAGTGGTGGCTGAGCAAACTGGTAATTAAAGCTGTCACTTGCTGACATAGTTTATCATATTTAGTTGACACAGTTTTGTTGAAAGAACTAGTTTAACAGCCACAACCCTACTTGTAGGTCTTAAACTCAAATGACAGAGTTGTAATGTAAGTTGAATTTAAAGTGCCCTTGCTTTTCAAATGAAATCTTGTTCATATCTCGTTTTAAATAAACAAAAATAGATAAAACATTGAAAACATAAAGTACATCTTACTATCTATAGTTTATAAGCATGCAGATATAGATCAATAACTAGAAAAGAGGCATTAGGATATAAATACATTTTAGTTCCAAAATATGAAATAAATGCTTAGAAACTGCATGTTTTTTCATATTCCTCATGTTAGCATTATGAACAAGGCATATAAATTCTAAATAAAATTGGAGCTTTTAAAGTATACAGCTGTTCAAAAACAATCTGGTCAGTGCTTTATTTTATTAAATGAACATTTTCATAGGGTTACTATGTTTCAGGTTCCAATCTAGGTCTTTTACAATTATTAAATTATGAGTTAAGCCTCATATGAACTCAATGAGCTAGATATTACATTTTTACTACTATTTTATAGATGAGAACATTGAGGCACAGAGATATTAAATAATTTGCCTAAAGTTACACAGTTAATGAATGGCAGAGCCAGCATTCACACCCAGATTTGGTGCCCTTGACCCCTGGGCCATGCCACTTCCCTGCCGATATACTAACAATGTATAGGAGAGGGTCTTTTACTAAATTAGACTAACGTACCTGAAGCCATGAACTATAGCCCACCCTGACCATCCCTTTGTTCAGCCATTTTCATGACTTGAAGGCTCTTCCTTAAGAGTCGTCTTGGACTCTTGCTCTCTGGTAACTCTGTAGCCATGGAGTGATGGATCAGAGGGTATAAACATTTAAAATTGTCATGGACATTTTTGCCCTTGAATATGTCACACCGAAAGGTGTGATAGTGCCTGAGGATTTTCATGCCATTTTCTTGTTTTATTCAGTAGTTGATGACCAAACACCTCAACAAGAATATTTGCCTGTAGTGTGATTTTGCTTATAGAAACATTTTGTTTCTCACCATCAAAAGGTGTTATTGAATTTGTCCTCACTTCTAAGCAATTTTCTATAATGGCTGTGTTTCAACAGTTGGAGAATAGAATTTGAGGCATTACTATAATTAAGGTTTGATTTTCTTTGATATTTATAAACACCAAAGATATCAGAAATATGCAGATAGTGAAGATTTAGAAGGTTAATCTTTCACATTAAGGGAGATTTTCTGGTTTCCTGGTTTTTTGTTTTGTTTTTTGATGGTTTATTATACTAATCTTAAAAAACCAAAAACCAAACTCATTGCCATCAAGTCGATTCTGACTCATAGTGACCCTTTAGGACAGAGTAGAACTGCCCCCATAGGGTTTCTAAGGCTGTAAACCTTTACTGAAGCAGACTTTCTCATCTTTCTCCAGCAGAGTGGCTGAGGGGTTCGAACTGCTAAAACATTCTGGTTAGCAGCCAAATGCTTTAACCACTGCACTACCATGGCTCCTTATACTAATCTTAGAGACTTAAACATATCCAATGGTCAGAAAAAATGACTGATTTCTGTTTTCTAAACTAATCATAAAGTTTTTGTTTGTTTTTATCACATATTAGGGAGTCATTTCACTTAACTTCCTATTTGGGGTCTACCATGTATATTCAAGCCTGAAGGCAACCAGCTTACAAAATTGGTTCCATGTTTTAACTGTGCAAATAAGTTATCAAGTGTTGAGTGTATTTTGTTTTATCCACAAGCAACCTTACACCACAATGGTGTCATCTGAAAGGGTGATTTGTCTTTGTATTTTGGTATGCTGACATTTTACACTCAAATTAACTGCCTGCCTGCACTTTGCCACCAAAAGAATTTTAAAGACTTCTTGATCTGTGTGCAAGTTATCCTTTCCATAACAAGGCAAACCTCAAGCACAGTGCCTTCTGAGAGTATTCCCATTGTAAGTGCAAACCACAATAGGGAAAGGTAGTCACCTTTCACTGTAAGCCCCTCCTAGTATGCTACAGCTGACATCATCACTAATTGGTAATGAATGCCAGCAGTGGATTCCCTCATTGTGGTCTTTTTGGCATAGAACATTCAAGAGCTTGTATGCTCAGTCATCCCACAAAAGACAAAAGGGATTGTTCAAGTTGTCTTTTACCCTGTGTAACCAAGGCTTAATTGACTTCAACAGTTGCCAGGGAGAAAAAGCTTGTCATTAAGAAAAGGAGACAAAGGGAATCAAGCATTTCTTAGTGAAGAGGGCATGAGATCCAAAATTAAATGTGTAGGGCCTGGGGATAGAGAGTTAAATGAGACCTGAGATTTTTTAAAACAGTGGCAAATGATAGGTGGGGTGAGGGATGGTGATATAGTTACAGGAGGAGGTATTGCTAACTCAATGGAGTACCATATTTTTTTTGCATATAACAGTGACCATGAAAATAATGCATACACATGCACATATAATGCCTATAGCACACACAGGAAACTAACACAGGAGGGGGTTGCAAGGTTTGCAAAAACATGAGTGATGTGTGCATTATTTGCATAAAATAAAGCTATCTTTACCTCTTCCTTATTACTTTGTATTGTTGGCTTTAGAAATGAACACCTTAAGAGAACTTA
>NW_006921592.1:9648839-9652098 GCF_000298275.1 Orycteropus afer afer | reverse complement strand
TTTGATAGCTTCCAGTGTATCTAACAGTGAGAGGAAACAGGCACTGTCACACATTTTGGTGTGACATTTTTAAGGGCAAAAATGTCCATGACAATTTTAAATGCTTAGACCCTCTAATCCGTCACTCCATGGTTACAGAGTTACCAGAGAGCAAGCAGTCTGTGCACAAATGAGCTAAAATGTCCACACAAGAATACCTACCGGGAACATTCTTTACAAGCAATAACTATAACAACAAAATGGAGTAGAACTAAATTTCCATCACTATGGGAATGCTAAACAAAAAGGCATCAGTAAAATAGAATATCCCAATGCTAATTTTTAAAATAAGCAGGATTTATATTTACTGAGTTGAAAAGAAGCCTGTGCTATATTATGAGATAAGAGGAAGTTGTAGAACAGTATAGAACATACAGAATTATAGAATAATTTGGAACAATGTGTGTATATGTGAGTATAAGTGCTTATAGGAAGAATATACATCAAGGATGAATTGGTGCCAGTTTGTACCCCACTGGACTGACAGTACAAGACAACTCTAGCCTGACACCTACCCCTACCCTCTAGTTGACCATTTCTAATAGCTTTCATCACTCAACAAGTAAGACTTCCCTGAGGGTCTTCTATGTGGTCAGGATAATATTCAGCTCCATAAGAGCTCTACAAAACTGGGAACCCTGTGAGGTTCACTCTGCCAGGAGGTCGTTTACATGTAACTAGTCCTTTAACTGCCTCAGCTGTGGAAGTCTTGTTCCTTCAGCCCTACTCTGTGCTTCATTTCCAGAGGATCCCACTGCCAACAAAGATTCTGGTCAGGAGTCAGAGTCTATTCCAGAATATACCGCAGAAGAGGAGCGAGAGGACAACCGGTTGTGGAGGACAGTAGTGATCGGAGAACAAGAGCAGCGGATTGACATGAAGGTCATTGAGCCCTACAGAAGAGTCATTTCTCATGGAGGTAGTCAAGTTTCATGCAAATCCTGGGAATGGGGAAATGGGCAGCCATATCATTTTTATTAGAAAGCAAAACTAAGGTCCTTTGTAGCATGACATCCCCAAGTCCCCATTCATGAACAGTCAATGTTTGTGGGGACTGTAGGGCTAGGTATATTACTTCATACTTAATTCATTAAACATGTGAAATCCTGCATGTAAAAATAATTTTCCAGTATAAAAACTGCTTTTCACACTACATATCTGATATTATAATTTTCTTAAAATTATAATTTCAAATTTCCTGAAAGCTACAGTTGTCCAATTTAATAATGTCCCATTAGTGATACCACCTCAGAACCCAAGGAGGGGTTGCTATGGGTCGGATCCGACTCGATGGCAATGAGTTTGTTTTTTGTTTGTATTTGGAATTTATGTCAGTTGATAATAGGGTTTAACTAATTATTTCTACAATATGTAACATTGTGGCTTATTGCAAGATCATCACATCAGAGGTGCTTCAAATTACAAAACAGTCTTTTGAATCCTCTTCAGAAGCTTTAGGAAATCTTTTCTAGCCTCAACCTGATATTTTTCTTTTCTTTTTTTTTTTTTTTCCATATTTAAAGTTTGCTTTTCTATAAACTTCTTTAAATTTATGCCTGGTAGCAGTCAACCCCAGTCAAAGCCTCCACCTATTTAATGAGCAACAAGGGAGAGAGAAAAGCTGTATTTTGCATTTCCAGTGCTTTGGGGCACTCTAGGAGCATATATAGCCTTGATTAATTTGGGGTTCACAAAAAGTCAGATGAGCACAAGCAACACATTTAACATCGTCAACTCGAGACAACATAAACAGCTTCTTGATTTTCTGCTGCATGCGTTCTTCCCTGCGGTCCTAAAGCACCATCCTCACCAGCCAGCTGTTCCAGAAAAAGTGTAAGCTAACAAGGCAATTGTTGTTCCCTAAATTCTCTCTTCCTTAATTAGGACGTGGAAATAAGTGTCTTGCCACTGCATTAAACTCCTAGCTTCTGTTTCCTAAGGAGCAGAAGAACATTTTGTTATTTCAGTCAAGCCTCCCTCCACAGCAGATTTCCCACCCTCCAACCTACGTTTTACTACCTCGATGTAAGTATCAGGACCACTCAGGGAACCCAACCATGACAATGAAGAAAAATGCCAATGGCTACCCCTGGCCATCACCTTCTTTTTTATTGCCTTACGATTTGACCAATGTCCCTGAGTGGGACAAATGACAAACACATTTGGCTGCTAACCAAAAAGTTAGATGTTTGAGCCTGCCCAGAGGAGGCTTGGAAGAAAGGTCTGGTGATCTACTTCCAAATAATCAACTGTTGGAAACCTTGTGGGGCACAGTTCTACTCTGACGCCCATGAAGTCACCATGATCTGGAATCAGCTCCACCTCAGTTGGTTCTATTTGACTGTATACGGTAACATGGCTCAGTGGGCGCTGCTGTGGGCCTTTCCTCTGAGGGAAACCTTCCCCAGAGCCCTTTAGAATGAAGGCTGGCTTAACCTTACCAGAAGTAAGGAGCCATTTGAAAGTGACAGACAAACAGCCATCGAGACACCCATTTTGGACCTGAATATTATTCAAATCTTCCCAGAAAGATCATACCTCTTTGTACCACCCATCAGGTATTTTTGGTTTGTTTGCTTTTTTGGAAACAGCTTTTAAAAACAAAAGCAAAAAAAACACTGATTATAAAAGTCGACTGTGTTCATTCTAAACAGTCCAAAAAAAAAAAACCTCCAGAAATGCCTGTCAAAATAAATCAGAGTCTCCAAGTGATAATCGCTATAAACATTTCCACCGCTCAGTTCCTAAATACAGAGCCCCCTTGTCATGAAGAGGGCAGGCTCACTGTTTTGCTGCTATTCTGAGGCTGAAGTATTTCTTGTTCGTGTAGTAGACTCACCTACTTGTAGTTCCAACCACAGTGAAATTAGGTGGTTTAGATGGATATTGAACCCATTGGCCTGTTGCCCAAATTAGGAGAGAGTGTAGGGTCAGAAAAAGCCATTGCTTCTGCCTGTGCCAGTCCTTGTGAAAATTTACCTCACACGCCAGGGCTAACATGGTTTGCTGTGCTCTCCATCCCTCCCACCTACTCCCCTTGCCATTTCCTCCTCTCCTTCCTGTATCATGAGCTCAGTTTTTGTCTGTGTGTCTATATCCGGTTTGTTTTGAAGAAAAAAAAAAAAACATTCTTCCCCTCCCCGGTTCCACCTCAGCTTGCTCCAGGCGCTGGCCTGCATGAGTGTGCCTCTGGCTGCACCACCCTGGACGTGAACAAAAC
>NW_006921592.1:9642288-9643284 GCF_000298275.1 Orycteropus afer afer | reverse complement strand
TATAAAGTATTACTACTAGTATTTTTTTTAAAGTATTCATTGTCCTAAAAACCAGGATATAATAAACTCAAGGAAAATATATTTTGTTTCCTTCTTTCCCAGAAAAATATTTTGGATTATCCATCAGGAGTCCCTAATTAAATGTGAGAATTGTTTCATAAAAATATTTTTCCTTCTGATCATTATAGAACAGGACCTCTAAATTATCTGCTATGAACATGGAGGATGAAGTGGTAGGCTTTTTGTTATACAACAGGAAGAGTAATACACAATACATTTAAAGTGGTATGCTATTTTGTAGAGAACAGAAAAGGGAAAGTAAAATGGCAGTAGAAAATAAAAACTAACCTAGGACAGAAACAGGAGTCAGACCTGGTCTTACTTGTCTCATTTCTTCTGAACAAATATAGTGTAGATCATTTCAAGAGCTGTGTTTTGATCATCCATGAGGAGTCTGGGTTTCCATTCAGTTCAGTTTGGTGAATATTTATTCAGCACTTATTTTGTGTTAGCTACTCTATTACCTTACATTTTGAGGATGCTATGAAAAAGTAAGATATCTTCACAATATAGTAAGACTTGAAATAGTTAAATAAAAAGGATAATAAACTTTTATTCTGTAGAACACATTAAAAATAGAATAGGATATGGAATTTAGTCTTGCCTAAAGTTAAGATATGACTTAGATTACTCTAAATAAATGAATAATTTCCTGCCTCAAAATTATTAGTGAATTCCTAACTAAACTTCTGATAATTCTGGAGAAAAAACTTAGAGGGTAAAATGTGTGCTATCTTTTTGCATAGATTTTACTGTGCCATCTAGATTCTACCATTTTGTTTGGTGTCCCCTTATATTTATTTAACATTCCCAATCTCTACTTCCAACAATTAGGAGCAGGATTCAGTCTAGTTTCTTTCTGGCAAAGTTTAGCCCTTTACCAGACAATGTTACTTAGCTTTAAATATATACAGTGATAACAGTAATGTGACAGAG
>NW_006921592.1:9635963-9642188 GCF_000298275.1 Orycteropus afer afer | reverse complement strand
GTCTTCCTTGTCTGTAGCTAACACCACTCTCTTAGATCTTAATGATGATAAAGCAATACTCTTTAGTTACCAACCAATTGAATTCATCCTCCTGGCTTCTGATGAGCATTTAAAAAACAGCAATTCATAGAGAATGTTGGCTTTGTTTTGGTGCCTTGGATTTTACTATGAGGAAGTTTTCCCATTCAGGCCAGTAGAAAAATGTCTGCCATATAGTGTTCTGTACAGGACAATTGCAAGATGGGTGTGGTTAAAAGTTGTGCACACTAGCAGCACTTCCAGACCCTGATGAGTGTCCACACCAATTGGGATACTGGTGCAGGACAGCAGTATTTGGATAAATAATTCAAACCCTCAAAAGATGATTCAAAGTCTGCATCTTCAGTTACCGTGGTATGAGATACCGCCCAAGGCACTGTAGAATGTAGAAGTGTTGGGTTCAAGACCTGTTTTTGCCACTTACTAGACCTTGGATGCATCACTTAGCTTTTCTGGACCTCAGTTACTTACTTTATCAGTCTAATTGAGATGGTCTCAAAGCTAGTGTTCACATCCTGCGAGTCAGTGGGAGACTCTGGGAGGAGCAAACATTTAAGCACTGGGCTGCTAACTGAAAGATTGGTAGTTCAAGTCCAACCAGAGACACATCAGATGAAAGGGCTTACAATCTACTTCCAGAAACCAGGCACTAAAAACTCTTTGGAGCCCAACTCTCCTATGACACAGGGGGTCGCCATGAGTCAGATGACTTAATGACAGCTGGTTTATGAGCCCTTGAGCAATATCCCTGCCACCCTCTTAAATAACAGAAGCAAGGAGAGGTGGCGGCATCAATGATTAGCCAAAAGTGAGGGGGTTACTTTGAGGCCAAAATGTGCTTTCTTGAACTTGGAACAGAGAACACATGTAAATAATCAAGATTCATCATGCCAAAGAATTGTTAACAAGGAGTTTCCTTTCTTGTTTTTCACTTCTCTTATTTTATTATAGGAGATTCAGGTAATCTTCTCTGCAGTGTTGCTGGAAAAATGACCCTGAAAAGAATGAGGACAAGCGTTGCTCCCTGGTGTGTGTGTGTGTATGTTTTGGTTGCGACTGTGACATCTTTCCTTCTCTCTCCATTCCATTTACTGGCCAGCAAACTTGTGTTACATCCCTTTCATGTCTCCCTGTCCTACCTCAGGTAAGGTTTGCCTTCATTGCTTCAGAGGGTCTCAGGAGGCACCGAGGTGGGATGTTTCATGCACCACAGCACATATGCCCTGAATTCCCTTCATGTTTATTGAGATTAGAGTTTAACAAGATAACTTTTCTTTAAACCAAACCTGAAATGAATTATACTGCTGCAAACAGATAACGTCACTTGAGGAAGCTACCACTCACTATGGAACAGAAATTGAGGGTTTAGCTGACCCCCTTGAAGCATCTGGGAGGGCCAAAAAGCAAACGGTCCTGTTGATTCTCATTATTGCATTTTGCCAGCAAAGCAAGACTCTGCTGAGAATCACTATCTGAAGTATCGCCAAAGTCTGACAAAGGAAAACTCCACGTGGAAATATTTTTCTTCTATTTCCTTTTTTCCATTACCTCCTTCTCTCCTTCTGTTTTTTTCTCTCTTTGGCCCCTACTTTCCTTCCTGTAGCTCCTCTACCCAAAAGTACAAAAAACCATCTTCATTTGTCTTATTTATGTAAAGACATTTATTACCTAGAAATGGAGTAACCATGACACCACAGCATCATAAGAACAGGCAACAACGACACAAAAAGCTGAATTGCCATTTAAGATGACTTCTAAAATAGTCTTCATAAACCTACATCTTTTTTTTTTTTATATTCTAATGTCTTAGGAATTCTCCAGAAATAGGTAAAGAAGCAAAGTAACTGATCGGTCATGGTCTTGAAATTATTCTGACACCCTGCAGCCAGACAGCTACATTTAGATAAATGTCTATTATCTCCTTTAAAGAACTGGATCTTTTTCATTGACCCCAGCCTGAATCACATACCTTTGTGTTTCTGGGATTACTAGCTAGTCTGCCATGTCTTTTGTGGATTTCCAGTTAGATAGCTATCCTCTTAAATACAGTTGCTTGATAGGAGCAAGCATTTCTTGTGTTAAAGTGTACTTCCACTACCATTTTCCTTCACATTTGCATTTGAAATAGAAGATGATAAATACCTATATATTGGAAAAAGATGGAAACTAAAGCAAAAATTCTAGAAAGAAACTACTGCAGCCCTGTTTCACAAACATGTTACACCAGTGTATCCTTACATTGACTTCCATTTAGAAGGTATCTCTAGCATAAACACTGTATATAACAACCTCAAATTAGTAATACACAAACCCATAATTTGATGTATTTTTAGTCAGTATCATTCTTCCTCCACCTTTTGTGGTAGTCATACTATCTATCTTGGTTTAGAACATATTATTAAACTGCTTTTCAAGAGTTAAGTTTATCCAAATCTACATGCAGTACGTATATTACTGCCATGTATAATCACCAGGAAGGGTACTTAGAATTCAAAAAAATTTAACCAGAATGAGTTCTGAGAGGGCTTGGCAGCCTTGAGGGTATGTTCTGTCTTATTCAAAGCTTTAAGGAAGTGTCTATTTAATGATTCTGAAGTCCAGAACTATGTTATATGACAGAAACTATTAGTATTTAAGAGGGGATATTAAATGAAAATATAGTGCATCATTTTCTAAGTATGGAAGACACATGAAATTCCATACACCTATCTGTAGGGGTTTGACCAGCACCTACCATGAATTTCAAAGATGAGCTCTAAAGGAGCACAGAATTTACTAAAAAGATAGGGCAAAGTCACAATTATCTCAGAGCTTTCAAACAGTGCGTATGATGTCCTGAAATATATCTACATTTTCCTCGGCCTTTAAGAGTTTCAATGGCCACACTCACCTACATCTTCCCCTCCTTTCTTCTCACTACCACCTGCAAACCCACTATGCCATGTTAAGTTTTCCTGAAAAGCACAAATTTTCATAAAACTCAAAAAAGAGGTAGTCTTGAGCCAGGGTCTTCTTGAGTTAGCCCCTTTCTTTAACAGACTCGGCTCTGAATTCTGTGTTTAGTTGTTCTAGACCTTGTAAGAACTTTCTGTGTATCTCCACACTGCCTGTTGAGTGCAGTGATCCCAGGAGTACCACAGGCAAGTGCACCAGTGACTTGAAATCTAAATAAAGTTGTTTTATTCACCAACGCACTAGTATCTGGTCACTAGAGTGCATACATCTGAGATTATTATATAGTTCAGTGAGTAAATTTTCCCCTCAAATTAACTGGAGTTTAAAATTAAAATGACCTAAAGAAGATAAAAGGAAACCTCTTCACCATTAAAGGAAGGCAGTATTATATAAACTAGCTTTTAGTATTACATAAATTAGAAACTCGTAAAACAAAAAGTGTTGCCCTCTCATCCTTCAATAAATTCAGTATGTATATAGCCCATTCACAACTATGCATGACACATATAATCATTCATAATACAAATATGTATTTGCAGATATATTCACACTGTATACAGGTAGTCCCCAACTTACTAAGTATTTGAGTTCCAAGAAACCACACTTAACCACCACTGAGTTCTTATTATTTGTGTATTTTTTTTAATGTATGTATGTATTATAATATATCTGTAAGTTTATGTGTAGTATTTCCAACCCCCACAGACAAATAAGGATCAGATTTATAAGATAGTGATAATAAAAGGCAATATTGAAAACTGAAAAAAAAAAAAATGAGGTATTCAACTTACTTTAGAACCAACTTATGATGGAGTTATCAGAACAGAACACCATTGTAAGTCGGGGACTATCTGTATTTAAGACTATATAACATATGTTATCTGCTGTATATACATAAAGAAATAGAGTCTGTAGTTAGACTACATAATGCTCATTTAGAGATATATCTATTCTACCCACATACACACACATGCCTAGGCTTCCCAATTTATCCTTTAGGTTAAATACTATCTTGTTAAAAGCTTTCAATTGGTTACAATGTCTTTTTGTTTGTCCCTCAGGATACTATGGGGATGGTCTAAATGCCATCATTGTGTTTGCCGCCTGTTTTCTGCCAGACAGCAGTCGGGCGGATTACCACTATGTCATGGAAAATCTTTTCCTGTGAGTGATACTTATGACAAAGTGCTTTGAATTAATGACTGTGGGCATGGAATGGCAGATAGAGCACCTTTAATTAAAGGAGAATATTCTAAGGGTTTGATTAAAAAAGTCAATGAACTCTCTGTCAAGAAAAGCATGGATCAAGAGACTAAAATCTTTAAAGGAGCTCTTTTGTCAGCAGAATGGATTGAAAACAAAATGAACACACTTTGGCCTGTATTTTTTAAATCCTGTAACATTTCTTTTGGGTGAAGTATTATTTCTGTTCCCCGATAACATGTTCTTAGTCAACTGGCTTTGTTTTTTCTGCCCTTCTTTAATCTTAGGTACCCTAAGTATTTGATAACATTGTTGGCATTTTTGAAAGTCAGGTTTCTAATCCAAACAGGAATCTGGGTTTCCATTCAGTTCAGCACTTATTTTATGTTAGGTACTCTATTACCTTACATTTTGAAGATGCTATGAAAAAGTAAGATACCTTCATAATATAGTAATACTTGAAATAGTTAAATAAAAAGGATAATAAACTTTTATTCTGTATAACACATTAAAAATAGAATAGGATATGGAATATAGCCTTGCCTAAAGTCAAGATACAACTGAGATGACTTATTTTACTTATGTACCTGCATTTAAAAAAAAAAAAAAAACAACATAAAAATAAATGAGCAATACTCACTCTCAGAGAAATGATCTTAATAGGTAACTGCATTCTTCTCAAGGTGAAGAGGTAATATGTACAACTATTCTTAACTATTATGCACTCTGTAATTTAAATGTCATAAATTGTGGTATAAATAGAATGGAGTATATCATGTGGCAACTGAAAACACTCCTGTTCCTTCCTGTGATCAGATATGTAATAAGTACTTTGGAGCTGATGGTAGCTGAAGATTATATGATTGTATATTTGAATGGTGCAACCCCAAGACGGAAGATGCCAGGGCTAGGCTGGATGAAGAAATGCTACCAGATGATTGACAGACGGTATGTGAACTCCATTATTTAATCACTGTTTTAATTTTCTCAATAGCCCCCACATCTAATCCCTTTCACTCTACCAAAGGTGCAGTCACATTTTATGAACATTTGAATGTCACATATTGGAAATAATAAATTATAAAAATATCAATATATGTATCACTTGGCGCCCAAAACTTGAAATAATACATATTGTCCCAAAATTTTTTTAAATGTAGTAATCTCAAACTTGATGGACAAAGTCTATTTTAAACTATGCTATATGCTATTTTCTCATGGAGGTGCACCTTGAGCTGGTAAACCAAAATACCTGTGATTCTTTACTAGTATCCTGTGATCCTGCTGCTGTTTATATGCATTGGAGCTGTTGTGATTTGGACAACCATTAAGGTGTTATTTCAATTTTCCCATTAATTCAAGTTAAAGTTAACCACTAACCCACTAGTACCTTTGGGTGAATTAGAATCCATACTGACCTTACTAGAATAAAACATTGCCATCTGCAGGGAAATTAATCATAAACATGCATAAGGTTGATGTCTATGATTTGTGGCATCCCTTTAGATGTGGATCCTTGTATAACAATACACGAGTACCCTGACTATAATACTTATTTAAAAATCCATTTTATAATCTAAACATTCATAAAGTAGAATTGCCAATGCTGAGAAGAGGTGTCAGAAAATCAATTCTATTAAAATAATAATCTTAAGGTCATTACAACCACTATGATATACTGTTACTATTTCTGTTATATAAAGAAGAAACTCTCTGAAGGCTCACTGAGATCAAATAACTTGTCTAAGTGACTCTTAAGAGTATTTGCTTTCCAAAAAAGGAAAGATAATGCTGACAAATATAAAAAGCATTATTAAACCAAAATATGTCATGATGGTTATAGATGGATGCACACCAAGAATACAACCATTCTATTTTACATTGATTCCTTTTGGAAAGTTGTGTTTGAATTATGTATATTTTGAATTATGTCTCAAAAAACATCCTTTTTGTTAATCATGGCCATTTTATACCTTCTGAGCAGATCATAGTAACTTGCCTAGAACTCCCCCAAATTACATATATCCT
>NW_006921592.1:9581253-9633833 GCF_000298275.1 Orycteropus afer afer | reverse complement strand
GGGGGGTACTACATCCAGCTGCCTAGCCACTCAACCAGGCCCAGCCAAGTTGACACACAAACTTAACTACCACAGATGGCTTTAACTAACAGAAATATTCTCTAACAGTTTAGGAGGTTAGAAGTCCAAATTCAGGACACCAGCACTAGAGGAAGCCTTTCTCTCTCTGTAGGCTCTAGGGAAAGGTCTTTGTCTCCTTTCAACATCTGTGGAGACAACGCCGCTCAGAGATCTCCATGTGTCTTGGCATCAGTCTTCCCCTGGGTCTGAGAGTTTCTTGGTGCAGACAGCCTGGGTCTAAAGGACACACTCTACACTTTACTCTTCTTTCTTGGTGATAGTCAGCTTTCTCTCTTTTTTAATTCTTATAAGGTAAAAGGTGATACAGGCCACACCCCAGGGTACTAGATTGCCCCATCTATTTGTGGTACTTATGTTATAGTAGCACTAGATAACTAAGACACACCCAATATGCTCCAAACCCCCTGCACTCCCCTGGTGATGCCACTGACCAAGAAGGAAGGAGCATGGCAGTTTAGAGAACTCGAGCTTCTAGTGATCATAACATGGAGATGGAGGTTTTCTCTTTGCATAATATCTTTCTCACTCTAATCTCTCTGTCTTTTACCAAAACCCAAATTTAGCTCAAAAACTCAGAGGGAAGGAAGAGGACTAATATAGCATGTCACTGATAGTGTGTGTTCATCCAAAACTTATCAGGAGGGCTAAAAGTGACTGTGTTAAGAGGAAGGTGATAGTTTGTTCACTAGTCAGAGCCAGTGGCCCAAGGACCATATACAATAAGGGGAGTTCAGCACAAAATGATCAAGGAAGTAGAAGACATGGGTAGGAGCACAAGAGTTAAAGGCAACAATGGTAAATATTATTCCACGCACAATCCTGCAGTAACAGTAATAGCAATAATCTGTGAGTGACTACATCACAATCTGAACAGAGGTGGGAAGGAGAATGGAACACCCATGAACATATATAGATTTGACAGAGGATATCTCTACCAACGTATTTATATATGCTGCAGATATATATAAATCCATGAATTTAGTAGAGCATACAGGGGGCAAAGTTATGAAAACATCTTAGTCATAAACAAACATCTTGAGGGAATGAGTTACGGGACATGGAGGATCAGGACCATAGTCTCAGGGGATACTGAAGACAATTAGCATAAGGTAGTTCACAAAGACAGTGTTCTACATCCTCCTTTGGTGAGTAGGACTGGGGTCTTAAAAGCTTATGAGCAGCCATCTAAGGAGCAACTATTTATTTCTCCCTCTCTGGAGCAAAGAAGAGTGAAGAAAACCAAATATTCAGGAAACAATTAGTCCAAAGACCTAATGGACCACATGAATCCCAGCCTCCATGACCCAGAACAATTAGATGGTACCTGGCTACCACTGCTGAACACTCTGAAAGGAATCACCATAGGAGGTCCAGGATAGAGTGAGGGAAAATGGGGAACAAAACTCAAAATCATAAAAAAGACTAGGCTTACTGGTTTGATGAAGACTGGTAGAACCCCTGAGACTATGGCCCTTAGACACCCTTCAAGCTAGAAACTGGACTCAATTCTCATGACTCAACTTACAGCCAAATGACAGGCAGGCCTATAAGACGAACAGTAGTACCTGGAAGGTGTGCACTCATTAGAACTATCAAGCACATGAGATCAAGAGGACAGCATTTGCCCAGGGAAAGAGTTAGAAAGGTTGGAGGGCACAGGGAGGAACTGGGAAGAGTGCTGTTACAGTATGGGGATTGCAGTACATGTCACAAACAATGTGTATGAATTGTTGAATGGCAAACCAATTTGTAAACTTTCACCCGAATCACAACAAAAAAATTTACAAAATGCTATGGGGCAGTTCTACTCTGCCCTATATGGTTACAATAAATTGGGATCAGCTTGATGGCAATAGGTAGAGGGAGGGGAACTACAAGTAAAATATTAAAGATAGATGTAGAGAGAAAGAGAAATGACCCAGTAAATGCTTCTTACTAAAGTGCCCAGTAGTTGGCAAAAGCTCAGCATGATCCCAGTAGACTAGGGTAGCTTTTCTGTTTCAAACTACCCAAGAATGTTAGATCCTTGATCAATTTCTCCTTCAAGTGGGATGATATATGTTTTAATGATATATTTTAAAAATAATACAGAAATGCATTCATATAAAATATTTAATCATTTCAAATATACCAAGTTCTTCCTTCATCATCTACCAATTCCTGTTCCTAATTCTCTTTCCCAGAGGCAATTATAATGATCAATTTCATTGGTGTCTTTCTAAGTTGCCTTCTGTGAATTTACATACATCTAAAATGGTGCAAAGGGTTAAGTACTGGGTTCCTAACCTAAAGTTTAGCAGTTCAAACCCACCAGAGGTACCTCAGAAGAAAGGCCTGGCAGTGTATGTCCAAAATGTCACAGCCATGAAAACCTAAGGAACACAATTCTACTTTAAAACACATTGAGTCACCATGAGTTGGAATCGACTTGAAGGCAATTGGGTTTTTTTCAAAAATGATAACATTTAGATGAAAGCTGTTTCTAATTCAAATGCAGTCATTAGAGCACAGTTTGTAATGTCGAGCCATCTGGAATGTACTCTGAAACTCAAACTAAAAAATAAAAATAACTTCAATTTAAATGAAAACTGAAAAATAAGACAGGAAAAGTAGTATACACACAGCACCCTATAGGATGGAATAGAACCGCCAGATAGGGTTTCCAAGGCTGTAAATCTTATGGAAGCAGACTGCTGCTTTTTTCTCCCATGGAGAGTTGATAGGTTCAAACCACCAATCTTTTTTAGTTAGCAGCCATATACTTTAATCGTTGTGCTACCAGAGTGCTTAGTTTGTAGATACTTACAAAACATATTTAACTTTGGTATGTTATGAAAAAACTAAATGACATAATTTTAGTTTAATGAAAACAAGCAAAGACAAACAAAACATCAATCAGTGGCTATGTCATAGTGCCTAAGACATTTGCTAACCAGAAGGCTGGCAGTTCAAACCCACCAACCTCTCCTCAGAAGGAAGATTGGGCAATCTCCTTCCATAGAGATACTGCCTCAGAAACCCAATGAGGGGTCGCTATAAGTCAAGTCAACTCAACGTCAGTGAATTTGGGTTTTTTTTATTTATTCAAGTGGCTGTAACGAGAAACCAAAAACCAGAACCAAATTCACTGCCATCAAGTCGATTCCAACTCATAGTTGGAGTTGGAATCCCATTGGATTTCTGAGGCAGTAAATCTGTATGCAAGTAGATTGTTCGATCTTCCTTCTACAGAGCAGCTGGTGGGTTTTGAACCACCAACCTTCTTGTTAGCAGTCAAATGCCTTAAGCTCTATGCCACCAGAGCTCCTTGTAATAAGAAACCAATGAGTTAATATATATAAACTACTTAGAGCTGTGTCTGATGTATAGTAACTACTCAAATAATGTTACCTTTTCTTATTATTAAGGGGTCCTGGTGGCACAGTGGTTAAGCAGTCAGTCAGCTGCTAAACAAAAAGGCAGAGTTTGGAACCCACCAGCTGCTCCACAGGAGAAAGATGTGGCCGTTGCTTCAGTAGAGATCAATCACAGCCTTGGAAACCCTATGAGGCAGTTCTAGTCTGTCCTATGTTGTTGTTATGTGCCGTTGAGTCAGACCCGACTCATAGTGATCCCTCCTTGGGTTTCCAAGGTGGTATCACTACAGAAGTAGATTGCCCAACCTTCCTTCTGAGGAGTGGCTGGTGGGTCTTATAGGGTCTCTCAAAAAAGCAAACTCACTGCCATTGAGTCGATTCCCACTCATAGCCACCCTCTTTGTGTTTCTGAGGCAGTAAATCTTTACGGAAGTAGATTGCCCAGTCTCCCTTCTGCGGAGTGGCTGGTGGGTTTGAACCAACAACCTTCTGGGTAGCAGTCAAATGCCTTAGGCACTATACCACCAGAGCTCCTTATAGGGCTTCTATGAGTTGGAATTGACTTGACAGCAATGGATTCAGTTTTTTGTGGTTTTATTGAGAGCACTGTGGCAAGATGTTAAGTGACACTGGGATTTTCAAGAAGCAGCAGCAGCTTTCGGAGAGATGAAAGAGCAGCTAATGATATAGTCTTTTCTTTTCTTTTAGTTCAAAATTCAGCAGTAAAATTAAATACGTCAACAGCTTATCAGAACTCAGTAGACTGATCCCAATGGATTGTATCCATATCCCAGAAAGCATCATCAAGTAAGTCCTGATGGTTTAGAAGATTTGGTAAGAAATAGTGCATGCCCAGAGAAGGAGCGAGGAAAAGGGCTCACTCTGGAGTAGTGGAGAAAGGGCATTATCTCATTTTTAAAACAAAAATTAAATGTTGTCCAAGAAATATACTTTGTCTTATAACCTGCAGTTAACTGTTTTGTTTCTTTCAGATCCCCTTTCATATACTCTTCTTTGGTATTATTGATTATTGCTAAGTCTCACCTTGAATTTTACTGGATTTTGGGAAAAGCATACATTTAATATTAATCAGTATTATCTGTTCCCTATGGCCCACCCCACACAAACCCAGTGGGATCTTCACATAGCATGGATTTCTTTACTGGTTTGCAGAGAGTAATTTATCTGTATGACCACAGGAAAGTAGAAAAAAATTACCCTTTCTCTATTTTCTTCTAAATCCTTTTTTCCACAGTTCCCTTCAGGTGAAAGATCAGACAGAGGGCGTGTGTTCATTGGTGGGTGGGCTGGTTATTAATGATCTCCTGATTACCCAGCAAGCAAGGTGAGCACAGGTTCACTTGTGCTCCCACTTACTAATCTGTAGTGAATAATTCCACATAGGTTTCACCACATGATGTGGTGAAAAACTTGAGAAACTATTTACTACAGATTGGTAAGTAAGCACAAGAACCCGTGCTTACCTTGCTTATTGGGTAATCCAACCCAGTGTTCAAGACAGGGTAGCTCCACCACAGTCTGCAAGAGGAAAATATGGACATTGAAGGGCTCAGGATTGTGCCGGAAATGAATAATAGCAAAAGTTAACTGAACAACTGCTTGGAGCTGAGACTTCAACATGTACAAATACCAGGAGAATGAATACTCTGGTTTGGTTCATTGTTGCAAAGACCCCTTGTTTTCTATGTGTGTCTTTTCTTCCTCTGTGTCTGATTCATTTGTTTGTGATTTGGACTGGATTTGAGAGGGGCTTAACAATCAGCTCAAAGATAACAGACAAGTGTCCTCTTCCATAAGGTGGATACTAAAATGGACCTCCCAATTTGGGCTTCCAAAAGAGTCCCATCACTGTTTCAAAAGGCACAGGAGCTGGAAGGAAAGGCCTCCTGTAGAATGTGTATCTATGCTGTGCTGGGCATAGAGGTGCTCTATTTACATCATTTATTAATTCCCACAGTAAACTCCCCTTTGACAGATGAGCCAAAATACTTAGTAAGGAGAAGTTTCTTGTGCAAAGTTGCACAGCCAGGAAGAGATAGAACTAGAATTCGCAGCCTGGCTACAAAACCTCCATGCCCTTCTCTACAAGATTCTTTGCTTCCCTAAAAGTACTCATCTAAATTCAAAGCTCAGGAGTAGACACATTTGGTCTTACATCCAAAAAGCAGGCATGAACACGGGATACTCTTTGGGCTTACAATGGTCAGTTGTCTCAACTGGATCAAGCAGTTGACACATCAGAATCAGCCATTGAAAACCCAATGGAGCACACTTCTACTCTGACCTACATGAAGTTGCCATGAGTCAGAAATGACTCGACAGTGCCTGGAGATATATATACATATATGAACATCCACTTGTTATAATGCTGTTTCCCTGTGCAAAAGATGACAAGGACATTCTCTCTCTTCCAATGGAAATGAGCAGTGGACATTTTGCAGGTAAATACCTGAATATAACAATACTTTCTGTGATGTGGCAGTTGCAGGCAAATAGCATGTGTAAAATGGAAAAGTGATGCATATTTCATGGAACTGTCTTAGAACTGAATGAGAGCAATGTATATAAAAGGCATTTAGAAAGCCACCTGGCACGGAGTTGGATATCTAAAATGTTATCTATTATGATCATGTTGCTTTTAGAAACTCATTATTATATGAAAAAGTTTACCTGAGCACACATTCATCCATAATACATGTCAGTTTTCAAGGGTTCCATTTGGGCAAACTTATTTCAGGAGGAAGGATTCCCTTGGGAAATACAGATATATGTCCCTTAATGAAAATTTCTGTGAAATAGGAGTTATATGATTTGGATGTGTGAACACAATCCATAGTTCAATCCCCATGAAGCCTATTGTAATGAAATTTTATGGGAGCCCTCCAGACAAAGCCCAAGAGCTATATCCACTGGACACAGGAGGCCAGCCTTGCCAGATGTGTGGCTTCGCTGGGCAGGGGCTGTGTTAGCAGCTGGATTGGGACTTTGTGCACATCTGGGTGCAAGGAGCAGGCACAGAGAGGTGGCCACAGGGCCTCGGGGTGTGGGTGCTAGAAGCATGAGCGGCTGCTTCCTGATCCTGTGCAGCCACTGCCACCTGGAGCTGGGAGCTCGTGAGCACAGCGAGCCTGGCCAGTACCAGCAGCACCCGGGGCAGAGAAGGAGGAGCTGAGGCAGGCACTTCCCTGAAACTGTAGTGAAAGGCTGCAGGCTGCTGGGTGGGTGAGTGAAGCCAGGAAGAAGGGGAGGAAGATGGGTTGTGGAGATTGGGATGTGCCCTGGAGTCCCGCTGTTCATTCACTCTGGGGATTTTGAGTCCTTGAAACCGTTAGAGGCAAATAACAAACAAAAGGAAGGCTGCTTTCCCTTATTTTTTAAAAACAAAAACAAAAACACCTATGGGACCATGGATGTATATAGGGCCACATGTTGCCCAAATAGACCTTAAGTGACACATACCTGTATTTTCCTCCCAGGGAAGAAATTTAAAGTTATGCATGTTCTCCCAAGTGTCCTTGTTTTCTTTCTTTATCCATCTCTTCTGGACATCTTTTCTGCCATTTTTCTTACTGATCCTCTTTGGCTCATTTTCATGATAAGCAATTTTTAAATTGATACAAGCCATACCTCCTTCCTATTACTGAATAACATTCAAAGAATCTGATCTTGGCTAATCTGAGAATTTGATCTTGGCCAGCCAGAGTGTTCAGCTGGGAAGGAGTTTGTCATCAAAGGGGCTCAATGAAAGAAAATCTTGCCCAAACTGGAATCACATGTGTAATTAAATTTGTAATTATAAACCATTAATTGTATCTAATGAACATCATATTTCTCCCAAAACGCAATTAGATCATCATTTGGGTGAACTTTCTCTCTCATGCTCTGACTGTCCTTTAAAACATCAACCTGTCATTTTCTCCATCTGTTTGCTCATTTTCCTCACTGCATCCATTTTTTATCTTGTAAGGTATGATGAAGAGAGATCTTATAAGAGAAGTGTGAGGTAAAATCTCCTGATCTACGATTCACCTGCACCTTCTGTGTGTGCGCGCAGTGTTTTACTCGTGGGTGACCTCAACACGCTACATAGTATGAGGGCGTCTTATAAATCCTTCGTTTACCATCCCTGTCTTTGTCTTGTGTCAAAAGCTGTTGAGGTCAACCTGATTTGCAACTGAAACCTACTAAGCCAGACTCATTCCTGACTTGGCCTCCGGCTGCAAGCTAACTTTAACTGTACTCGGTAGATGGATTTGGAGGTTCTCAGCTTGCCTCACACAGCATGTTTCTGATCCCCCTGCAACTTTCTTACCTTCTTTATGAAGGAATTTGCGAAGTAAGCAAATATAAAAAACAGAATGGGAGGAAATGGCCCCAGACTTGATTGAAGGAGTGAGTCCCGATGCTCCAGAGGACTGTTTCTCAAAGCATATGCACTCCACTTAACGTTTGGCTCTGCTTTGCTGGGCGACTCTCTCACGCTCTGCTCGCTTCTTTTTTGTTTCTTTTCTACGATGATAATTTTTGGTTGTGCAGACTGGATGAAGAACTGAGGGAAGCATCAGAAGCAGCTAAGTAAGACCTGGTTTTCATTTTGCAGCTGGCATGATGTTGGCTTGCTTTTCAGGAATGAATTGGAAGAAACACTGCATGCCTCGTGTTTTGTGTTTGCATCCTGATGATAATGCTGCCTTTAAATATTCCCTTTCTCCCCAATAGATGCAATTTCTACTATTCTTTTTTTAAAACACATATTGTGTTTTCAGTGAAAGTTTATGCAGCAACTTAGGTTCCCATTTGACAGTTTCTATACAGTTTTTCAGTAACAGTTACATTTTTTCACAATGTTTCAACATTCTCTAATTCTGTTCTGCTTTTTTCCTCTGTTATTCTTACTATGATCTATTTATCCTCAGGATCTTGGTTATTTGGAGGAGAGCATTTGTTACTTTTGCTTATTGTTTTATGTAAGGTTTTAGGTCGCGGGCACTGCCACATAACATGTAGCATCCCAATGATTATTAAATATAGCGAGGCAACAAACTTCACACATTCATTCTAATGGGAAGAGGTGAGGGCATGTCAAAATTTGGAATACTTTTGTAAAAGTAATTTCACTTCACAAAATGTTAAAACCAGTTCAAAGAACATTTGAGAAATGAGATATTGATAAGCAATTTAATAAAGGAATGTTAGGATAAAATTATTGAATTAGATACAAATCTATTTAATATCCAACAGGGCAATCAACTATAACATTGGGGTTATCCTTTCCACTGGACAGAAATTATTTGCATCTCTATTGGATAACAGCCTACAAGTTAACCTCTACCCCTAGAGAATTGTAAAAGAGCACAGTATTGTTCTGAAAGAATATCCAGTAATTTCCTATCCCTAAATTTTCAACTGCATCTCAAATGTAGACAACTGCTGTTTGGAAAGTTGGCTTTGTTAAGTATTTCAGCTTCCTCTCCATTTTGCTTATTGCTTGCACTGTTAGTTTTTATAACCAGCTTCGTTTTCATAGATACTGCATAAGCAGAAGGCCTGGAAGAGGTCCAAACAGCTACAAATTCCAAATAAATAAGATCTAAATTAGTGAGATCATTGGCATAGCTTTAAATGCCAGTTCTTCCATTAAAACAATCCATTTAGTCATTTTTCCTACTACACCTTTTTATTACAGGTAGTTTATGTAGTTATTTGCTATGGTGGGGATATTTTCGATTGAAAATTAATCATTTTTGCTTTGGAAGCTTAATATCAGTATAGTTTACTGTTACAACATTCCTGTCCTTTCATTTTCTTTCAAGACAACTGACAACCATTTAGACTAAAATACCTCAAAATTATATAAATTTTTACTCTTAACAGTCTCAGTCTCTAACATAACTGTTACAAACAAGCAGCTGTGGGAATGAGGAATACATGAGGAACCAAGGAAACACACGCAGGTTTAATCGACACCTTTAGCATTTATCTGCACTCAAATTTGCATTGAGTCATGAGATTTCCCAGAGAGAGAAATGTTAATGAGTATCTCTTTCAGATTCATTTTTTTTAGGATAATAATATATTTATGGGATTAAAATGTTATCTCCAAGACAAAAAATGGGGTGAGGGGACATCAATAATTTTTTAGCCTGCCCCATTAAAAGTCAAGTTTTTTCACTGCTAGTGTGAAATCTTGCCTTCTTAATAGATTTTTTCCTCTATGCTTATTTAGCTACCATATTAAAATAGTTCTCATTTTTGGCTACTTGTGTAGCTTTCAGCTTTATTTTTTTTTTTTAACTTCAACTCCACCATTTTGTTCTCTTTTCTCTCCCCTACACATCTCCCCCACTCCCACCGGCTCTCCAGGTATCTAAATGGTCTCCATTCTAAAGAAAGCACCCGGTTCACGTGCGATAAAATTCTGCTGCTCGAATTAATGAATGTGCCTAAGTGAGATCATTGCTATTGAGGAGTGGTGCTCAAAATTTATTACGCACCAGAATCAACTGGAATGCTTGTTAAAACAGTGTCCAGGGTCCTAGTCCCAGAGTCTCTAATTCAGCAGATCTAAGATGAGGTCTGAAAGCTAGCATTCCTAACAGTTTCCCAGTGATGCAGATGTTGCCCGCCTCAGTCTTAGTTTCAGGACCATGCTTTGGGAACCTTAAGGTAAAAGGCTGAATAAAACTACTTAGATTTGTCTTAGGAGTCTATGCTTGTGCTTTGGGTTCAGTGAGTAAACCACTTGTCTGAAGAATTCTCCCTCATTTCTTTTGCTGTAGCATTATGTGTATGGGGATAATAGTTCAATGGTAGAATTCTCACTGGCCATGCAGGAAACCCAGGCTCAGTTTCTGGCCAATGGACCTAAAGTACAGCCATCATCCGTCTGTCATTGGAGGCTTTAATGTTGCTCTGATGTTGAACCAGTTTCAGTGGAGCTTTCAAAATAAGACTAGACAGAGAGGCCTGGCAATCTACTTCTGAAAAATCAGCCAAGGAAAATCCTAGGGGTTGCAATGATCCAATCCCATTGTGCATGGGGTCACCATGAGTTGGGGGCTGACTCAACAGCAGCTAACTACAACAACATTATGAGGAATTGAAATATTTTTGCACATTTGAAAATGCGTAAGGAGAAAAATTCTATTTTGTTGACTCTACAGATGATAATTGAAATGTCTCAGAATCCCACCCTTTCAGCATACCAACTACACTTTATCAACTCCCTTTCTGTATGTGAAGTGGCTCCCCAATCTTTTGACTGTATACTGTGATTTTTGGTTCAGGATACATGATCGTCACAGATACATAGTAAGATTCTAGAAGCCAGAAAGCCCACGATCTATTAGCAGTTGCACCTTGACTTTCCACATGACCTTTATTAGAAAGCTTCAGGTTGAATGCAGCCAAAGGTAAACACATTCTTTGTCACGGAACAAAATCCATTTGTCTATTGTTTTGTTTTATTTCCATTAGTGCTTTTAAATCTGCTCCCCCTCACACGCAAACACACACACACACCACCAGCACCACCACTAATTGACTTGCAGGAGGTAATTAGTTCCGCATGCCTTTCCTTTTCCTTAAACTTTAGATCTATACAGGAAAGAAAATAAATAGTATACATAGAATCATTCTTATTTTGAAAATCTTGAAGAGCACATCTACTGCCTTTGGAGTGACAGTATTAAATGGTTTGCAAAATGCTGTTTTCTTTTGAAGGATTACTCAAAGTTAAAAAGCAGAAAATCTAGTTTTGGAAGATTTCCCCTTCTTGATTCTGTTCCAGCTTTGCTAGGTTTTTCTAGCACACTGTCAACACTTATTTGACTGTCATTGTTCACTTGAGATGCCAAATATCCTCCATAAAAATGCCAGACTACCAGTGAGAAGGGTGGAGAGTAGGAGGGGGCGGAACAACAGCAACAAAAAAGCCTTCTGTCCTTCCAGGGAGATAGCCTTTGCCAGTGGCGTAGTGCCTGAGGCATTTGGCTGCTAACCAGAAGGCTAGCAGTTCAAACCCACCACCAACTCCTCGGAAGGAAGACTAGGCAATCTATTTCTGTAGAGATGTTGTTGTTGTTCTTATGTGCCATCGAGTCGGACCCGACTCATAGCGACCCCTCCTTGGGTTTCCGAGGCAGTATAACTACGGAAGTAGATTGCCCCATCTTCCTTCCGAGGAGTGGCTGCTGGGTTTGAACTGTCAGCCTTCTGGTTAGCAGGACTGCCTCAGAAATCCAAGGAGGGGTTGCTATGAGTCGGAATGGACTCCAAGGCAGTGAGTTTGGTTTTTTGGTTGCTAATCTTAATAACTGAGCCTCATATGCAAACAGATAAATTAGCCTGTCAAGTTACTCACTTTACAAAAGGAGCCCACACATTTCAAAAAGATCAGAGAATCTCTTTAAATAGTGTATATTTACCAATAATAACATATTAACTGCGAGGAAAAGTAAAAGTTGAAGTGTACTTAGCATTCATCAGGAATAAATATAAAGCAAGTTTGAAATGTGCTAACTCAGGAAACCACCAATGTGAAATATTAAAAACAGCTAATACACCACCAAAACACTTTGATTATTTTTATATGGATACCTTTTTTCTTTTCTTTCTGGGCACATTCAGGTTAGGTTAATGTCAGGACTCATTTGTGTTATCTGCACACAGCTTGGCTGTCTGAAGTGGTAAGTGACCTATTATTTTCCTGTCACAAGAAGAAGCAAAGCTCACCTTGGAATTTTTTCTTTTAGCATCTTGGAAAAATCCTGCTGATGAAAACTGGAAATTAACTGTGCTAAAGTGTAAATAAAATTAGGCTTCTTGAGAGTGATCTTTCTTCCTGTACAAAATATTATTTGGGATACAAATAAAATTTTGCAACATTGTGTTCCCAAAGATAGATTGAAAAGGCAGAAAAAAATGAAGACAGAGGAGACCTCTGAAGGTGCTTTCCTTTTGTTTCTAAATCCTAGTTAATTACTGTATTTCAAAACTGATGGCAACAGAATCACAGCTGGCTTTGATCATCTGTTCAGGTATAGATTTGTCCAGTATTAACAATGGCACCACATTAAACATTAATCTGTTGTGTTTACAAAGTAATGACGTGGAGAAATGTTTACTGCTCCTATTTTTTCCCTTGCTCTCAGAACTAGCTGCCTTTACAATGATCCAGAAATGTCTTCTATGGAGAAGGAGTAAGAATTCACCATCAATATAGCTATTTTGTTACCCATGGTATTGTATGGCTGGGCTGTGAAGGAAAAAAAAATACGTTAAGGACTGGGTAAACCCCATTCAGATGTTCAGCTTTCATGTTTCTATTTCTGAAATCAGAAAATCTGCTAGTTAAACATGATCACTACTTAAATATCTTAGTGACAAACTGAGTCTCATACGTGGCATTCTATTTCTTCGATCCAAAACTGAGGAAAAAATTAATATGAAAGCCAGATGTTAAGAGCGTTTGGGTGAGAGATTGCAGCTCTGCTTTCTGAATTACATCATCTATTTTAATTAGTGAAAGTTTGGACTTCATTTGAACTTAGTGTTTTGGTGGATGGGAGAGAAAATGTTCCTGTTTTGAACATCTGAAGGAGACAGTTGCATCTGGATGGGACTTTAAGAATGACCTATTGCTGTAATGCCCATCCTGTAAGATAAGAAATCTAACGTGTATTACGTTCTGTGAAAAGCTTCACATGAAGCATCTGATTTTTGCCTTCAGAATAAGCCTGTCAGATACTTTATAGATGAAGAAAGAGAGGCGTGGAGATATGATCTGACCAGTCCAATGTTTTAGAGCAGTAAAAATGCTCCAGCTCTGGGATTTGAACCTTTGCTGCTAATTGTTTTGAAATCAGGGAGAGGTGTTCTTAATGCTGGAATGTGTATATAACCACTTGCTGGCAAGTGGTTGGTTAACTTGGCTTGCGTTGTGGAGAATTTAACTCTGTTCTGGTTTTGAGGACTCCAGCAGGAGATTAAATTTAAATGCATCTGCTATTGTTTCATTTTTGTTCTCAAGCACAAGGTCCCGCAAGGTCCCAAGAGAAGTTGGAAAACAATAGTGCAATATCTCTGCAGTTGTCATGTTGACTTTACAGCTTAAATAAAATTTATGCATGAACACAGCAGAGAGATGGTGCCAATTGAAAAGTACACAAAAAACCAAGGCTTTTAAGGGGACTTTTGAAATCACATAGCTATTTTTCTGAGTCCCATCCCTTTGCAAAGAAGACTACAATTGTTTCAGATTAACTTCCACATGAAACTTCTGCAAAGCAAAAATATCTCAGTCCACCATCATTTCTTGGGCAAATAGTTCCTCCCTTGGCAAAACAATGCCCCCGTGAGCAGGGTCCTGGGCCTGCAGTTAAAGGGCTGTTCAGACTGGAATGTCCTAACACAGGCACTCACTGGCCTTTTGCTGCTACATCTTCGGGTTTACCCACTCCGCTGCCTGCCTTATCTATGGTGTTACTGGTTTGTGATTAGGGCTGTCTCGGTTGGAGGGAGGGCAAAACTCTGCTTCTTGTTTGGGCTCATTCCAGGGCTGGGGAGAGGGAAGGGTGGTATGCTGCAAATTGTTTCTTTTACTTCCCACTTCAAAGAATAACACATCCTTCCCTCTTCTCCTCAGCCCTTAGCAAGCACATGATCACAGAGCAGAGGATGAGATCCTGGTTGAGGGTTGGGAGTAGCCAAGGTGTTTCATTTTGTTTTGTGTTTTTGCTGACTTCCAGCCCTGGTTTAGACTGTCTGGCTTTCTTTAATATTGGAATAAAGGGCTTCACTTATTTTCTGGCTTCTACCCACTGCGGGCCAGAAATGAAAGAGAAGAATTCCTTGTGGAAGCATTTTATACCCTCTGCAGCTAGTAATGATTGGAGTGTCTGGGTATTGCAAAAGGTTGAGTGCTCAACTGCTAGCTGAAAGGTTGGAGGCCCAAATCCAGCAAAAATTAGCCCCTGGAAACCCTCTGGAGTTCTACTCTGATACACATAGGGTTGCCATGAGTTGGAATTGACTTGACATCAACTGGGTTTTTTATAGTTAGTGCTGAATGCATAAAATGAAAAATGGGCAAACACTCAACCAAAAGGCTTAATCAGGCCAAGGAGAAAAAAAAAAAGTGACAGTCCCACAGTAACCAAAACCCATCAGCTTAGAGTCATTATTCCAGCTGCTGTCTCATTTTCCCAAGAGAAGGGAAGACTACACCCATTTCTCGCTCTCTTTTTTTATTTATAGTCATCAACACACAACAAAGCATTCAGCAATTCATCGATTTCTGCATAGGCATCTCACCTCTTCTTACATAAAAAACGAAAGCTTTTATTCATTATTATTCACTCATTAAATAATGTAAAGTGTAGGGATGTTTAATACTGGTTGGAAGGGAAAATGACCTATAGTAAAATTGTCAAAAGGTGGCTTGTCTCACCAGTAAGCTGTTCATAGGAATCTAAACCCATCTGCTCACAGATGAGTAATAGGCCGTTTATAGTCAATTCTGATTAAAAAGAATTTTTTTTCAAAAGGATACTTTGTTACAGTAGCCCTAAATCTTTATTTCCTTTACTTTTAAATGGGGGTTTTATTTCTTCATTAATGTTCTAAACCTTGCAAATTTTTTTACGTACATAAAAAAAACTTATGTAGTGGACATGGTTGTATTTGGAAGAGACTTAAATTAGTAGCATATGTGGTAGCTTCATTAGTTCTGTAAGATATTTTTTCCCTCCAAAATTAATCCTACACGTTTCCTATATCCATGTGTCCACTTTTGGCTATCTCTTGCTTCTTCCATAAACTGAGTAAATAGGTTTCAATCTTTCAGCTTTTTGTTTACCAAAAGCTAAAGACAAGAATTAAAAGGTAAAGTTTACAAAACAAAAAAAATCAGTGCAAAAAATATTTTGAGATGGGCATCTTGGCCTAAATGTTGTTTCAGACTTTTATCAACGGCCAAGGTGGTAAAACAGAGTGAACATGCACTTGAATTTTCACAAGATGGTTTTATATATTTTAGCCCACATGCATACTGTTCAGACTATGTGCCCCAAATTTCGACTTAGTAAATATTCTCTTGGGTTATGAGAGAAACTAAGCCAACATCATGGGAGAAAGAAAAAAAATTCCAATCACCAAATCAAACATAATACATTTTAGCAGCAAAAACAAGTTCAGATACAACAATGTCCTGCATTATAGTATATTAGAAAAAGAGCTAAGAGTCAAAGTGGATATAAAGAGAACACCTCTGTAATAAAACTCTGCAGATAAGAAAACAAGTCAGATCTTTGATGCACTGAAAAAAAAAAAAGGAAGAAAGAAAAGATGAAACTTCACGATGACCTGGCCCTTCCTCGCCACACTCAGCATGACCAGGTTCTGAAAATTCCCAAAGGAGACAAGATTATTGCAAGTGTCATAATTAAGCAGAGATATGATATTCCCATTTCAAAAAACACCAAGTACTAATATTACTTACAATAATATTAACAATAACCTTTACTGAGAGTTCACTACATATGGTTGAAAACACTTCAGATTTGATCCTTAGCAAACTGGGATAGAGGTCTGATTGTCCCTTTTACAGATGCAGAAATGGAAAGGTAAAGGTAGGTACTTGGCCAAGGTCCTACAGATAATAAAACAAAAAACAAAACAAAACAAAAAACAAACTCACTGCGATTGAGTCGGATCTGACCCATAGCACCCCTTCCTTGGGTTTTGAGGCAGTATCACTACAGAAGTAGATTGCCCAACCTTCTTTCTGAGGAGTGGCTGGTGGATTTGAACCTCCAGCCTTCTGGTTAGCAGTCGAATGCCTTAGGCACTACACCACCAGAGCTCCTGCAGCTAATAAGTGGTGGGATTTTTGAAGGATATTTCAAAGGAGAGATATTTCACAACTGTAAGCTGAATGGCTAGGCAGGGTGGGTCACCAGTGGCTTTAATTTGCAAAACTACGAAGAACACTGCTCAGCTCCTGCAAATTCTATAACCAAAGCACAGTAAAGTTCAAAACAAACAGACTTATGACTCAGGAGGCCAGAGATAAGTGAAATTCACAGATACTCCCCACCTTGCCCTTTTAAGCTGGATCATTTTTCTTTTTCTCTGTAATTGAAATTCTTCCTCCGACTGTTCACTGGCCTTTGGGTCTCTTCTTCTGATGGAGGTGCCAGGGAGTTATATGGTTAATTTAGGGCCAACGATGTTTTAAACTTATTTCCTAGATTTCTGGAAACTCACTAAGCATTTAAAAAAAAAAAAAAAAAAAAAAGCTTTCATTGTGATCTGGATCTATCTCATAAAGGCAAGTAGACAGGTCCTTTGGCTCCGAGAAAAAACTGAATATTTTCGTGGTTTTATTGTATAGCACTTCTTGCTATTCAGCACTTGTCAGACTTTACTTATTTCAGGTAGATCATGTACATTCTCCACCAGGAAAGGCCATTTACTGAAAATAGGTTCCTTCTTTTCAAAAAGTAATGATGTTCTTTGTCTTAACCTTCTCTAGGAATGAGCCTTAACAAGTCTGTTGCTTCCCAGATAATTTTGAAACGGCATAAAATGCTTCCAGAATCAGTTTTGTACAAAATAAACTGATTCCATATTTTAGAGAAAGATTTGACAACTGGGGGAGGATTTCATTTTACCATATTTTTCAAGTTTAAGAATTTTGCATGATTTATTTTAAGTGGGTCCTCTGAGGAAAAACAGCAAACACATGCCCCTCAAATCATTACTAAATATTTCACATTCAGTTTCTCATGCTTTTCTCTCTCTCTCCTTCTCTCATTTTCTTCTCTTTTTTTTCAAAGTATTGACCTGAAGTTGAAAGAAAAGCCCTAGTTGACCATGGCTGGAAGAAGAGGTTGCTTTTCCACATCGTGGTCCTGTTGCATCACATCAAGACACAGGACTTACATTATTTTTGTTTTCCACTTTGCACTACCTGGTGCCAATTCTGAATTTCTAAGGGGAAAAACAGTAAGGGAATTTGTTTACTCTTAACATATGTTTTATGAATTTGTGTGTATTTTCCTATTTTGCCAATTATGTGCCTCAAAGATTTTAGTTGAACCTTAGCAAGAAAGTAGGACCTTCCATTCCAGTATTTCATTATTCTTTAGTGCAGTAGTATTTTGTCCTTTAGACCAGAGTTAACCAATAAGACAAATTTAATCAATTCATAAATGTGACTAGATTTGTTCCCATAGATGAGCTGGGCTTCTTGGTGATCATTTTAGGTTAAAGCACACAGTGCTCAAACTCCTCCCAGGAAGGTTCTCCATCCCTACCTAATTCTGCCTTTAAAATCTTAAATTTGCTTGAGATAAACCAGTCAGAGGTGTGAAAGCTAAGTGTTAGCTTTGTTATCATCTACATGAATCTTCTCCAACTTCTCAAAGTGAAGCCAATCTTTCTGATTCACATCAATTTTATGTTAATTTCAAATTGGACATAAATTTTTATGTAAATTGACCTTTTAAAAAACTATTATTTCTCCAGTGAATGGTCAAGACCTTCACACACAGAGATTTAGGATTAATGCCTACATATTTGGTAGCTGTCCGTGACTCAGTCTACAACACTGGTTCAAGATGTTGGTCTTTTCATACCAACATCTAAGGGCCAAAGGCTCCCTAAGTGTAACAGAGCCAACTAAGAAATTCACTATCTGTTAACATTCAATTATCTGAATTTCTCTCTCACATGCATTATAAAGAGTAAGCTGCTTTAAAACATCCTAATCTGATCATAAATTTAAAATTAAGTATGAGTATATACTACCATTTCCTTTATGGTCTCCATATGTCCTTTAAAATCCTAACTTCATTTCAAATCTGTGGACCTCAAGCACAACGGTCAGCAAATGATGCCCAAATCCAGCTTTTGTATAGTCTGTGATCTAAGAATGGGTTTTACATTTTTAAATGGCGTTTAAAACCGAAATAAGAATAATATTTCAGGACTCACAAATATTCTTCAAATTTCAGTGTCCATAAATAAGTTTAGGAGCTCTGGTGGTGTCGTGCCTAAGGCATTTGACTGCCAACCAAAAGGCTGGAGGTTCAAACCCACCAGCCACTCCTCAGAAGGAAGGTTGGGCAATCTACTTCTGTAGAGATTCCACCTCAGAAACCTAAGGAGGGGTCACTATGAGTCGGATCTGACTCCACGACAGTGGTTGTGTTTTTAAATAAGATTTTATTGGAACACAGCCATGCTCATTTGTTTACATATTGTCTCTGGCTACTTTTGCACTACACCGACAGAGACCACATGGCCCCCAAAGCTTAAAATATTTACTACCTTTGTAGAAAAAGTTTGCTGACCCCTGCACTAACACATAATCCTCCTCCCCCCATTAGTATTTAAATAATAGTTTCCCTAATGGAAGTACAAATAAGACTGCACACTAATTTCTTTTTGAGAAGTGAGCAGGTAGTAGCTATTTCTTTTTTAACATCCACATAGAGTAAAATACGTGGCCTTCTGACAAAGACAAGGGACTCCTAGCCACAAAAGCACTGCTCAGGATGTATTTGCAAGCTCTTCACAACTACTCTGTAACTGTTTACATGTGTTGCTAAGATCTTCACCTTACTCCTGGAACTATTTCTGCATCTCCAGTATCACCTATGACAAACAAGCTAGCAAAACTAAAAATGTCACAGATAATGGCATTCTCCTGTAATCTCACAGCGGTAACTTCCTTGGGAAGAGCCGTCTGGGACACTTTGAGCCTTGAGTGTAATGAGTCCTGAAGCTCTTCAAAGCAGACACCTTTACACAACTGACTGTGTTTCACTGACCTCATTTGCTTCATGTCAGTCTCCCATACACATGTCACACATACATAGACACTCACACAAACACATGTCAGCTCTCGTCCTTGGCAATGAGAACCCATACTTATCTATTTTCCCTCTTTCATGCCTTTCAACTCAGTATCCTGTGGAATTGTGTTCTTTTGGGTCTCCACCCTTAAAGCATAAGGTTTGCCTACTAGGAAAATTCTAGACATCACTCTGTGTGATAGCCTACCTCCACCTTTAAAACCCCAAATCATGCCTCTCCCAGAACTTAGTGTTGACATAAGTGCAGTGACCCAATATTCTGGTTTGCTCACCTATTTACAGCTGTTGCTCTGGTCTAATTATTAATAATGCTCCCTTTTGCTCTTGGTAATGTTCCATTTAGGAAGATAAATTACATGATCATTCTAGCCACAGGAACTAATGAAGAACCCAGTGTTCCATTTAGTGGTGCAAGCCTAAGAGCCTAGGGAAGTTGATCATGGGCTCTTGTGAAAGCCAATCAAACAAGGAACAATCTCACCATTCACATTTTCTGTCCAACCTGTTTATGGAAGACTACTCAGGTAGGATGCTATTTGAAGCTCTGTTTTCCTACATGGAAATGATAAGCATCTTTCCCAGTCAGTGATTTTGTTTGTGCTGTTCTGTGGGCTGCATAACCATTCTGATATTTAAGCATCTGCTATTTTATTATCTCTTTAAAAGAAAAATTAATTTAATTGCACATGCTAGAGAAAAAGCACCATGTAAATTCAGTCCAAATAAATAGAATCCTAGAGGAATCCTGAAAAAATAATCCCTAGGAAGATAGGTAGACAGATATAAACATTCATGCCATCCAACTATCTAGCTTCTGCATTCTGAGCATTCTTGCTTAGGTTCTGACTTCTGGGAATTGCTTTGCACTCTTCTTGTTGATTTGTAGTTAAGGGAACCAGGGGTTGTTAGGGCAAAAGGGTTGTTTTCCCAAAGTGGCAACTGCTCTTTGTGTAGCTCCTTGACTAAGTGAAAGAACAAAAATCTGCAGGAAAGATACTGTCAAGGAGTTAGAAAATTTTATTTGAGGGCAATAGCTAGGTGTGGGAAGAAAACCCTGAGGTTCCTGTTGAAGCCATACAATGTTTAATTAAGGAGGTCACCCTCTAAGACATACTTTGAGATGTATGAGGAAGTCACTACTAGCCTTCATTATTAAGATATATTTTCAGTATTCAATTACGGAACTCTGTTTGCAACTCTCACCTTATCACAATGCCTCCGTAGTTTGCTCCCTTAGAAATACTTAGATGCACATATATCAGTCTTTTATATATTTAAAGGATTTTCTACCATGTATCAGATTGTGCAGAATAAATTATCTATTAGACCTTATTTAGGTAAATAAATAAATAAATTCTCCCTAAATACTGTGGATGGATAATATAAAGATATGATGCAACACCATATATATAGCCTCTCTGTATAATTTAGAAATAAAAATTAATTCCACATTTCATGGCTTCCTTTCTTTGAGTTAATGAGAATTGCTCTCTAGCTTCACTTTAAAGCATGTTTATCTGTACCTCATGGAAACAGTGGCAGTTCAATGGTGGATTGTCACCTTCCACACAGGACACCTGGATTCGATTCCTGGCCAATGCGCCTCATGTACATCCATCACAAAGATTTGATCCACGGCTGACCGTGGGACTTGTGCAAGAGCGGGCAGCATAGGATTCTGCTGTGCATGGAATCACCATGAGTCAGGAGCCAGCTCAGTGGCATTAACACCAAAAATGGAACATCAGTCTAGCTTGGTGCATGAAAACATTATATAAATTTTGATTTTGTCATTCATATTTCTTTCTGTATTCATTTTTGCCTTTCCTGTCTTACAGTTGAATGAAGTAGGCTCTTAAAATGTCTTGTTTACCCTCTGGGTAAGAAATTTCTCATTCTGGAGGAATCACCATGTCTTTTCATGATTTGAATTTGTAAACTTCTCCTTTGGCAGTTATAGCATATGTTTATTTTAAATTTCAGTGCATTAAGCACCATTTTGTTTTTAGATTTTTTTTTTTCCCCACTTTTACAACATTCAGGTAAAACCAGGCTTGGGAATCACCACTGTGCTATCTTTTTAAAGAAACCTATTATTTCTTGTACTAACCAATACAATTGGTTACTAACCAATACAACTTCTCATATCAAATGAGAAATTGCTCAACGAAAGGTGAGACATTGCACACTTCTCATGATCCAAGAATTAATTCTGGATCATGTCTTCTACCCAACGAAGAAAAAAAGGAGAAGAAAAAGCTGAGAAGTAATGGAGGGTAATCACTCTGCTTCCTTAAACTATGATATTGGAAATTGGAGACAAACTTGGCTCTTAGCACCAGAGGACAGGATGAGTACAATGTGTTGGATCTGCAGCTGTTAGAAGCAACAACCTACATGTTCATAGAGCGATAGTTAAAGAGTATTGCTCTAAATGGAAAAGGTCAGAAATAACTCTATTTATAACATGGTGCCATTTTCTGCAATTTATAAACATGTTGCTAGTTGCCATTGAGTTTGGTTCTCACTCATGGTGGCTTTACGTATAACAGACATGCCCAATCCCGCTTGTTGGTATGTTGGAGTCCACGTCCATAGCTATTATATCAGTCCATCTCATTGATGAATTTATAAATATACACACAAAACCCACAACACTGTACGTAATACTAAATCCAGGCATATTTCAGAATTTAGCATGCATATTAGAGTGGGTGCAAGGGGTAAAAGGGAGAGTGAAGATCTGAATGAAAGTGAGAATCTAATTCAAAATCACAATCAAAAAGAGCCTTGTATGGGCTGCTGGTGATGATGTGCTACAAACTGGGAGTCTGATTAACTTAGATCTCTTCACTGAAGTTAAAAATAAACAAAATGAAGACACTCATTGTCAGACAAAGAAGCCAGAACTTCAGCCATAAGTCACTGAAAAGCTGAGGTAAGGCCCTTTGGGTCCCCAAGGGGCTATTCCTTGTACCATTTCCCTGCACCAGCTGTCTCAGTGGGCTGCAGCTTGCCAAGAATAAGTTGAGAGCCCGCCCTGGGTTGCATCACCCTGTACAGTCATGGAGCTTTTAATTAAACTAATGCCTTTTGACACATCAATCCTCCTCACATAGCTGTGGGTTTTTTTTTAGAGCAAAGAGACTGTCTTATGAGGCAAATTTTCCTAGAGAGAATTTCACTCACGTTTATCCAAAATAACTTTTAAATAAAATTATTTCTTTTCAATATATAACCATTTTCATTAGATGACAGACACTCAAAACTGCTGTTATTTCTGTAGCCTTACCCCTACTAAGGTCTCTGAAGCCTTTGACACTTGATGATTCTCTTCATGTGAAACTCTGATCCCCAAGATTGTTGAGCTGAATTACCCTGTTTTTCCCCACATTCATTAACTATGGCTGGATAATACAATATCCTAAAACTTAGCACCTTAAAACAACCCACATTGATTATTGCATAGTTTATGTGAGTCAGAAATCCAGGCACATCTTAACTGCGTTCTCTAATTCAAGGCCTGGCTGCAATCAAGAATCAATCAAGGTTCAACTGGAAAACAATTTGCATGTAAACTCACTCATAGGAGCTTGGATTCAGTTTTTCAAGGGTCCTTAGACTGAGGGCCTCATTCCTTGCTGGGTATTGGCTGGAGGCTACCACAGTTCCTTACCACATCAGCCCCTTCAACATGGGAATTTGTTTTGTCAAAACGAGAGAGATTGCTAGCAAGATAGAAGTTAAAATTTTTTGTAACCTCGTCATAGAAATGACATCTCATCACTTTTGCTATATTCTGTTTATTAGAAGCAAGTCATTACATCCAGCCCACACTCAAGGGGAGAGAATTACACAAAGATGTGCATACCAGGAGGCAGAGATTACTGGAGCCAACTTAGACATCTGCTTACCACACACCCTAACCCTTCCACAGGTTTTTCTTTGCGCTACTCCATCTCCTCTCACCTGTAAGTGAATGTGTCTCTGAATGTTTCTCTTTGCCCTTTCTACTGTTTCTCCATGACTTCAACTAACCTCTCTCTTCAGATTGTTCAAGTCCTGATTTCAAGCCCAAGCTCCCAAACCACACTATCATTTTCCCTCTCAGTATCTGTGCCCCTTTCAATCTCTGAAAGAAAATTAAGTTTTCTCCCTTTCCTGGGCTACTGAGACCATGTCTCTATTATCTCATTGTCTTCAAAATCACACATGTTGGTGTTAGTTGCTGTTGAGTTGGCTTCCCACCCCTGGTGACCCCTGTGTTACAGAGTAGAACTGTAAGTAAGGTTCTACTATAAGGTTTTCTTGGCTGTAATCTACATGGAAGCTGTTTGCTAGGCCTGTCTTCCAAAGAGCCGCACCACCAACACTTCAAAGTTCAAACCTCCAGGATGGTAGCCTCTCACAAATCACTTGCACTACCCAGGCTCTCTTGTAATCACACATATTGGAATTCAAATCCCAACTCTATTTATTAGCTGTGTTACTTTGGTCAAGTTAGTTAACTTTTCTGAGCTTTAGTTTATTGTAGTTAAAACTCTCACCTTACAAGTTCATGCCAAAGTTGAATGGGATTTAAATGCCTAGGCTAGTGCTTAATACCCAGAAAATATCCAATGAATATGTGTTCTCTACCCACACCCTCTTCTTTTCTTCCTCTTCCTTACTCAGCCTTTTTTCCTGTCACTTGCCAACTTCTCCAAATCACTCCTAACCTACTTTTAGCTTCCTGTCAACTATGTGAACATCTCTTATTTCCTCTCCTGCTCTCTCTCGAAATAGAATAATTCTCTTTAACCTTTCTTCATTTTCTTGCACATACAGCTATTTTACTCTCATTCCCTGTGCTACTTCTCCCCTAGATGCTTCCAACTCTTTTATCCTTACTCGATATGACTTTTGTTTTTACTTTTTATTTTGAAACCATCTCAAACTTTCAAGAACAATAGAAGAAATTACTTTTCCTGAAGCATTTGAGAATAAGTTGTCTAAGTGGTGCCTCATCACCTCCATATTCTAGTATGTATTTCCTACAAACAGGGATATTCTCCTAATAATACAATATGACTGTTAAAGCCAGGGAATTAACATTGGAACATTACTGCCAACTAATCCTCAAGATAGGAGCTCTGGTAGCACAGTGACTAAGGCACTTGACTGCTAACCAGAAGGCTGGTGGTTCAAACCCACCAGCCACTCCTCAGAAGGAAGGTTGGGCAATTTATTTCTGTAGTGATACCACCTTGGAAACCCAAGGAAGGGTGACTATGAGTCGGGGCCGACTTAGCAGCACATAACAACAACAACAACAATCCTCAGATGCTGTGGTAGTTAAAGTTGTGTGTCAACTTGATGCAGCCATGGTTTTGAGTGGATGGGTTGCTGGATGTAGTTATTCCCCGTGATGGAACTGTAATCACCTCATGGTGGAATCTGCTGTCAGCAGCTAGAGAGCTGCCTTTGGGGTGTGGTCTACTCCAAATATAAGGAGAAATTTGGGGAAAGGTCTTTAGCTTTTGGCACATCTGAATCCTGCGTTTGGCCAATTCTTCATAACCAGTGGCCTGACATGTTGCCTGCCAATATTGAAATTGTTCCTGGACTGGAACCAATAGTCTGCCATGTGCCTACTGATCTTAGGATTGTACCAACCTTGGGAACTTGGGATCTTATTTGCCAACCTTGAGTTCATCAGCCTCAGCAGCCAGCAGCTGCTTGAGTTACAAGAAGCCTCCAGCTCCATTGGGCCTGGAATAAAAGAAGTAGAGCTGAAACCAAGGTTGAGGGACCTTTACTCAGCTGCTAGAGCTGGCACTCTGAATTTGGAATTCTAGCCTCCTAAACTGGAAGAAGGAGCTCTGGTAGCATAGTGCCTAAGGCACTTGACTGCTAACCAAAAGCCTGGTGGTTCAAACCCACCAGCCACTCCTCGGAAGGAAAATAGGGCAATCAACTTCCATAATGATACTGCCTCGGAAACCCAAGGAGATGTCGCTATGAGTTGGATCTGACTTGACAGCAGTGAGTTTAGTTTTAAACTATAAGAGAATGAATTCCTGTTTGTTAAAGCCATCCATTTGTAGTATTATAGCAGCACTAGAAAACCAAGACAGATACCATACAAGATTCAACTGTTGTCTCAAGAAATATCCTTGTATAGTAAAAAGTCTCATTTAGAATCACACTGCATTAAATTGTCGTGTCTCTTTAGTCTCCTTCAATCTGGAATAATTCTCAGTTTTCCCTTGACTTTCATGACCCTGATACTTCTGAAGATTACTTACAATTATTTTATAAACATTCCTCTGTTTAAGTTTTGCTGATGTTTTCTTGTGATTAGATTCAGGTTGTCCACCTTGGCAACAATGTCTAAGAACTGATTTGTGTTCTTTTCTTTGCATCCTGGTGATATTAAGTACTTGATTAAGATAATGTCTACAAGGCTTTTCCACTGTTAAAGTCCTCTTTTTTTTCTTTGCGAGGTGCTTTGAGTCTATGTGAATAGCCTGTTGCTGATTCAACTTTCAATTTATTTCTATCAGCCTGATGCCACAGAATTTTTCTTATAATTTGTTACTATGTTTGTTTATTCAGTGCTCAAACTGTCCCAAATTTGATCAGTGGAGCTCTTTCAATCTGGAGTCTGTGTTCTTTGATGTGTTGCCACCATTCTTTGAGTACTTCCTGACTATTTGGCACAAAAATGTTGCAGGTATTTCCACCATGTATTTTCTCTGCTCCAGCCCTCTAATCACCCATTCCTTAAAGGAGCTTAGTTCCTTTTAGTGGAGAATGGCATTTGGAATTCAAAATCTGAGTACTAAGTGTGCTCATTCTTACTGGGGTGCTGCTGTTCCCAGGATCTCTGAGTAGACAGAAGTAGGGAATACACAGACATATTTATATTTATTCATCTATCTATCTATCTAAATTCATTAGTTCACACTGATATTTCCAACCCCAAGCCAAATTATGAAGTTATAAGATTGATTTTCTTCCTTACCCTTTTCATATTTATAACTTTCTTCCAGATATGAAAAACCTGCTTTCCATTATCCTCAATATACATATTATTTGATAAATTATCCTACTTGTAATAACATTCCATCTCCACCTATGCCTTTCACCCTCCTCAGACTCTGACACTAACACTGAGCTGTCCACCTTCCTGCACAGATGCCATCCTCACCCTCTGTGGGCCCAACACCCATGGTGGACTGAAACCAAGTCTACCCAATTGTACAAACTAATACAGACTAGGAAGAAAGGCCTGGTGAACTACTTCCAAAAATTAGCCAACGAAAACCCTATGGATCACAACAGAGTACAGTCCAATACAGTGCTGGAAGATGAGCCCACTAGGTTGGAAGGCATTACACAATGACTGTAACAATGAACTCAAACATATCAGTGACCATGAAGATTATGAACCGGTCGGTTTTTCATTCTGTTATATGTAAAGTTGCCATGAGTTAGAGCAGGCTCAATGGCAACTACCAACAACAACATATATAATATAATAATTGTGGTAGTTAAGGTTATGTTGCACCTTGGCTGGGCCTGGTTTTGAGTGGCTGGGAAGCTGGATGCAGTTATTACCCATGATAAAGCTGGTAATCTACTCCATGGTGGAATCTACTAGAGCAGCTGAGTAGCTGCCTTAGGGATATGTTCTTCTTCCAGTGTACAAGGAGAAGTTTTGAGAAAGGTCTTCAGCTTTGGAGAAAAAGGTCTGCACACTTGGACCCTGCATGTAGTCAAGTCTTCATTTAGCAGACTGCCATGTTTCCGGCTGATCTTGGGACTGTCTCCGGACTTGAACAAATGGCCTACCATGTTGTGTGATAATACTGGGACCGTGCCAAGGGGATCTATGTAGGAGATCCTTGATGGAGAGGGAGAGCAATGTGGAACAAAACTCAAAGTCATTTGGAGAAAAAAAAAAAAGGTGGGGACCAGGTTTGCTGGTCTGATAGAGGCTGGTGGAACCACTGAGACTATGGTCCCTAGCTGCCCTTCAGGTCTGGAACTGAACCCACACCTGTGGTTTCCAGCCAAACAAAAGACAGGCAGATGAGTTGAACATTTACCTCAGGTAGATACACTCCTTGGAGAGAACAATCATGGAGAAAAAAGGGCTGCTTGTGCACAGGGAGACAGCTCAGGGGGCAGGAGTGTATGGAGGGATGGACACTGGGAAGAGGTGGCTATGGGGAGGAGGTGGGAGGGGAACTGTTGCATTGTGGTAAACCGTGGTCAATGACATGAGACGAAATATATGTGAACTTCTGTATGGAAAGTGAATTTTCTCTGTAAATCTTCACCCAAATCACAATTAAAAAAAAAAAGTAATAAAAAAAATATATTGGGACCATGCCATTTTATTTGTCGACCTTGGGCTTGTTAGCCTCAGCAGCCAGCAGCTGCCTGAGTGAAGAGACATTTCTAGCTCCAGTGGGCTGGGAGCAAGAGGCAGAGCTGAAGCCCAAGGTTGAGGGGCTTTCACCCAGCCCCCAAGGCTTAGCACTTGGAACTCGGACTTCTGACCTCCAAAACTGTAAGAGAATAAACTCCTGTTTGTTAAAGCCACCCATTTGTGGTATTTTCTGTTACAGCAGCATGAAGTAACCAAACCAATAATAATGCTCATCCCAATAGATCTTGGGATATGCTGCCAAGTGTGTCATTGATCAGTGCATTCCTGTCCCATCTTCTAGAATCTAAATCTTTCAGGCTCCAGTGAAACTTGATTCTATGTACTCTGTCCTCCTTTACCATCTACCTCCCTCATATTCAAGGAGCAAGAAACTAACCAAAAAACCAAACTCACTGCAGTCGAGTCGGATCCGACTCATAGTGACCCCTCCTTGGGTTTCTGAGGCAGTATCACTATAGAAGGAGATTGCCCAAACGTCCTACATAAACTAATTTTCTGCTTATACACAATAGGGATGAGGCTGACATGATTTTAGCAATCTATTTTTCTGGAAAAGTTCAGAACCATATGTATTAGAACTCTTTGTTACTGCATTAGTAGAAATATTCCTGGGCATAAAATATCCTTGAATACTTACTTCCTGACCTTCATGTTCAGTCACTACAACTGTAGTTGACCAAAATTTGTTGAACATATTATAAGTTCAAGCCATGGATAAAATAGTTTCAGTCTCTGTGGCCATAGTTCTACTATCTTGTAGGAGGCAGGAGAGGATGGACACTGAGAAAATGGGAACCTGAGACAGAGAAAAGAAAGTAGCAAAAGAAAAGTCCAGGCACAATGAGACAGGGTGGGTCAAAGCAAGGAAAGAAACCATAGAAGAAGTTAGGAGACCATGGAAAATGCCATTGGAGGGGGTATATGTTAGTCAAGACTCTTTGGGATATAAGTGATAGAATGCCAACTCAAAGATGTTTTAAGTCAAATAAAAATTCTGACTTACTTTCTTTAAAAGCCCATCATCAGGACTTGGTTTCTCTTCATGTCTGAGCTTAACCCACTTTATGTTGTTGTTTTTGTTGCTAGCTGTCATCATGTCAGCCCCTGACTCAAGGCAAACCCAAGCACAACAAAATAAAATGTTACTCAATCCTACACCATCCCCACAATAAATGGCAGATCAGGCCTTTCTGAGCTATAGGATTTTTATTGGTTGATTTTCAGAAGTAGACCTTTCTTCCTCGTCCTTCTTAGTCTGGAATCTCCACTGACCTGTGTTCAGCATCACTGCAACACACAAGCCTCCACTGACAGATAGATGGTGACTGTGCATGAGGTGCGTCGGCCAGGAGTCGAACCCTAGTCTTCCTCATGGATGACGAGAACTCTACTACTGAGCTACCAGTTGGCTCCATTCTATATTCTGTGATGACTAATATGGTCCAAGCTTACTTACTAATACGGCCCATGTCAGCTGTCGAGTGACTGCCAACTCACAGAGGCCTTCTGTAAGCAGACAAAACACTGCCCCGTCCTGCACTGTTCTCACAATGGTTGCTATGTATGAGCCCACAGTCACAGCCAATTTGTCAATCCATCTCATTGAGGGTTTTATCACTGACACTCCACTTTACCAAGCATGATGTCCTTCTCCAGGGCAGAACCCTCCTGATAACATGTCCAAAGTACATGAGAGAAAGTCTTGTTGTCCTCACTTCCAAGGAGCAGTCCAGCTGTACTTCTTTCAAGATACATTTGTTTGTTCTTCTGGTAGTCCATGGTATATTAAATATTCTTCACCAATGCCATCATGCAAGCACATCAATTCTTCTTCAGTGTTTCTTATTCCCTAAAATAAAGTTTTCCTTATTCCTCCTGTTAGTTCTAGGAAGAGTCCTGGGGCTGCTTTTCATTGGGCTGCCTATTTCCTTAATTATCTCTGAACCAACCACTTTAGCTGAAAGGATGGATTATGCAGATTTACTGGGGCCTGTGCTCACCCTTGGAGAGAGAAGTTGGAATCAGCCCCAACAAAACTATAATGACTGAGATGAGGAAGAGGTGGTTTCCCAAAGGAAAATTGCTATTTCCATTAAGAAGTGGAATTAAATGCTGGGCCAAACCAACAAATTGCCAGTTAGGGCATTTGAGTTGGTTTTGAAGCCTATATGGGATATGAATAGGGGATATAGGTGCAGGGGGCATGGCAAACTAAACCAAGCTGGTTGCCATCAAGTTGTTTTCAACTCATGGAGACCCCATGTCTGTCAGTGTAGAACTATCAGGTTTTCAATGGCTGATTTTTAGGAAGTAGATTGCCAGGCTTTTCTTCCAAGGTGCCTCTGGGTGGACTCAAACCTCTTTTGGTTAGCAGCTGAGCACATTAATCATATAACCACCTAGGGACTTCAGGGAACATTAAAGGCCCTGAGAAAGACTGGTTTCAGGGATAGCCATCTTTTGCTCATAGAAGAGATAGCAGGTGGGTCATTCTGGCCCCTGCAAGCTAAGTTTAACTTTCAGAGTTACATGAAATGTATATCTAACTGTGTAAGTGGTCTGACTACAAGGAACATGACCAACTTAATGTCTGCTGTAAGCTCTGGATAACATTTTTCATAAGCATAAGCTATTGAGATTCAGAAAAAGCTCTCCTGTTTGTAAAACCCAACTGAGAGGGAATTTTCACTAATTATCAATATAAAAGGCACTTACACATTTTATGTTTAAACTTATTTTCTCACACACACACACACACAAAATTAAAAGATGCAACTACGGGTCTCTCCTCATCGGGACCAAAGAAGAGTGAGGAAAATCAAAGACACATGGAAACAATTAGTCCAAGGCATTAGTGGAACACGCAAACCTCAGCCTACATGACACTGAGACCAGAAGAACTAGATGGTGTCTGGCTACCAATGCCAATCATTTGGAAGGGGATCAGAATTAGAGATCTTGGATGGAGTGGGAGGAAAAACATGTAACAAAATTCAAAAACATGAAAAAAACCAGGATTACTAGTTGGATAGAAACTGATGAAACCCCCAGGACTGGGGCCCTAGTCACCCTTTGGGCCTAGATTTGGACTTGTTTCCATGGCTTAACTCTCAGCCAAACAACAGACAGGACTATGAGTTGAACAACACCAGGGAAATGCACTCCTTAGAACATTCAATTATGGGAGATCAGAAGGACAGCATTTGTACAGAGAGAAAGCTAGGGAAGCAGGTATGCCTAGACAAGAAGGACACAGGGAAAGGATGATCACAGGGAAGAAGTGGTAGAGAGCTGTTACACTGTAGGGATTAAAATCAGTGTCATGAAATAAAATGTGCATGGACTGTTGAATGTAAAACAAATCTGCTTTGTAAAATTGAACCCAAATCACAATAACTCACTCACTGCCATCAAGTCGGTTCCGACTCATTGCGACCCCTCCTTGGGTTTCTGAAGAGGTATCACTATAGAAATAGATTGCCCAATCTTCCTTTCAAGGAGTGGCTGGTGGGTTTGAACCACCAGACTTCTGGTTAGCACTCAAATCCCTTAGGCACTACACTGAGGGGTTGGCAGTAGTAGCTGGACACCATCCTGTTTCTCTGATCTCAAGATCATATAGCCTGAGGTTTGCATGGTCCACTAGTCCCTTGGACTAATTGTTTCTAGGTGTCCTTTGTTTTCTTCATTCTTCTTTGCTTCAGATGAGGAGAGACAAATTTTTGCATCTAGATGGCCACTTGCACAATTTTTTTAAAAAAATCTTTTTATTGTGATTGTGTAAATCACAAAAAGTTAAAAAAAAATTCTGCAAGTGGTATTGTGTAAATTACATTAAAAAGTTTAAAAATACAAAGTCTGTAAGTGGCCATCAAGATGCAACAATTGTTTCTTCTCATCCAGAGCAAAGAAGAATGAAGAAACAAAAGACACATGGAAACAGTTAGTCCAAGGGACTAGCGGACCATGCAAACCTCAGGCTATATGACCATGAGACCAGAAGAACTAGATGGTGCCCAGCTATAACTGTCAACCCCTTGGAAAGGAATCAGTGCAGGAGATCCCAGATAGAGGGGGAGAACAATGTGGAACAAAACTCAAAATCATAAAGACCAGGTTTACTGGTCTGATAGAGCCTGATGAAACCCCCAAGACTATGGCCTCAAGTTACCCTTCAGGCCTGGAATTGAACTCACTCCAGTGGCTTCCAACCAAACAGCAGATAGCCATATAGAGTGAACATTTACACCAGGTAGATAAACTTCTTAGAACGATCAATCAAGGGAGAATAGAATGGCAGTGTTTGCACAGGGAGATAGCTCAAAAAATACAAAACAAAAACCTCACTGCTGTCTGTTGAGTTGATCCCAACTCATAGCAACCCCCCCTTGAGTTTTCCAAGGCTGTATCTCTACAGAGGTAGATTGCCCAGTCTTCCTTCCGAGGAGTGGCTGGTGGGTTTGAACTCCAGCCTTCTGGTTAGCAGTGAAATGCCTTAGGCATTACACCACCAGAGCTCTCACAGGGGGCAGGAATGCATAGCAAAGAAGAACACAGGGAAGAGTAAGAATAGTGGGGAAATTCAGTCAATGTCATGAAACAAAACGTGTATAAACTGCTATATGGAAAATGAATTTGCTCTGTAAAGTTTCACCCAAATCACAATGAAAAATTTTAAAAAATAAATAAAACCCACAAATCCATATTGCTAATCCAAAATATTCTTATAAATAGCATAAATTAAATTTCATATTGATTCTTTATCATTATTAGAAGTAACAATAATTTTTTAAAATGTGGAAAATACAGAAGAGTAGAAAGAAGAGGAAAGAAAAACAATTTCCCAGTATCACCATCAAACACAAGGACAAGTACTATTTTGGTAGGAACCTGACGCTTTCAGATGACATACTCAAGATCACTCAGTTGGTAAATGACAGACTAGGATATAAACACAGAACCCATGGTCCTTGCACACTGTGGTAGTGGTCACTGATATCTCTTGTTATCAATTTTCTTAATATAGAAAATGAGGTAGCTTCATTTCTTTTCTGCTTACTGAAAGGATACACACTATTGAAAAAATAAAATAATTACCTAGGCCCTCCACACAATCATAAATAGTGTTTGCTGCTATATTTTTAGGAGAAATATTTCTAGGTGTGTCTATACATTACGTATATAAAGAGAGAGACGGATGTTATAGAGTTTCTGTTCTGAATACTTTTCATGTCCAGATATCGTTTAGATAAATTCCCAAAAGGAGAGCTTGTAGGTTGATAATTTTTTAATTGTTGACACATATTGCTGATATATATTGTTAATACCTAGAAGCAGCAGTCAAGAAATCAAACAATGTATTTTACTGGGCAAGTCTGCTGCAAAAAAAAACTCTTAAAAATGTTAAAAAGCAAAAATGTCACTTTAATTATTAAAATGTGCCTCACCCAAGCCGTTGTATTTTCAAATGCCTCATATACATGCAAAACCTAGGCAACTGGAAAAGGAAGACCAAAGAAAAACTGACACATTTGAATTATGGTGCTGGCAAGGAATTTGAATATACCATGAACCACCCAGAGGTATACCATGAACTACCAGAACAACAAATAAATCTGTCTTGGAAGAAGTACAGTGTTTTGGTTACCTAGTGCCTCTCTGACAGGAATATACTACAGATGGGATGACCTTAACAAACAGGAGTTTATTCTTTTACAGTTTGGAGGCTTTAGGTCCAAGTTCAAAGTACCAGGCTCTAGGGGTTGGGTGAAAGCCCCTCAACCTTGGGCTTCAGCTCTGCCTCTTGCTCTCGGTCCACTGAAGCTGGAGGCATCTCTTCACTCAGACAGCTGCTAGCTGCTGAGTCTGACAAGCCCATGATTGACAAGTAAAAAAGCATAGTCCCAATGTTACCAAACCACATGACAGGCCATTAATTTAAGTTCATTGTAAGTCCCAAGGTTGGCAGAGCATGGCAGGCTGCTGTACAATAACACAGCTACATGCAGAGTCCAAGCATGCCATAAGCTAGAGATTATCCCCAAGGCTTTTCCTTATATACAGGAAGCAGACCACATCCCAAAGACAGCTACTCAGCTGCTTGTGGTAGATCCCACCATGGAGTTGATTGCCATTCTCATCATGGGGAATAATTACCAGCAGCCCAGCCACTCAACCAGGCCCAGCCAAGTTGACATACAAATTTAACTACCACATACAGCCAGAAAGTTCCTTAGAAGCAAGGATGGTGAGACTTTGTTGCATGAACTTTGGACATGCAATCAAGAGGGATCACTCCCTGGGGAAGGACATCATTCTGCCTCGGAAACCCAAGGAGGGGTCACTATGAGTCAGGTCCCACTCGATGGCACATAACAACAACAACAACTAACAACACACAATATCACATACTGTTAAACTATCTAAACAAAGTTTGTTCCAATATAAACTCTTATTAAAAGTGTGTAAGACTATGCATTTCTCAACACACTCACCAACGTTGAGTTTTGAAATCTTTTTAATCTTGACCATTCTGATAGTAAGAAAAAATACCAAGTTTTATTTCCATTTCTTTGAAACTAGTAAAATTGAATGTCTTTTTAGTCATCTGTGTTTCTTTTTATGTGAATTGACTAAACAGTCAATTTAACCCTTTAAACACGTCCTTTAACCATTTTTTCTGTTGAGATAGCCATATTTTGCTCACTGATTTATAAGAGATTTTTTTTTAGTTTGAAATTTTGAAAATTTTTCTTAGTAGATTTGGCATTTAGTAACCTATCCTAAGCTACATTTTCCTATAAATCCTGACATACTATTCCTTTGCCTGTAAGTATCAAATCAAGAAGAAATTTCCATCAACAACTTGGTCAATTTAGCTCTACTTTTCAGTACAACATTTTGTTTCTGAGCCTCTCTAAGAATAACAGACTATTAGGGATCTATTCTGGTTACCTAGTGCTGCTCTGACAAGAATATACCACAAATGAGATGGCTTGAACAACAGGAGTTTATTCTCTTACAGTGTGGAGGCTTTAGGTCCAGCTTCAGAGTGCCAGGCTCTAGGAGCTGAGTGAAAGCCCCTCAATCTTGGGCTTCAGCTCTGCCTCCTGCTCCCGGCCCACTGGAGCTAGAGGCTTTTCTTCACTCAGACAGCTGCTGGCTGCTGAGGCTGACAAGCCCAAGGTTGACAAATAAAAGGGCACAGTCCCGATGTTACCAAACCACATGGCAGGCCACTAACTTAAGTCCATTGTAAGTCCCAAGGTCAGCAGAGCACAGCAGGCTGCTGAACAATGACACGGCTACATGCAGGGTTCAAGGTGCCATAAACTAGAGACTATCCCCAAGGCTTCTCCTTATATACAGGAAGCAGACCACATCCCAAAGGCAGCTACTCAGCTGCTTGTGGTAGATCCCACCATGGAGTTGATTGCCAGTCTCATCATGGGCAATAACTACCACCAGATGCCCAGCCACTCAACCAGGCCCAGCCAAGTTGACACACAAACATAACTACCACAGGGTCTTAGAGGTCAGGGGTGTCTAATGGTCTCTAATGTACACAGCCCTGGACAGTAGACTAGACTCATAAGCTCAACCAGCTGTGTTCCTTTGAGCTCTGGTCATGCCTACAATTTCTGACCATAAGCTACTTCCTTTCCCTGTCCTGTCCTACCATACTCTCACCCACCCCCAATCTGCCCCACACAGAAGAAGGCAAATAATATTGGTTATCCTGTGATAGAATCCAAGTGCATGTCAAAAGCTCTCTACTTCACATTTTTCTCCTATTTAATACTGTTATAATCATAAAAGCCCAAATGTGTAGTTTACAAAATACTTACTTTAATGAATTTATAGTCATATGGAAGAATAAAGAAAAAATATAGTTGAAGAGGAGTTCTTGGGTGATGCCAAAGTTTAACACTCTTAGCTGCTAACTGAAAGAAGGTTGGATGTTCAAGTCCACCCAGACATGTATCAGAAGAAAGGCCTGGAAATCTACTTCTGAAAAGTTAGCCATTGAAAACCTTGCTAATCACAGTTCTACTCTGACACACATGAGATCACCATGAGTCAGAATTGACTCTACAGCAACTGTGTGTGGTAGTGGCAGTAGATAGATGAAGGACTGATTTATCCCTCCTCTGTCTCATATCAACAAGATCAGAAAATGCCTTGGAGCTCAACAGGAGAGGTCAGAGACACCAAGGAACAGCTTTCTAAAAGTCCTGTTCTAAGATCATAAGGAATGTTGGTTTTCCAAAATCATTCTTGAGGAATGCTGGAGTGACCAATGTGTTCTGAAGAAAAAATTACATCATGCACAACCTCCACCTTCAGTAAATGAAGATGCTTCATGTTGTGGTTTGAGTTGTGTCCCCCCAAAAAATATGTGTCAACTTGGCTAGGTCATGCTTCTCAGTATTATGTAATTATCCTCCATTTTGTAATCTGATATAATTATCCTATGTATTGTAAATCCTCACCTCTATCAAAGCTACCAGCCACTCCTTGGAAGAAAGACTGGGCTATCTACTTCCATAGAGATACTGCCTCGGAAATCCAAGGAGGGGTCACTATGAGTTGGAGTCAACTCAATGGTAGTGAGTTTATGATGTTAATGAGGCAGGATACAATCTATAGGATTAGGTTGTATCTGGAGTCAATCTCTTTTGAGATATAAAAGAGATTAAACAAGTGAGCAGAAATCAGAAAGACCTCAGTACCACCAAGAAAGGTGGGCTAGGAGTGGAGTGCATCCTTTGGACTTAGTTTCCCTGCACTGAGAACCTCCTAGAACCAGAAGACTGATGCCAAAACACATGGAGATATCCAAGGTACATCAAGTCCACAGATGTTGAAAGAAAAAAAGGACCTTCCTATAAAGCCAAAAGACAGAGAAAGTCTTCCCTTACAGCCAGCAATCTGAATTCAAAATTCTAGCCTCCTGGAAGAATAAATTTATTCTCCTAGAAGAATAAATTTCTAAAGAATAAAACCAAAAACCAAACTCACTGCCATTGAGTCAATTCTGACTCATAGTGACCCCCACTGGGCTTCCAAGGTGGTAAATATTTATAGAAGTAGATTGCCCAGTCTTCCTTCCATGGAGTGGCTGGTGGGTTTGAACCACTAACCTTCTGGTTAGCAGTCAAATGCCTTAGGCGGTAGTACCAGAGCTACTTTTCTGAAGAATAGAGGGAATAAATTTCTGTTTGTTAAAGCCATCCACTCGTGGTATTTCTGTTATAGCAGCACTACATAACTAACATACCTCATAAATGAAAAATAGAGCTAACTAACCTAGGAAAAAACTTTATCCAAACTGAGAACAGGATTGAAGGGTCTGAGGTTTAATGAACGTAGGGTCCTAGAGGAGCATTGATTAAGCAAGAAAGAAAATGACTAATACATTCAGTACTTGATAGTATTTACTTTCTTATAAATCACATATGGCTTCAATCTTCTCATCTCTTTCCTTTTCTATCCAGGATGAAAATAAAGTCATGAGTTATAGTATTTGATGAAGAAATGTTATTTTAACCACTAGATGACATTGAAATTGGAAATCACTTAGGATGTAAGAGGAACACATATAGAACTCTTGCTATTTTCCAATTTTAATTTTAAAAAAATGTACTTTAAAACTTTAAAATGTAACACATTTCATGTAAAAATTTCAGATAAATACACATATTACATACTAAGGATAAGTCTCCTTGTATCACTCATCTATTGCATACATTACAAACCTCTGCAAAACTGAGTTGCTTGAAACAATAGCACTCATTCATTTTGCCTGTTAATGTACAATTGGAACAAGACTTGAGAGGGATGGCTCACCCCTGCTGCACATCGTATCACCCAAGGCAACTTGGCTGAAGTTGGAGGATCTACTTTCAAGATTTTTTAGTAACCAGCAGGCAAGCTGTTTAAAATTACAGTAAATTTAAAGCTACAGTTTTCCTGAGGAAGTATATTGTAAGGCTATTTTTTAAATTAAGTAAGGGTTGTAAATGAAGAAAGAGAATGCCCTTCTCTCCCTGCTAAAGTACACTTTTCAAAACATTAAAAACATGGTTCTCATACAAATATTACCACATCAAAGATTTCTTCAACTGATTAATTAAGTATGTTAAGTAAGATGGTAAAATTGTTTAAAAGGATAATTTGAAAATCAGTGATAAAATCAAGAATGTTCAAATGAATTTGCTAATAGGTGCAAATGAGTTACTATCCAATAAAACAATGAAATGTAATGTTTGGGGTTATAATTTCTACGAATGGAAATCCATTGCTATCTGGTCTGAACAATATTCAGTTTTGGGAAAATTACTTCCATTCTTTAGCCTCAGTCCATGTACAGATGGAGTTTTCCCAACACCATCACTATTGTCCAGGGATGCGTATATGAATGATAGGATCAGAGACACTGGTGCAACCCAACTGGAGCTCAAAAGACACAGTAAGACTTTGCAGGAACTTTTGTGACAGCCACCACTTTACTACCTGCCTTTGAATATAAAATGCTTCAAACTGCCACCACACAAAGCATGAAAATGACAGAGCTTAGAAGAATAGAGATAAGCAATAGAGGGCAATGGCTTTCTAGAGACTGCAACTGAGCCCCTGCATCAACCCTGCTTCCTGCCTGATTACAGAACTAATCCTAGACTTTTCAGTAATGTTAACCAATATACTGCCCTTCTTTTGTTTAAAATAGATAAATTGATTCCAAATGATGTCTCACAATACAAGAGGGTTCTGGAGCCCTGGCTTCTTCTATGCTAGCCCACTAACCATAGATCGACTTCTCAGTGCCTCAGTTTCCCCTTACATGAAAGGAATAAACAATATTATTGTAAAAGATATTATTGTAAAGATTAAATTCATATAAATACAACACACTTCTATAATACTGAGGTAAAAGAAACTTCACTTAACAATTTTTCTAAATTATATCTGTCTCTAAGCCCTCATTACTAGTATGGGACAACTCCCCAAATCAATCATTATTGGAAGCTCCTTTTCCCTCTTTAGTGTGGTAAAATCTGTCCAAATAGGAAAGACTGTGTGGTCTTCTATATCATGGTTGCTATTGAGATGTTCATTGCCCAAGCCCATGTGGTTCATTCAAAGGCAGGAAGCTCCACAGCCTCTTTGCCATTTGTAGACTCTGGAAAATTTTATGCAGCTGCTGAGACCATGATGTTTAATGTTCTGTGTTCCCAGTAAACACATCAGCTAAGCCCAGCAGAAGTCCTACTCCTCCTAGAACATTTAAGCATAGGTCATTGAAACTTGTGAATTCTTCTACACATTTTCCCTCCAGACCCTGGAGCCACTGACAGCCTTGGGTAACTCCTGTCATTCAACCCAGTGACTGTCATATCTAGTCATATCTAGAGATTTTAACTCCTTCCTCTAAGGAATATTCAGCTAAATTCACCTCCCACATAAGAGCCTAAGTTTTCTAACAGATACCTCAGATGTTCGTTTTGGATTAGGAAATCTTCAAAGAAAAAAAAAACCAAAACAATTAACGTTCTGTGGTAGGCAGCTTCTGAGAAGACTCCCAATGATCCCCACCTCCTGGAATTCATGCCCTGTGTAATCTCCACCCCAGAGTATGGGCTGTACCTAGTGACTTGCTTCTAGAAAACAGAATACAGCGAAAGTGATAGAATGTCATGTCTGAAATGAGTTTATAAAATGACGGTGACTTCTGTTTATTCTCTCTCTCTCTCTCTCTCTCTCTCCCCCTCACTGCTCTGTGGAAAGCAAACTGCCATACTGGAGTCTTCCAACAGAGAAGCCCATGTGGCAAGGAACTGTTTATCTGGGACAACAGCCAGTGAGAATCGAAGGCTGCCAAAAGCCATGAGAGTGAGCTTGGAAACAGATGGATCCTCCCCAAGACATGCCTTCAGATGACTACAACCTTGAGTGCAGACTTGTAAGAGACTCTGGGCCAGTTAAACAACCGACCTCTAACTCACAGACTGTGAGATAATAAATGCTTCTTGTTTGAAGCCACTAAGATTTGGAATAAATTGTCATGCAGCAATAGATAATATAGAAACTTTTAAGACCAGAATCCCAGAATTTCCTAGAAAAGAGATCCTCCTCAGATCTCTTCTCACAGGAAGTAGGAAACAGCAATAAATAGCTTGGTAAATTATCTTAGGACAAATGCACATTACCTGAAGCACTGTAAGTGGGTAGAACAGGATTCCCTACAGAGGGAAGTTACCACCTGTTATGGTCTGAACTATGTCCCTGTAAAAATATGTTAAAGTCCTAACCCCTGCACCAGTAAATGTGAGTCATTTAGGGAAATAAATAGAGTTTTTCTTTGCAAATGTTATCAGCTAAGTTAATGAGAAGTGTGGGTCCTAATCCTAAGCACTGAGTGGCATTTCATGAAAAAGAAAAACAGCCACCTAAATAGTTACACACAGGGAGTAGACAACATGCGAGCATCCATCCACAAGTCAAGGAACAACAAGAAACTCCCAGGAGTACCTGAAGGAAACCAGGAAGGATCTTCCCCTAGTGTCGAGAGAGAGAGAGAGAGAGAGAGAGAGAGAGAGAGAGAGAGAGATCATAGCCCTGCTGATACCCTAAGTTCATACTTCTTGCCTCCAGAACTGAGAAAATTTTTGTTTTCTGGATATGGGAACAAAGGAACACTGTGGTAGTTAAAAGCATTCAGCTGCTATCCAAAATGTTGGCTGTTTGAACCCACCAGCCTATGGGGCAGTTCTACTCAGTCCGAAAGTATCACTATGAGACAGAATCAACTCGATGACAGTGGGTTTTATATGGGCTCAAACTGACCACAGAGACTGGATAGGAACCTTTGGAGGCAGTGAGTTTATGTTAATGGAGGAGGAACAACTCAGAAAAGGAGGGTTAAGAATGGTTGCACAACTTGAAGAATGAAATCAATGTCACTGAATTGTACATGTAGAAACTATTGAATGGATTATGATTTTTTGTGTATATTCCCAACAACACCAACAATATAATAAACAAAATGAAATTTAAAGAAATGAATAAATAAACCCTAGCAGAAATCCTGCCTTTACGAAGATGAGCCCCTTGTATAGGACCTGACACCAGCAAGTCACTTGTGATCTACAAAGTTCTGCTATGGAACCCCTGTGCCCTCTCAATCCTGATGTGTCAGCCCAGGAAGGGCAAAGGGGAAAATGGACACACATCTCCTCCCTGACCCTCAAGCCAGCAGACACCTGTCCCTACCCTGGACCTACGAGATCCCTCTATATTGGCCATCCTATTTTCCAACTCCATCCTTTCATCCTATCTATTTATAGCTTGGTACAATTTTCTATTTATTCCACACATAACCCAGATTATATGAAGGTCCAGATTTACCCATTGGTGATCTCGACCAATTTCACAGCCTTCAGTCATGTTTTCTCTACTTTTGTTAATGGACAGGTTATCACTCACAGGACTTCTGCATACAGCCACTTTTGGCTTAACATCAACCTAAACATAGAACTTTGTCTCCTCTTCAAGTTTCCCCAAAAGAATCCACTTTCACAGGAGCACCAGTGAGCAAAGTGGTCTTTATTAAAGATACCGCTAGGGTGACAAAGAGGGAGAGAGATAAGATGACCAAAAATGTAAAGTGCTCTCTTAGTGAATATTTTCTTTCAAATTATTTCTTGGGCTACTCTGCCATGGGGGCTCTCAACTCCCCTCACTCTGCACCTGCAGGGCCTCACCCTGTTTGTTGCTCTCTCTCTTAGTGTCTCTCCTTCCCCCAACAAAGTGGATTTGCCCATTATAATACAGAAAAGGTCTGCTCTCCCAAGAGTTCCTATTCTAAGCTGCACATACATTTAACATTATGTGTACAGATTTGACACATGGGTATGGCTTTCTTTTATCATAATCAAAAGTCTTAAGAGAGTAATTGCAGTTACACTTAGTAATTTCTTTTGTTTGCTTTCAGTCATACTTGTAGTTACTTCCTCCTTGAAGATTTCCAAATTTTTCACTTCTACTTTCTAACTTTTTGACACAATCCCTTTTGGCCTGAAAAGATTTTTTAAATGTAATTACTGGCTCATTATTTGATAATGTACTCTGTTTACCTATTCTTCTATCTATCTATCAACCTACCTACTATCTATTGATCTATCATCTACCTTCCCACGTGTTATGCATTGAATATGTCCCCCCCAAAAAAATATGTGTTGGAATCCTATCCCCTATATATGTTGATGTAATCTAATGTAATGTAATACCTTATAGCTAGTGCAATGTAATGTAATGACCTTCTATAATGTAATCAAATTTCATAATGCAGTGTAATGCAATGTAATCAATCAGTTAATCAGTTGCAGTTATGCCAATGTGAGATGGATCCTAAATATAAATTTCTGAGTTATCTAAAGAGCATCAAAGACACAGAGAGAAACATGGGGGGAATAGAGACACCATATAAAGATTGTCTGCAAGTCAAGAAACCAAGGAACTCCAGGAGTTATCAACAATGAAAATTCTCCCCTGGAGCTCAATGGCACCTAACAGCAACATTGTACTGCAATAGAATATTTTTTTCCAATTGTGAAAATAACAAACTTATTGCTATATATATTTTGTTGTTTGTTGTCGTTAGGTACCACTGAATCAGTTCTGACTCACAGTGACAATACATACAATAGAACAGAAAACTGCCTGGTCCTGTGCCATCATAACAATTGCTGCTATGTATGAGTCCATCATTGCAGCCACTATGTCAATCCATCTCATTGAGGGTCTTCCTCCTTTTCAGTGACCCTCCATTTTACCAAGCACAATGTCCTTCTCCAGGAACTGGTCCCTTCTGATTACATGACCAAAGTAGGAGAGATGAAGTCTCACACCCTTGCTTCTAAGGAGAATTCTGGCTGTACTTCTTCCAAGACAGATTTGCTCATTCTTCTGGCAGTATATGATATATTCAAAATTCTTCTCCAACACCATAATTCAAAGGCATCATTCTTCTTCAGTCTTCCTTATTCATTGTCCAGCTTTCATATCATATGAGGCTATCAAAAATACCATGGCTTGGGTCAGGCACACCTTAGTCTTCAAAGTGACATCTTTGCTCTTTAACACATTAAAGAGGTCTTTTCCAGAAGATTTGGCCAACGTGATAGTGTCTGATTTCTTCACTGCTGCTTCCATGGGCATTGACTGGATCCAAGTAAAGTGAAATCCTTACGACTTCAATCTTTTCTCCTTTTATCATGGTGTTGCTTATTGGCTCATTTGTGATGATTTTTTGTTTTCTTTATGTTGAGATAATCCATCCTGAAGACTGTAGTCTTTGATCTTCATCAGTAAGTCCTTCAAGTCTTCTTCACTTTCAACAGGCAAGATTTTGTCTTCTGTATAAGGCAGGTTAATTGGTCTTCCTCCAATCCTGATGCTGCATTCTTCTTTATATAGGCTAGCTTCCAGAATTATTTGTGCAGCATAGAGATTGAATAAGTATGATGGAAGGATACAACGCTGATACACATATTTCCTGATTTTAAACCATGAAGTTTGTTCTGTTTGAACAATTAATTGCCTCTTGGTCTATGTACAGGCTCCTCATGGGCATAATTTAGTGTTCTGGAATTCCCATTCTTAGCAATATTACCCATAATTTGCTATGATCCACAGAGTCGAATGCCTTTATATACTCAATAAAACACAGGTAAACATCTTTCTGGAATTCTCTGCTTTCAGCTACTATTCATCTGACATCAGTGATGATAGTTCTTGTTCCACATCCTCTTCTGAATCTGACTTGAGTTTCTGGCATTTCCCTGTTGATGTATTGCTACAACCAATTTTTAATAATCTTAAGAAAACTTTTACTTGTGTTTGATATTAATGATATTTTTTTACAAACCCCACATTCCATTGGATCACATTTCTTTTGGAATGGGCATAAATATGGATCTCTTCCAGGTAGTTGGACAGGTAGCTGTCTTCCGAATTTCTTGGCTTAGACTATTGAGTGCTTTCAGCATTGCATCTGTTTGTTGAAACATCTCAATTGGTGTTCTGTCATTTCCTGTAGCCTTGTCTTTCTCTGATGCCTTTAGTGCAGCTTGGACTTCTTCCTTCAGCACCATCAGTTGGTCATATGTTACCTTCTGAAATAGTTGGCTATTGACTAATTCTTTTCTGGTACAGTGACTATGTATTCCTTCCATGTTCTTTGAATGCTGACTGTGTTGTTCAATATTTTGCCAACAGAATCCTTCAACATTGCAACTCAAGGCTTGAATTTTTTCTTCAGTTTTTGATGCTTGAGAAATGCCAAGCATGTTGTTCCCTTTTGTTTTTCTAACTCCAGGCCTTTACATATTTCCTTATAATACTTTACTTTGTGTTCTGAAGCCGCCATTTGAAATCTTCTGTTCACTTCTCTTACTTCATCATTTTTTTTCCATTCATTTTAGCTATTCTATGTTCAAGAGTAAGTTTCAGAGTCTCTTCTGATGTCCTTTTTTGTTGATGTTGTTCTTTTCTGTCTTTTTGATGACCTTTTGCTTCCTTCATGGATAATGCCCTTCATGTCATCTCACAACTTATCTGGTCTTCAGTCATTTAGTGTTTAATGACTCAAATCTATTCTTGAGATGGTCTCTAAATTCAGGGAGGATATACTCAAGGTTGTACTCTGGCTCTCTGCATGTAGTTACTTATTCATCCTTATAGTAATCTTATGAGTAGGAACTCTTAATATCCTTAATTTGCAACTGAGGAAATTGAGGCTCAGGGAGGTTAAGTAAGTGTGTCTAAGATCACACTGCTAATAAGGAATGCAGAGAAATGTTTTGCAAATCATGGAAAACTAAATATTGTCTACCATACCCTTCTTAGTAATCTGATTCTATGGAGTCTCTGAACTTTCATTGTCTGAACTACTTGAATAGTAATACAAATGATTCTTATCCATAGATATGGAGATGGATTTTGTCTAATGAAAGGTCCATTAATTTCTCTCTCCCATTTGGAAGAAGCCAGTTTTGCATCTAGTAAGCACATTCATTTTCCATTCATGATGACCTATATATGGCTGCCTTTAGAGTCTCCTATGAACATCTTAGTAGTCTTTTCATTAATTAATAATTTAATTAAAATCTTTGACACTTATATTTATATGAAAGTCATAATTTACCTTTGTTTTAAGAGAAAAAAATTACCCTTTTATAAAAAAAAGCGGAGATTTAAACTCTTAACCCAGCTACTAAACCTAGGCTCTTAACAAATACATGTTGTATGCCATGTTTTTGTGTTCACATATTTTAGCTCTTGTAACAACTTATGCATCACTACTTAAATCTAGAATTTCCCTTTTTTTTTTTGGAATTCTCATGAGTTTCAAATCCCTTCTCTTTTTTAAGCACTGTTTTTGGGATAGTATTTGAGGGTTTGCACAGAGAGGCTGCACTCTCTATCATCCATACATCCATATGGTTAGTTCCAATGAAACTGGAATCTGCAAAAAGAAAAAAAAAAAAAAAAGATTTAATCAATGTATCTACTGAAACGGAACTCCCTACTTGGGTCAGAATCCATCTGGGTGTCATTATTATCTGTTCCTGCCGCCTTCCCATCCCTATCGTCACATTTGTGAAGTTTAACATGCTCAGGATACAGTTTGTTCATTGAAATCAGTCACTAATGATTTTAAAGCTGCTCCAAATCATAGGAAAAAACAAAAACCAGAAACAATTGCCACTGAGTTGCCTCTGACTCATGGAAACTCCACATGTGTCAGAGGAGAACTGTGTTCCATATGGTTTTCAATGGCTGTGATCTTTCATGGAAGTCCCTCCAAAAGGTTGGCAGTTCGAACCTCCCCAGCAGCACCTTGGAAGAAAGGCCTGGCAATCTGCTTATGTATAGATTGCCAAAAAGCAAACTCACTGCCATTGAGTCAATTCCAACTCATAGTGACTGCCTTTGGGTTTCTGAGGCGGTAAATCTTTATGGAAGTGGATTGCCCAGTCTTCCTTCTGTGGAGTGGCTGGTGGGGCACTATACCACCAGAGAACCCTACAGAGCAGTTCTACAATGTAACACATGTGGTTGCCATGAGTTAGAATCAACTTGACAGTAATGGATTTTTGTTTGGTTTTTGACCTTTTGGAAATAGATTGTCCAGCTTTTCTTCTGAGTGTTTAATCATTTGAGCCACCCAGGAACTCCATAACCATAAGTAGTGTTGCTTTTTTCTTTTAGTGAAAAATTAGTCATTGCACATAGTATCTTACATGGTAATTTTTTTCAAACCACTAGAAACCTGTTTATGCTTTTGACTAAATTTGGTTCAACTAAATTTCTCAGTTCATAGATAAAACAACTAGATAACAGTTAAATGTCTGCACATTTTTTTAGGGTTACAAGTTCCTTTCCTTTTTAAATGCAAGTGATTTCTTAAAGAAAAGATGGTAGAGAAATAGAGATGTATAATAATATGGTTGATGCAGTGAAGCCTATGAGAAGAAGAACTTGTTTTCCTGGTCTCACAAGTTTTCTGCCTTTGACAGGGTCAGTCTTAGCACTTTTCTTTCATTTGCTTTAGTGCAAAATATTTTATTTTTCTTTCTCGTGTATAATTTTTCTTTAAAAGAAAACCAAAAATCAAACTCACTGCTGTTGAGTAGATTCCAACTCATAACAACCCCCATTAGGTTTCCAAGGCCACAAATCTTTATGGAAGCAGACTGCCTTATCTTTCTTCCATGGAGCAGCTAGTGGATTCGAATCATTGACCTTTTGGTTAGCAGGCAAATGCCTTAATCATTATACCACCAGAGTTCCTTGCTTAAAATACCAAAACCAATCTCACTACCCCTGACTCTAACCTGACTCAAAGCAACCCCTTTTTGGGTTTCTGAGGCAGTATCTTGGAAGTAGATTGTCCAGTCTTCCTTCTGAGGAGTGGCTGGTGAGTTTGAACCACCAGCCTTCTGGTTAGCAATCAAAATGCCTTAGGCACTACACCACCAGAACTCCCCCTTGCTTAAAAGAAAGGCAAATATTTTTCTGGTTACATCTCAGTAATCATTTATCAATAATAATAATAGTTTGACTTGTTATGTGACACTCAACTTGGCACTTTGCTGATAAACATAGCGTGGTAATTAGGTTATGTGTCAATTTGGCTGGGCCTGGTTTTGAGTGGCTGGGCAGCTGGATGTAGTATTCCCCATGGATGTAGTATGGTGGAATCTACTTTGAAAAGCTGAGTAGCTGTCTTAGGGAGGTGGTCTGCTTCCAGTATATAAGAAGACAGCTTTGAGAAAGGTCTCTGAGCTCTTGGGCATGCTTGGACCTTGCATGTAGCTGAGGTTTCATCTCAATGGCCTGCCATGTTATCTGCTGATCTTAGGAGTATTAACAGGCCCTGCCATGTTGCCTGATTATTTGGGGACTTTGCCATTTTATTTGTCTCCCTTGGGTCTGTCAGCCTCAGTAGTCTGTAGCTGCCTGAATTAAGAGAAGCTTCCAGATTCTGTAGGCTGGGAGCAAGAGGCAGAGTAGAAGCCCAAAGTCGAGGGGCTTTCATACAGTCCCTAGAGCTGGCACTTTGAACCTGGACTTCTAGCCTCCTAAACTGTAAGAGAATAAAATCCCAGTTTGTTAAAGCCACCCATTTGTGGTATTTTCTGTTGGAGCAGCACAAGATAACCAAAACACATAATTTTCATTCATTCCACTAATATGATTGAGCTGCTTTATGGTTATAGTCCTGAGTTAAGTTTTCATTTAGTGCTAAACTAAGCTCTGGGTTGTAGACTGTAATAATGGTATGGTAGAGGCATCTGACCTCCTCTAACTTTACCAGGGGGAGAGAGAATCACCATCAGCATCAGCCCAAAGTTGATTCTTATGAGGAAGAGTTCAGACACACCTCCCTTCTCCAAACTTTTTACCAGTTCTGACACCAGCTGTCCCTCCCACAGCACTCTCTACTTCTCTGCTAAGTTCAATAATTCATTGCAATGGCCACAATGAACTCACAGATAATACTCATGATTATGGGGTTTATTAAGGTAGCAACAGGTTACAATTCAGGATTAGAAATGACTCAGGATTCAGTTCTTCTATTAGGACAGACTCTTCTCAGCCATGCCCATTGGCAAGACTCTCCCTGACCCTCTGCCCCTTGGGCTTTCGGGTCGGCTAGCTTCTGCCCTGCTCAGACAAGTGTTACTAAGCTCACTAGCTCTACCAATAACTGCCTAGAGGCGCTTCACTCCACTAGCAAGCCTCCTGGCCCTCGCTTATGGTTCAGCAAGCCTAGCTCCACAGACAAATGCCCAAAGGAACCCCACTCCCCCAGTGAGCCTTCTGCTTGAAGGGGTTCAGCTTTCTTGTTCTGTGGGTCAGAAGAGTGAGCCTAACTCTTCCAGGTGCTCAGAGGCACCCTACTCCACCAGCAAGATTCCTGCCCGAAGGTGCTCAGCTTTCTCATTCTATGGGCAGGGAAGCCCACCATGTGTCTCCTGCCAGTCTCCTAGTCCTGCTGCCTTGCTACTGCCATTTCTGTGCTGTTGCTTCTTGCCATCTCTGTTTCCTGGCTCTAGGAGGCTTCCAGCACAGGGACCCCAGGCCCAAAGGATACACTCTGTTCCTATCTCTTCTTCATGGTGGTAGTCGGGTCCCCTTTGTCCACCTCTGGAATGTCTCATTTTAAGCCTAGTGCAATAGCAAAACTGACCAAGACCCTCACTGGAGTTCCATTTGCATTAGTCCCTTATTTGCATAGTCCCACCCAATCATTTTGTGGGAGTCACAAGAACTATGGCTAGAAGGGCCATATTAAGTAATTCACTGCACCAAACAGACAGACATTGTCCTTGGCCCCTAGAAACTTAGAGTCTAGAAGGAGAAAAAATACATAAACACAAAGTAGTACCATATATGATTAAAGGCTAGTTAGTTGGGAAAAGAGTTGTCTAGTCCCAGCTCTGCCACTAACTAGATAGGTGATACTGAGCAAGTCTCTCCCTTAATCACCTTAGTCTCATTTTCTTATACTTAAAATTGGAAAGCTGAGAAATTATCTCAAAAGGACTTATCTAATATAGATTCTAGAAGAGGTAATGCCTATTAACGGAAATGAATCTGCTGGAGCAGTCAGTCTAGGGAGTATGGGGCATATCTGGGTTGTCTACCAATAGCCATTCCACCACCTGCCCATTGGGTTTTGCTTTGTTTGGTAGGAATTAATCCCACTCCCAACCCTATGGAGCACAGTTCTACTCTGATGCACATGGAGTTATCATAAGTTGGAGTCAACTCCATGGCAACCAGAAATCCCATTTACAACACCAAAGTGTCCTAAAGTGACCAACAGAATGTCTTCCCCCTTGTCACAATGATTAGTTTAAGTAAGCTCAGATTTAATCTAATCAACCTATAGGTACCTTAGCCACTGAGATTAATTCAGAAGTCAGCCAATCCGAACACAGTATAGGGTTTGGCTGGAAATACTGGGATTCAGATGTTCTTCCATTTCTTGGGAATGTTACAGCCATTTACAAGTGGAGCCAAGCAAACAATGGGGAAGAGCAGAGCCAAGAGACTGAAGGGAAAACAGAGTCAGAGCTAGAATGAAACTCACTGGAAGTGCCAAGTAAGGATTCATGTAACTGATGCTTGCAGAATAAGTAGGTTTGAATGGGAAAACAGAGAAGAGAGAATATTAGCAATGGGACAAAGGGAAGGAATCTAGAAAGAATATGTAGTATCTCAAGGATACACTTGTAATTATTTTTAATCTGTTTTCCTTTCTTGGCTGAAGCAGAAAATTTGTATTAATTCTATATTATAATAAAATTGATATTGTGACAGAGATTGACTCTGCAGGCACAGGATTGGGACAGAGGCATGACATGTCCCCATTCTCAACATGCTTATACCCTAGTTTTGATGTTATCTGATGCCAACTCATGGAGACCCCACGCACAACAGAAAGAAACGTTGTGGGTCGTGCACCATCTCCATGATGTATGCAGATCAGACTGTTGCATTTCACAGGGTTCTCATTACGTGATTTTCAGAAGGTGATCTCCAGGCCGCTCTTCCTAGTCCATCCTGGTCTGGAAGCTCTGCTGAAACCTGTTCAACGTAATAGCAATATGGAAACTTCCACTGACAGACGGAAGATGGTTGGGTATAAAGTGCACCCTAGTAGAATGACTAAAATGTAAACCGCCAACTATGGTTGAGGAAAGGCCCATCATTCTGCTCCAAGATTGTGGAATGGAGGAGGAATTTAATCCCTAGAAAGTACTCACATTGTATAGATGAAGAACCAAAGACATGTAAGCAAAAAAGTCAAAAAGCACCTTAGACAGTTACTATTGATAAGCTGTTACTGCTGTGAAACGAAGATAATGTTTAGCTTTTCCTTAAGGCCTGGCCAAAACCACAAAAACAACTAGTGGGTGAGAGTCTGCGCTTGAACTCAAGGCTGTCTGGCTTCAGTGCCTATCTCTAACATCTCCAACGTCATCTGGCTACATTATTTGTGTGACCCAGCATAAAATAAATATGTGGGACCCTTGCTTAAAAAGCAGGAAGAAAAGTGCTGTGAAAGTTACTAAAATATACAGCACTTTCTGTCCTTCCACAGCCTCTGACTTGTCAGGATGTTTTCTATTTAATGTCGTTCTAACTAAATAAAAATTAAGATTTTAAATTAACAAGATGAGTTGACACAGTGGCTGCAACAATGGACTCAAGCATAGCAACAATTATGAGGATGGTGCAGGCCCAGGTAGTGTTTCATTCCATTGTACATGGATCACTAAGAGTCAGAGCCAACTTCACAGCACCTGACAACAACAAGAAGCATGAGTTTACCATTCAACTTTATGAAATACCAGTTTTAAATGCAACTATAACAATTTGTATTTTGTAGCTTGTACGAAACAGAAACAAACTCATCACCAGTCAGTTGACCCCTAAAATATGACAACATCCTGTGGCAGAGTAGAGCTGCTCCATAGGGTTTGCATATGCGTGTGATTTGGGTGAAAGTTTATAGAGCTCCATAGGGTTTTATTGGCTATAATCTTTACAGAAGGAGATCACCAGGCCTTTCTTCTGTGACACTGTGGGGTGAGTTTGAACTGTCAACATTTAAGGTTAGCAAACCAAAAAACCAAACCAAACCCACTGCCATCGAGTCGGATCTGACTCATAGCAACTCTTCCTTGGGTTTCTGAGGTGGTATCACTATGGAAGTAGATTGCCCAACCTTCCTTCCGAGGAGTGGCTGGTAGGTTTGAACCGCCAGCCTTCTGGTTAGCAGTCAAATGCCACTAGAACTCCCTTACGGTTAGTAGACACCCACAAACCATTTTAAGTACTTTTATCTTATCAGAACAATGGAAGCACTGCACAAAATAACCAAACTATTTTTATTTCCCTTTTTAACAACTGCAATTTCTAGCAACACTCCTTACCTTCAGCATCCTGATGAATAGGAGGAACTGAAAGGAAAAAGGAATTTTCCCTTTCCTTCATTCATCATTTTCAGCATAAGTGGTTGCTTAACACAGGGAAGTGACACAGAAAGGATATAAGAGTTACTTGGTCATGCGTATTTCTTAGAAGTTAATTGCCTTCTTTCTCTAGCAAAGTTCTGTAGAACTTTTCAATGGGAAGCATGGCCTCTGCCAGCTATCAACCCCGCCACCACTACCTTACCATCATAGATTTAACTGTACTCTTTGTTGTTGTTGTTAAGTGCCATTAAGTCATTTCCAACTCATAGCGACTCTATACATAGCAGAAGGAAACACTGCACGGTCTTGAGCCAGTTCCATGATTCTTGCTACGCTTGAGCCCATCACCACCGCCACCATGTCAATCCACCTCGTTGAGGGCCTTCCCCTCTTTCGTCAACCCTCCACCTTACCAAGCATGACATCCTTTTCCAGAGAATGGTCCCTTCTGACAACATGACCAAAGTATGTGAGATGAAGTCTGGCCATTCTTGCCTCTAAGGAGCATTCTGGCTGCACTTCCTCCAGGACAGACCTGTTAGTTCTTTTAGCAGTCCACGGTACTTTCAGCATTCTTTACCAACACCATGGCCCAACTCTTCTTTTGTCCTCCTTATTCACTGTCCAGCTCTCACATGCATATGAGGCGATTGAAAATACCACAGCTTGTGTTAGGCACACCTTAGTCCTCAAGGAGACATCTTTGCTCTTCAGCACTTGAAAGATGTCCTTTGCAGCTGATTTGCCCAGTGCTATACATCATCTGATGTCCTGACTGCTACTTCCATTGGTGTCAATCGTAGAACCAAGCAATGTGTAGTCTTTGACAATTTCAATCTTTTCTCCATTTATCATAATGGTGCTTATAGGTCCAGCTGTGAGGAATTTTGTTTTCTTTATATTGAGATGTAATCCATATTGCAAACTGTATTTTTTAATCTTCATCAGCAAGTATTTCAAGTTATCCTCACTTTCAGCAAGCAAAGTTGTGTCGTCAGCATTGCTCAGGTTGTTAATGATTCTTCCTCCAATCTTGATGCCATGTTCTTCTTCATATAGTCCAGATTCTCGGATTATTTGCTCAGCATACAGATTGAATAAGTGTGGGAAAAGGATACAACCCTGGCACACTCCCTTCTTGATTTTAAACTGTGCAGTGTTCCCTTTTTCTGTTTGAACAACAGCCTCCTTGTCTATGTACAGGTTCCTCATGAGTACAATTAAATGGTCTGGAATTCCCATTCTT